>NC_052147.1:57802113-58138103 GCF_902713615.1 Scyliorhinus canicula
CTAGGAAAGGGGGTGGGGGAAGGAGCACACTCGGCAGTATTCCCAATCCTATTCCTGAAGGAATTGTGTGCGAACAGATGTTGGATGAGGAAAGAATCAGGCTGAGCTGTGATATGAGCCTGCTTAACCAATCACTGTCCAAAATAAACAGTGTTGTATACTCTGTTCATCCGCCAATTAAAGGCACAAGATCTAATGGACACTTGGCCGAGGCACCATAAACCATCATTGCTCAAATAGGCATATTGCAGTGAGAAGTCTGTACATTCTGGTGAAGGAAGGAGGGAAGGCAGTATGGGGGAGGGGAATTGGCAAAAAAACAAAATTAATGTGGTTAATAAATATTTAATTATGTAGCATTCCGTGCTCCTGGTAGATTTCTGCACATCTAAGTTTTAAAAACGTTCTTTAAGGAATCTCATTGAAGGCCCAAATTAGACTAGGATCCTCGGAGAAAGCAAAGGTGGGCAGCACAGGAACAGTTAAAATCATTGCTGTAGCCAAAAATACATACAGAAAAGTGATTACTAGACTTGCCATACGCAACAGCATCACAGGACATGATGTAACTCAATGGGTGATAATCAGTTATGGCAGATGAATAAACAGACTGGACAGTGCAGAACATTTATCTCATATTAAATAAATAACACACAGGTAAATGCTTCGGCTGTTAAATCTAATTCTGAAACAATCAGCAGTGGGATTCTCCATTCCTGTAAGTGTTGATGCAGGGGCAGGATTAGTGGGCTTTTGCCACAGCAAAGCTGACACTGCACGTGAAGCGATTCAGTGACCATTGGGGGGCTAGCGCCAGCGCACGTGGAACACGATCGATTCCAATGAGGAACGGAGTCAGATTCGCCGGATTTGGGATTGGCACTCGAGAAGCTGACAAGCTGCAGCTGCATATTTGCACTCCATTCCCCACACACACACTCATCCGAACCAACAAGGTGCCACTGGTTGCACTGGAGCATGCCCATTCCTTTGATGGGTTGGCAGGGACCAGAAGGTACCTAAGGACTTGACCTTCAAGGACACACATACGACTTGTGGCAGTAAATTCACCGTGGGCAGTCAGCAACCGTTTGGTTGTCTTGAAGACCGCGGCAATGATGCTCTGTGCCCGTCCACCCCTACCCCACTGATCACCCCCTAGCCCCCCCCCCCCCCCCCCCTCCCTCTACTTCCGGCTCTGGCAGAAGCACCCACCCCACTGTCAAGGCACCAGAGAATTGCGATTTGGCGTGAAGCCACTGGCCTCCACGATTTCAGCATCAAAACTGATTCACGCCCAATCGCCCAATCATTCCAGCATCAGCCGACTGAGAATCCCACCCCAGGTTTCTTGGAAAGATTTATAGAAGCCCCGGAGTTATGCTATTAATGAACTTTTGGAAAACCTATGCTTTGGAGTACATCGTCTCATCTTCACCACGCACATGAGCTGCTGCTAAAAACATTAAAACACACATATTCCTTTGGGTGATCTACTTATGCAATTCTTACATCACCTTTCATGGTGATTTAGACTTCCCACTCTCTCTAGGCCATCACATGGACATACAATTGGAGCAGAAAGTGCTTTACTAGAATACAAAAAGCCCACCTAACCTACAGGTCAAGTTCAGCCCACCTCTCAAATCAGTTGAAATTATTAAGCTATTTTGTGCACAGACATCATTTAATAACATTGAGCAGAAATAGCTGTGCATTCTTTTCACCTTTTTGCCTAACGGGTTCCAGCTCGTATTCTGGGATCTAGTCTCCTGAAATTCCTGGCTGGTCCCCACTTTGCTGGTGGAAGTGCAGCGTGGGGATAGACATTGATCCTGCCAAAATCCCCATCATCAGTTCTTGTTGCTGGGCAGGTCACAGAAAAAAGTCATTTTGGGCAGGAATACCTGGAGAGATTCCAATCAACACAGGGCAGAGAATATAAATTCAAGATTCCAAGATGCAGAGAAGCATTTAAAGGTCTGCAGTACGTTAAAGGGACCCGAGAGCTGGTGAAGACACAGACGCATGCTGGCAAATGGAACAAAGAATGCAACCTCCAATTTCACATCGTGTGATTGTGAAATAAGGCAGGGAGAAAAAGGTGCTGTTGATTCTGGAGAGAAGAATCCTGCCAATGAGGGTCCCCATGTCATGTAGAAGGAGGAGGCACTGATAGGCAGTTGGATCCCCATTACCCCAAAGGAGCCTTTTGGCATATCAGAGGAAATCCAATAGTGTGACGTGGACAGCAAGGGTAAATGGCATGCCAACTTCAGCCAAGCGTGAGGGTTGCCTGGTGAGTTCTCCACAGATACGTCTTACTCTGTCATCAGTGATTAGGAACTCCACTATGGAGGTTCATAGAACTCACACCAGGCACCAGTATCTTTCTAATGTGGATCCGTCAGTTCACCAACCATTGAACCTTGTCATGGATGTTGGTGATTGGCAAAGGAAGCAATAGTGACACAAGGAAAAACTTTTTCATGCTGTGTATGATTAGGATCTTGAATTCACGGAGGGTCAGGTCCACGTTGAAGCTGTGTTTATAACGCTCAGAAGGTTTAAATGTATATAGGTGAATTGCTGATTTTCTCAGAAGCACCAGTCCAAGGCTTTTCAGGAATGGAGGCAGACTTTTTAGCCTGCCTGCGTTGGACGCCACTCCTGCCTCAACTCTACCGTTTTTGCCCACCTCCTGGACTCATATCCTGCCAGCATTCTCAAGATGCAGGTGGGATCGCAATAGGGGGAGTCCCACCTCCATCCTACAAATCCATCGCATTGAATTCTCATGCAATTGTCAGGAGACACTTGTTTTCGAATAAATTCATAGATTTTGAATTATTCACACTGCTGGAATGAGTTTGCTCACCTTGCCTGAGGGAAAATTGTCTTCTGCTACATACACACCTTTCCCCATTTTCATGTGGCCAATTTCCGAAGCAAAGTGTATTCTCCCTTTTAGGAAACCAACTACTTCTCATATGACCAGGAGCATGATTCAGCAATTCCATTGCGCCAGGCGCAGATCAGGGTGCAACGGGTGATTTGCGTGAGAGCCCTAAATCGGGCCCGGCGCCAGGCCGATCGCGAGTCACCCAACTCGCTCCGTCCTGCGATATCTGGATCTCACCCTCACTGAGCGGGATCCAAATCTGCATATTTAAATGAACCATTAGGTTCATTTAAATATCCGGACGCCAGTTTGCCTGCCGCCTGGGACTCACTGGTCACGTCTGCGAAACTTCACCAGAGCACCGTTCAGTACTGGTTCACACAAATGTGGACTGGGTGTAATGGCACCTTGGGTGGTCTCACAGGACATTTGAGACCCCTGGTCAGGGAAAGGCAGGGTGGTATTCTTGCACTCCCCTGGCACTTGGGTACCTAGGCACTCTCAGCCTGCTGTGCCACCCTGGCAATGATAAGGTTCCCAGGTGCCAGGTTGGCATTGCCAGGGTTCGGGCCCAGGGAGTCCTTGCCAATTGGAGGGGGTTGAGAGCAGGATTCCAAGGGGCCACGACAAAGTTGGGGCTGAGGATGGGCCAGAAGACGTTTGATGGAATAATCAAGTCTAGAAGTGACAAAGACGTGGATGAGGGTTTCAGCAGCAGATGAGATAAAGTAGTCCGGTGTTGTTACGGAGGTAGTAATAATCAGTCATAATGATGGCATGGCTATGTGGCAAAATATGACACCAAGGCTGCAAACAGACTGATTCAGTCTAAGGTGGCAGCCGCGCTCTCACTTCCACACCAGTCATGCCATCTCCTAAGAGAGGCAAAACAAGATCATAGGGTAATTTAAGATAAACTTGAAAGTTCCTCTCTGATCCCTGAGGGAAATCAAGCAAGTTCCAGTAGACAACAAATATCACCAGCTCCAGTGAACTCAACTACCTTTTAAAATTTGAGATGTGTTACACTTGCGGGAACTTGTCCCTCTCCTTCTGAAGCCTGCAGCAAATTCACACTCACCGACTGCACTAACAATCTATTCCAGAGGTCAAAGACAGCAAAAGCCAGTACTTCCGAGCACTTTAACTGACTGTACGCTAACACAAATAGCCCCTACCCTCTGCTAATCTAACATAAGCAACCTATCAATTCGGACAGGGTCTAACCCCTTCGCTTAAAAAAAACTGTCACAGCCCTTTGAAGTTTATGCTTTTTCAAACTACAGAACATTCCCAAGGTTATCCCAACAATTGTGGGCCTTAAAAATTGTATTTGCCCACCTCTAAACATTTGCTGTGCCCTCAACATTGACGGCGATCTCACCTAGGACATGGGCAGCAGATACATGGGAACACCACCACCTGCAAACTCCCTTCCAGATCACACACCATGCTCTTCTTTCACTACCATTGGACCAAATTTCCTTGAACCCCCTTCCTAACAGTACTGTGGGCATACCGACAACATATGGACTCCATAGATTCAAGGCAGCAGCTCAGTACGAACTTGTCAAGGGCAATCGGGGAGGGGAATGAATGTTAGTTTTGCCAGCTAGTGAAACTCACATCCCAGCAATTCATTTTTTAAAACTGCCCACAATATTCGAGGTGCGACTGATTTTATATATAATTGTCCCAGCTCTTCAGTCTATTCAGTTTCACAAGCTTTGTGACACTGGACATGGGATTTTTCTTCTTAAAAAACTAACCATTTGCTGGCTGTTGGAATACAAGGCAAAATGATGATTTATTTAGCGAAGAAGAACTTTGGGTGCGATTTGACAGGGAAAAAACACCATTTTGGGCACGTTTAGTGGGATGTTTCTCGATGCCTGTTGTGCCGAGAACGACCCTGATATTCAACAGGACTCTAGATTTATTTCAGGCATCGCGAGGAACGCCCCGCTGAGGCCACTCTCAGATTCAGCTCGTCAGTACAGGAAGAGATCGCGGCACTATTTTTAAATGTGCCCTGATCTCACGACGCCACCCCCCTCCAATGCCCCAACTTTTTTTTAAATTTAGATTACCCAATTATTTTTTCCAATTAAGGGGCAATTTAGCGTAGCCAATCCACCTACTCTGCACATTTTGTTTTGGGTTGTGGGGGCGAAACCCACGCAGACACGGGGAGAATGTGCAAACTCCACACGGACAGTGACCCAGAGCCGGGATTCGAACCTGGGACCTCAGCGCTGTGAGGCAGCTGTGCTCACCACTAGGCCACCGTGCTGCCCTCCAATGCCCCAACTTACTGATTAGGGGTCCTTGAGCTCCCCTGACCCCACCGCATAAGGGCAGGACACCCCCGGGCCTAATCCCCAGCACGGCAGCCTGGCACCCAGGCAGTGCCTGGGTGTCCAGTGACAGTGCCAACATGCCAAGCTGGCAGTGCCAATGTGCCCAGAGGGACACCCTCGTGAGATCTAACGTAATCTCATTTGATATCACAATGTGAATCACAAAGTGAGTCTCACTTTAATGTGCGCTCCCATGATCTACTTAACGCATGGGATCTAACCATCTTGCTTGGGAGATCTTGGGCGAGTGCTGTTTAGTTCAGTCCTCATTGGGGAGTTCACTGCTGAGGCCGGGCAGCTACCCAAATGGGAACAGAGTTCCACTTGGCTAAACGCGCTTATTATGAGACTTTATTCCTATTCTGGTAGAGTACCCCCTATAAGTTAGCGGATAATCAAGATGCAAAGGAAGACAGGTAACCCATACCCAAAATAGAGGAACTATATACAAAGTTGTTTCGGAGCTTGACACATACTAAGTTAGACATGAGCCACACCTACCTACAATTGGAACTGAATGAGGCACTGAGAACTTATGTCGCCATAAACACCCACAAAGGACTGTATCAATATAAACGTTTACCCTTTGGGGTTTCATCAACTTGTGCCATCTTCCAATGGACTATGGAGAGCTTATTACAAGGGTTGCCCAAAGTTATCATTGACTTAGATAATGTCCTGATTCTAGGGTCCACTGAGGAGGAACATCTGGCAAATCTGGATGAAATTTAAAAGAGGTTCCAGGAAGCAGGAGTGTGCTTGAAGAAAGTAAAGTGTATCTTTCAGGTGAATGAAATGGCTTATCGTGGATAGAGGGTGGATACTCAAAGGCTGCACCCAATGGAAGATAAATGGCGGTATTCTCTCCCCCCCCCCCCCACGACGGGTAGGTGAATCGCCGGGGCGCCGCGCGAATCGCCCGATTCTCCCACCCCCCCTCCGAAACCAGCGCCGCACGAA
This sequence comes from Scyliorhinus canicula, assembly GCF_902713615.1. NCBI lineage: Eukaryota > Metazoa > Chordata > Chondrichthyes > Carcharhiniformes > Scyliorhinidae > Scyliorhinus > Scyliorhinus canicula. Next base: position 57,808,336 of record NC_052147.1, read on the forward strand.
TCGCGCCGGGCCACTCGGAGAATCGCCGCAAACGGCGAGCGGCGATTCTCCGGCCCAGAGGAGCCAAGCGGCCGCTCCGACACGACAAGTCCCCGCCGGCGTCGCCCACCCCGGTCGCTGCCAGGGAACTGTGCGGAAACGCTGGGGGTGGGGGGGGGGGGGGGGGGGGGGGGGGCGGCCTGTGGGGGAGGGGGGGCTCCTTCACAGGGGGGGGCCTCCGATGGGGTCTGGCCCACGATCGGGGCCCACCAATCGGCGGGCCGGCCTCTCCCCTCCCCCGGGCCTACCTCCTTCCGCGGCCAGCCCCAAAACACCGGCGCCATGTTGGTGAGAGGCCGGCGCACATAAGTAGTTCCCCGCGCATGCGCATGAATGAGCTGCCCCAACTGCGCATGCACGGGTTGGCGTGGGGCCCATTTGGCGCAGCGTAGTGACGCTGGAGTGGCGGGAACCACTCCAGTGCCGTGCTGGCCCCCAGCGGCGTTCACGATGGCGCGGGCACTTAGTCCCGGGAGCGGAGAATGCCGCCCAAAGTGAGAGCCATTAAAGAATCACCAGCCCCTCAGAACATCTCAGAGCTCATCTTTCCTGGGAATGGTTAACTACTACAGACAGTTTCTCCCTCAGCTATGAATGTTGCGAGCCCCATTACATGTGGACGAATCGCGCGGGTCGCTCGGAGAATCGCCTCAAACGGCGAGCTCCATTACATGTGTCATTGGAGAAGTACCAAAAATGGGACTGGAAGAATCCACAAAAATAATCTTTAAATCAAGTGAAGCAAACACTTCAATCTTTAACTTTATTAGTACATTTTGATTCAAAGAAAAAATAGTGTTTACGTGTGATGCGTCACCATACGGAATTGGGGCTGTATTATCCCATGTGATGGAAGACGGGTCTGAGAGACCCACTGGATATGTATCAAAAACCCTGTTGTGGGGGGCAGCATGGTGGGGTAATGGTTAACACTGCTGTTGAGGACCCGGGTTCAATCCTGGCCCCAGGCAACTGTCCGGGTGGAGTTTGCACAATCCCCCTGTGTCTGCGTGGGTCTGACCTCCGCAACCCAAAGATGTGCAGGGTAGGTGGATTGGCCACTCTAAATTTCCCCTTAATTGGAAAAAAAATAATTAGGTATTCTAAATTTATACAAAAAAACTACTTTGTCTGATGTGGAATGGGGATATTCACAGATAGAAAGGAAAGCTTGGCCACCATTTATGACATTAAGACATTACACTAATATGTATAGGGCCGTCACTTCACCATTAATACAGATCATAAGCCACTTTTAGGGCTTTTCAAAGAAGACAAGCTCTGGTGCACCACATTGTTTGGCAACGTCTGACTCCTGCCCACGGTAGCTCTTTCCACTGGTGATCCCAGCATTCGAGCTCGCCATTCCGAACCCTTCGGGTGGTGGAGGTGGGGATTGGGCGTGGGGGGTTGGGGCCAAGAGGGAGGGGCGGGGTACTGAGGGTGATCTGTGGGTACAACCTGGGGGGCCCCGGCCCGTGACCACCTCCACCATTCGCCCATCTTCCCCCATCCCCATTTCCAAGCACCCCCACTGCAGCCCAGCCCACCCCTCACACCCTTCTGACAGAGCACCGAAGCAGGTTGGAACTTTTGTTCACACGTGTTTATTTTGAAGATACTCTTCCAACTGCACCTTCAGGTGCTGGATGGTTGCTGACAGCCCCTGACTCTGTGACTGCGTCTCCATTATCGATAGGACTGCCCTTTCTAGAAGCCCAAGACCTGTCTGGATTGCAGTTCGTCCCTGGGATGGGCCCAGGGATGGGCCCACCCTACGACTGTCCACCCTCTCGGGGGTTCCTACATCCACCTGATGTACCGCAGCATGTGTGTGGTGCTCACATAGTGTCCCAGGAGCCTCTTCACTAAAGAACCCAGCCGAGGTGAGTGTCTCTGGGATGGTGGAGGGTGTTGGAGATATTTGTGATGGACGTCGGTGTCCTTCCGACGCTGGTGCTTCGGGATGTCCCGGGCTGGCGCCTGTGGGCTCGCATCACTGCCCGTTGCCTCCTCGTGGCTAGAATATGCTTGGGATGGGGGACAGGAGTGGGGGACACCAGAAGGGCCCTTGGGTAATCCTGCAAGACCCAAGACATGATGGATGATTGGATCGCGGGTTGGGGTTGTGGGTGGTGGTGTGATTAGTGTGGGTATGGCGAGGGAGTGGAATGGGGGTGTTGAGGGGTGGTGTGGAGGTAGTGTGAGGGTGGTGAGGTCGTGGCACACATGCCATGGGAAACCGCAACGCAGGCTCACTTGGTTGCCTAATGCCGACTTCCGCCTCTCTCCGGGCACCGACCAGGTCCAGTGTTGCTGCTCTGTGACAGTGAGCCGGGATTCGTACCCGGGTCCTCAGTGCCGTAGGCAGCAATGGTAACCACTGTGCCACGTGCCGCCGAGATGTGCAGGGATGATACCAGTTTCGAAGTCTGACCGGGCATTTTATTCAATGTTTTTAACAAGTTTCCAGGTTATTGCTTACAGTTTAGATTTTCTATCTCAGTAACCATACCAGGCTTAACTAACAGCAACAGAAGAGAGTAGAGTCAACGGACACACAATCAAACACCGAAGAATTGAATCTGTGAATACCACAGGAGCGAATGAAGGGGAAATGGCAATGCAAAGAGGAGGCTGTGGCAGTTGGGAGATTAGTGAAAAGACGATTGGGGGCGGGGATCCTCTGCGCCCCCATTGGAGTGTTTTGCAGCGATGGGAATAGCTCGCCAGTGGCTGCCAGCAGGGTTTTCTGGTCCTGCCATTGTCAATGGGGTTTCCCATTGACTGCACCCCCCCCACCATGGGGAAATCCACAACAGGGGTTAGCGGTTGGCAGAACCAGATGATCCCGCTGGTGGGAACGGCTGAAACATTCCTGCCCATATTAAATTAAGCAGTACCGTAGCTAGAATTACCAATCCGGAAACCAGGGGGTCGTTTTTTGAGGGGTTCTCCGCATCCCTCCCCATTAATTCAGCAAAAATGTCAAAGAAACATTATAAAACGAACTAACATCCTACTGTAGCAGAACTGGAGACTCCCCCCCCCCCACCTCCCCGGTGAAATTCCAGGCATTGTAAATTATAAAATCCTCATGATGATTATGATTGCTATAAAGGATGTTTCATGAATTAAAAGACTTTATTTTTCCACCCCATGATTTATTTTCATTTATTACTATCTCTGGTGGAACTGTTTGGTTCCTGGAAACCTTTGAAACATATCGATGTTATTTTGCGGACGGAATTCTCCGGCCATTGGGATTTCATCTTCCTGCCAGCAGCGCATCCCAGACCATGGGTTTCCTGGCGGCGCGGGTGGCTTTAATGAGAAATCTCATTGGAAGCAACGGGAAGGTGGTATCCTTCCCATTGGAAGCTAACGGCGCGCCGCCAACTAACACGCGGCTGGGGGACCGGAGAATCCCGCCCAGTGTTTTCTTTTGGAAGGGAGAAAAAATGGGTGGGATTCACTAATCCTGAGGCTAAGTGTTTACGTTGTCGTAAACGCTGTCGTGTTTTTCGACGGCGTCAACATGGCCTCAGAATCAGCAATTCACGCCGCTCCAGCTGCCGAACTCAACGTCAGATGGGTGCCGCGGGTCCGCGCATGCATGGTGTCTCCTTTCTCCGCGCCGGCCCCGACGCAACATGGCGTAGGGCTACAGGGGCCAGCGCGGAACAAAGGAGGCCTCCAGCCCGAGAGGCCGGCCTGCCGATTGGTGGGCCCCGATCGCGGGCCAGGCCACAGCGGAGGCCCCCCCCCCGGGTTCAGACCCCCCCTTCCACCCTACAGGCCACCCCCAGACCCTTCCACGCCGAGGTCCCGCCGGGTAAGACCAGGTTAGAACGGCGCCAGCGGGACTCGGGTTTTTTGGTACGGCCGCTCGGAGTATCCGGGTGGAGAATCGCCGGAGGGGGGCCCGTAGAGTGGCCCCCGGTTGGTGCCGCGCCAACCGCGCTGGAGCCAATGGCGGCGATTCTCCGCTCTGCAGAGAATCGCGTCCGTGCGTCAGGGCGGCGTGGCACGATTCGCGCCGGTCGCACCGATTCTCCGGCCCAGCCCCGGGCTGAGAGAATCCCGCCCAATGTATTTTGTGAAAGTAGGAAGGTCAAATCTTCATGGATCACCTATGTTCACTCAAGTCATTGAGATGTGGATGACCTGCATTTAATTTATTTTCATTTGCATAATTAATTTGATCTAGTTAAGCATGGTGTGAATAATAAGATTTTGGAGATATAATCAGCAGAATTCTCCATTGGCGGGATCCTCCACTTCGCTGGCAGCGCTCCCACGCCTGCGGGTTTCCCGATGGCAGATAGTGGGAAACCCCATTGAGCGGAGAATCCCGCTGTTGGCAAGGCGCTGTGCCGGAAAATGCAGCAGCCAAAATATATCAATCAGAAATTCAAAGTCAACGTGCATAAATTAAACGTGAACAGGATCACCTTTACGGTCAGTCTCAACTCTCCAGGTGTCCAACCTAGGGTTGTATTAATTTGCTCATTCGGAATCTTTCAAACAAATAGTGGTTCATGGACACAATCCCAGAAACAGAATGATATAACCAAAGCCACCATGCGATGATACCAGGATCCACAATGAAAACCAGTACTGAGCTGTCCAAGAATTATTGCTGAATGCACCTACAGCAATAACACAACTGTGTGCAGTACCACATTGGAGTGAGGGTACCAGGCATCACCATCAATTAAACATGCCAAAATAGTTGTAAAATGTTCAAAACAGGATGAACGAATTAGGGATGGTCTATCATGAATAACCTTAAAGTTTCCTCCCATTGTGCCAGATAATAGTTTATCACTCTAAATAACTTTGTTTCTTCACTCCTAAATTTGCCTTTAATCATTCGGACCTGGGTCTCCTTGTTTAAAACGTTTGTATGAAGTAATATTCCACATTTGCATTTCCCATAGCTCTATGAGGTTACATTCCGAGATATCCTGGGGTTAATGTGTCATAGTGTAAAATGACCATTGAAGTTTTATATCTCTCCCAATTTATATTTCCATTAATTACAGCAGGTGCACTGTTTGGGCGAGTTCCACACACCCTCCTCTTCCCAACATCCACTCACTAACTCCCACCACCTCGGCAGGACAGCATGGCGAACAATGCAAGGGGGGAGACCAAGGCTTGTGAAGAGGAGAGCCTGACTTCATGGCCCTCATCCAAACAGAACGGAAATCCGTGGAGATTAGCAGCCTGGGTAAAATCATAAGCATCTGGGTAGAAGGGACTGGTTGGTGGCTTATCTAAGCATGGTGGCTACTTATTAATTACACATTCCTATCCCCTCCTGCAAATAGTCAGCAAGCTTAACAGTTTCAAGCTGCAATCTGAAGGCTGTCAGCTGCTAATGTAAAGCTTCACAGTGCCATCGTAACGTTTTGCTCTCGGTCCTTTTCAGTGGCCACATTCTGTTGAAGAAGACAACCTTTCTGAGGAGAATGTTGCCATTTATGCCGTCTTCAGGCAGGAGTCAGTGTTGGAGCATTTAAATCAGCCCCTGTGTGTTAACATCTATTAGGTGATGCAGGCTGCAGCTTACTGCTTTCCACACCCTCAATCTCCACCAAGTTAAAATTGGGGCCTTCAGTATTGAATATAACACAATGTTGACATTTGGTTGATACATGTTACTAGTAACCATAAAGCCATTGAGGCCAGGAAGGTTCCAGCTTTGATCCCTGGTCTCCACTGGCTTAGCTGACCTTAGCCAGGCCAGGTGGGGAAGAAACAGTCAAAGATTTTTGCCCTTGATATCTATTCACGGGCCCTTGCTAAAACTATGAATGTGTGACTTCAGGATCAAGCTTGAAATTGCCTGAAGTCAAATAGCTTTCCAGACTCTCTGTCAAGGTTCAAAGATGAATAATTGCTACTTTGAGTGGAAGGCAATCAGCACCACAACAAGGAGTCAACGCTGAGAGAGGTAAACTCAGCAAAGAAAAAACGTCTGACTGAGAATTCCTTAACCACATAATGACATTGGCTTAAAAATCCCAGACATGCAAAGTATGATTAGATGAAGTCAGATTGCATATGTGAAAATGTACGAACAACATCATGCTGCATGTGCCATTGTGCATCACGACATCATGCAATTTAACGCTTTTAGGTATAGATCTGAAACAGTCCATTTGCAAATAATTAACATGTCCTAAAATTCCCACAAGGTGACAAAAGAGTTCTGAACTTAGATTGGAGACAAAGTGGCTGATGTGGCTGCAGCATCAACCTTTGTACGCCCAGTGTACGCAGACTCAATATAATATGGATGAATTTGCAACACTCTATAGTGACTTGCTAAGTGCAATATGTCAAATGATTAATATCTATTTTACTGAGATGACACTCGTATGACACAAAATGAGGTTTTTCTGAAAACAAAATCATGAGCCCAAGATGACATTTTCAAAACCATTTCTATTTCGTGGAATAAGTGGAAGAATAATTGAACTCCAATTAATTCTCTAGCTGTTACTCCCACAACTAAACTTCCCCCACCCATACTCCATCACCTCTATTACAATGAACTGTCTTCTCTTGCAGCATGCTTTAAAAGGATGTCTGTTATCTGTCAATAAAGTAGGAGACATTTGAATTCTGGCCGACGGTGGACTCTGGATTGGGTCACCATTTATTTAAATAGCTGTCTACAATTAATATTTAGCAATTCGCAGAATACCAGAAGGTACTCAGGTACCTTATTTTCAAAATGAAGGTAACTTAATGCTGTCATAAGTGAAGGATTTCGAGGGCGTAGCATTGACTGGTTTCGAGAAATAATTAACAGTAAGGCGGCAGCAATAACACTACATGCTAGAGACATCGCATTAAGTAGGTTGAAAACGGTTCTGCCTCTGAACAGGATGAGACTGGCTTATCAAAGAATAACCTTCAGGACCAATTTGACTTCAGGGGACGGTTCCATCAGACAAGCCACACTCACACGTGTCAGTTATCTTGTATTGACGATGTACTCAACATTATACTGTTAGCATTTTTCAGATTAGTTGGTTAATATAGTCAACTGAAGGAACAAGAAAGGTATTTAAGGTTCTATTTTAACCTCGCCTTCCCCAGAACGGGACATACAAGGCGTTAGAATGGGAGCAGATGTCTCCCCACTCAGGTCGTTAGTGCTGCACGTAACTGATATTTTAACGCCTGCTTTTTGGGAGGCTCTCACTGGCGATATTGCTCAGAGTCTGATGCAAATTCAACTTTGCACCACACGGCTTTCACTGAGTGTGGAACTAACCTGGGAAGGTTGAGCAGAAAGCCGATTCCCCAGAGTGAGAAGAGGTCTAGCAAGTATAATGTTTTTGTTTGTAACATTCACGGGTAGGAAGGACTCATCAGAATGTAACCGATGAACTCCCTTCCTCAACTGCTGGTGCACCACCATTACATTACCCATCCACCCACCTCTGCCACCCCCCACACACACACACACAAACCACCACCCCCTCCGCACCTCCAGGACCTTGTCCTAATGTCAGGAAATGTTACACCTGGACCCCCACAGTGATGGGCTGCAGCAGTCAGAAGTGCTGCTCCTTGCTTAAGGGCCTCCATGTCATTGTCCCTGGGTTTGGGGGGGTTAAAATTGTCCATTTTAAATGAGGCCTGCGAGTTAAAATAGCCTGGGCCTCAGGCCATGGGAATCTATCGCTTGTTTCAACCCCAGGGTGATGCACTTACAGCTCCAGTTAAAATTGGTGCTTTGAGAGTAATATTCTCTTTGTACTTATTCAGCGCTTACTTGCGACATCCTGTGATCGTCAGCCTACAGCTCAATTTTAGCCATTATTTTCTGTAATCACCAGTGTCAGTTTTCTTTCTTCCTCAACCAACTAATCAGGAAGGATCTTTCTAATCATAACACTTTGCAAATATTCTGCATGCTTTACATTTGACAACACTTTTCAAACTATGGTTTTAAGTCATGCTGCAGAACTGCATTCCAAATTTCTTAGCAAGTTAAGTTTTCAGTTAGTTATTGCAAAAGCTGCTTGGAGAGTTAATACACACCCACAGAGAGTTTAAAAGTTAAAATCAAGTGCAAGTAAACAGGGGAAGTGGATTATACATCCGGCGCAATTTGACGGGAAAAAAAAGAATCCCGTTTTGGGTATGTTTAGTTACCCTGCTAACAATGGGGCTAGTTTAGCACACTAGGCTAAATCGCTGGCTTTGAAAGCAGACCAAGGCAGGCCAGCAGCATGGGTTCAATTCCCGTACCAGCCTCCCCAAACAGGCGCAGGAATGCGGCGACTAGGGGCTTTTCACAGTAACTTAATTGAAGCCTACTCGTGACAATAAGCGATTTTCATCTTCAAACAGAACTCTTTTTTTTGCCTCGGCGAGGCCCCCCCCCCCAAGGCTCCACTTACCTTCATTTTTAATTATTTAAAAATGCCGGTTTAGAATGCCACCACGACCCCCATCTATTACCACTGCAACGCCCCAACTTATCTGTTAGGGGGTCCTCAAACCCCCTCACCCCCTCATAAGGGCATGGCACCCCCAGGCCTGATGCCTGGCATGGGCAACATGTGGCAATGTGGCACATGAGCACTTTGGCATGGCCAGCCTGGCACCCTGGCAGTGCCCCTACCAGCCTGGCAGTGGCTCTGCCAGAGCCCCACGTGGAGATCGATAATAGTTTTGCTGTGGGCCTTGTGGGGGTTATGACACCCGTCCCCACCCCAAGTCAGAAAGTTTCCCCTCTGCAGTCATCTGAGGAGTAGGAGTACTTTGGTGCCGCTTCTCCCAAGGCTGAGTTTCTGTAGCGGGTCTGGGTCGGGTGGTGTAAACCGGTTGGTCGGCCGTCTTTTGCTGGCCGATCACAGGCTGGCTATTGCCGGGATCTCACTCCTGGACACGACATCGTCCGTCTGCACAGGCGCCTCTGTTTCCATCTCTGAGTCAGAGGCACCTTTGCAATGTTTATCCTGTAGTTGGGGTGTGGTCGGCTGCATTCCCTGGCTGAGGGCTGGTTCCTGGTAAGGTGGAGGTATCCATGTCCCTGATTGGATATCCTATAGCCCGGGCTCCCGCTTCTTAAGGTGATCCTGATCCACATGCTTACATAGGGTTTTCTCTTGGACCTTGGCTTTGTAGTAGACTTGCCCTGTTCTCTCTACCAAGACTCCTGGAAGCCAGAGTGCATCATATCCAAAATTGCAGGCGTAGACCTGCTCCTGGTTGGAACTTCCTGGTGTTCAATGGTCATGGTACCGTCTCTGCGCTTCTTGCTGCACTTCCACTTTCCCACCCAGCTTTGGGAAAGTCAGGATTAATTGGATCCTGAGCCTGCGGCCCACCAACAGCTCCGCTGGTGCCACCCCTGTGTCACGTGTGGCCTAGTCCTGTAATTAAAAAGGAATCTAAGGGCATTAGCGTGAGTTATCTGGATTCCTGGGCAATGTTGGAATGAGTATTCATATGCTGCAAGCAAGTGTGCCCAATGCTGAATCTGAACCGATGCAATGGGGGTGAATCCCCTTGTCTTCTTTAAAGAGGCCCAGCAGAGGCTTGTGCTCAGTACCGATGAAGAAATGTTGTCTGTAGATATACTGATGAAACTTCTCAACTCCAAATATCACCGCCAAGCCTTCCATTTCTATTTGTGCATTGCGGCATTCCATGTTTGCCAGAGTCTTTGGTGCAAAAGCTATGGGGCATTCTGTGCCATCGTCCCATCTATGGGGGGGAGGCACGGCAAGTCCGGACTAGCGGTCAAGATGGGTCATAATGGGTGAGGGGTTGTGAGGTGAATGCTTCTTCCTGTGAGGTCCCCAAACCCACTTTTGTTTTTTTTCAAGCAGTATGTGAAGGGGTGCCAACAGAGTTACCGAGTTTGAGATGAATTTAGCATAGTAATTCACCCGGCCCAAGAATGACCAGAGTTTGGTGGCATTCCGCAGAGTCGGGGCCCTTTTTATGACCCAGACCTTCTCCTCCATAGGGTGCAGGCCATCTATGGCTGCCCAGTAACCCAAGTACATTACCGTTTGCTCTGAATACGCAATTGCTCCTCTTCAGTCGGGCACCAACTTGGGAGAATTCAGGTACTTCCTGCAGGTTTTCCATGTGCTCCTTGTCAGTGGTACCTGTGATGAGCACATCATCCAAGTATACTGCTACGTTTGGCAGACCTTGAAGAATGCCTTCCATTACTCTTTGGCAGATTGCTGGAGCTGGCGAGACCCTGCATGGGAGACGAATGTACTCGAATAACCCTCTGTAGGTGTTTATAGTTCATAGATGAGGGGTGGGATTCTTCGCGAACCGGCGGGGCGGGCAACTCCAGGGCGAAGGAGTGGCATGAACCACTCTGGCATCGGGCCCCCCCAAAGATGTTGGAATCCTCCGCACCTTCAGGGGCTAGGCTGGCGCCGGAGTGGTTTGTGCCACACCAACTGGCGCCGAAGGCCTCCGGCGGCTGGTGCGAGTTGGCGCATGCATGGGAGCACCAGCGTGTGCTGGCACCATCACAGCGCATGCGCAGAGGGGTTCATCCCGGCGTCGGCCATCGCGGACTGTTACAGTGGCTGACGCGGAGGAATAGAGTGCCCTCATGGCACAGGCCCGCCTGCGGAGCGGTGGGCTCCGATCGCAGGCCAGGCCACCGTGGGGACACCTCCCGGGGCCAGATCCCCCCGTGCCCCCCTCCCTCCCCCCCCCCCCCCCCCCCCCCCCCCCCCCCGAGGACCACGGAGGCCGCCCGCAGAGTCAGGTCCCGCCGGTAGGTACCTGTTGTTATTTACGCTGGCGGGACCGGCCGTAAACGAGTGGCCACTCGGCCCATTGCGGGCCGGAGAATTGCCGGGGTGTCGCTGCCGGCTCCTATCCCGTCAAAACCCGGCGCCGGAGAATTTGTCAGCCGGCAGGGGCAGGATTAATTTTAGCAGGGGTTCGGAGAATCCCGCCCGAGGAGTCCAGCTCCATCTGCAAATAGGCATGGCTCATATCAAACTTTGTAAAGGAACACCCTTCAGCCACATATCAACCTTCTACCCTAGGCATTGGGTAACAGTCCAGGTGGGAATCCCTAACCACCGTGGGCTGGTAGTTCCCACAGAGTTGGACAGACTTGTCTGGCTTCATAGCGGTACTACGGGTGCAGCCCAGTCCGCAAACCGTACTGAGCATATGATTCCCAGATTCTCTTGGCTCTGCATCAATCTTGGCAAGTAAGGCGTAAGGAACAGGCTGTGCCCTGAAGTATCTGGGTCTAAATAGATGCGAGTCTTGGTCCCCCTTATTCTGCCCAGGCCCTTCTGGAATACTTCAGGATATTTGCCCAGGACTTTACACAAGTTTCCAGTGCCCAACTGAAAAATCTGCTGCCAATTGAAATGGAGGACTCATAATCAACCTCGCCCCAGCAGATTGGGACCCGGCCCCTGCATCACTACTAAGGGTAGCCTGGCTATTTTTCGCCCATAGCTCACCGGGGTCACGGTGGTTCCCATGATGCTCAGCAGTTCACCAGTGTAGGTTGCCAATTTGGCTTTGGTGTCTCCGTAGGGTTAGTGGTATGATCCCTCTACAAAGCCGGAAAAAGATCTGTTGGCCAACAATGGCGATGGCGGCTCACATGTCTATCTCCATCAACAGAGGTTGTCTGTTCACCTGTAATATGGCCCGGATCAGCACTATATTTTCTTCCTCAGGTGGGGCCACATGCAAGGCCCTGGCTCGTGATGACCGCATCACCTGCACTGGGCGACGCTTTCTCCGCCGATTCTGGTGGTCTTGACCACGGCCGTGTTCTCCGTCCACACATCTGGCAATGTGGTCAGAATTCCTCCTCACCCTCGGGGGTGTATCCCGCAGGTCTATAGCGACTCCTGAGTACTGGGCCCAACTGCGGTATTACATTTTCAGTTGCCTCTTGGGAGGTGATCTCGCCATTTGGACACTGCCCTGGGATGTCGCACAAATTCGATATGGAGGTCGAGTCAAACTATGGGCGCCATAGTCGCTTGAAGCTCCTGTACTCTTTTTCCGCATTTTCGCGGGACAGTGCTAAATCAATGACCTGTTTTAAGTCCGATGAAGGCTCTGCTAACAGTTTCCTTTGTGCTGCCGCATTATTTATTCCACAAACAAGCCTACCTCTCAACATTTCCAAAAGGAACAGCCCGAACCCGCTGTGCTCCCTCCGCCAGCCACCAGAGATCGATAATGGTTTCCCCGTGGGCCTCATGGGGGTTATGACAGTATGCCCCCTTGCTTCTCCACCCACCGAAAACAGGGGCGGAAAATCGCCTCGCATTAATTCTGTTTCTCGCTACACAGAGGCTGCCACACCCGCTCAGCTTTTCCAGCACTTTCTGCTTTTATTTCAGTTTTCCGGCATCCGCAGTATTTTGCTTTCGGTGCTTAGGTCGTTTCGGCAGACCTGATATGGTGTGGTAAATGGAAAAGGTGCCACTCTGAACTTGCACCCGGTTGGGCTGTACCTGATTGTGTTTGGTCTGAATAACAAATACCTGAGCTGGGAAGCATTCCGTTCTACAGACTCCGATGGTCACAAGAAATAATAATTATTATTATAAATTAGAATTAAAACTGCCCAAAAGCGAAGCACATGCTCATGGTCAGACAAACTGTGACTGTAACCAGTTACTCTTGGGTGGGCTGAGAGAGGCAACACAATAAGACCGAGGCAAACATGTTGCTGGTTAAGCACCAGCATGATGGGGCAGCACGGTGGCCTAGTGGTTAGCACAACCGCTTCACGGCGCTGAGGTCCCAGGTTCGATCCCGGCTCTGGGTCACTGTCTGTGTGGAGTTTGCACGTTCTCCCCGTGTCTGCGTAGGTTTCGCCCCCACAACCCAAAAATGTGCAGAGTAGGTGGGTTGGCCACGCTAAATTGCCCCTTAATTGGAAAAAATAATTGGGTAATCTAAATTTATTTAAAAAAAAGTACCAGCATGAGGAAACACGGAGAAAACTTATTTTGCAGCTGCAATGCCATGGGTACAATTTACCATTTATTTTTGGACGGGGGTGTACGTGAGTGGAGGGGTGTGGAGGAAGAGACACAGGGCGAATTGCAAGGTGCTGAAGAAGTGGAATGTTTCACTACTTGGGTAACAAGTCCTAACACACCCACACATAATGTGGCATTAACCAAATGTGCTCCTTCCTCAAAAATGTTGACAATTGCGATCGTAGAAGAGTGTCCACACTGTATAAATGTGAGCTTTTCAATCTTTCATGCCAATCAGCCGGCACAAAGTAGAGGAGGGGGTTTCCCATTGCTTTGGTCTGTGGTGTAAAGGTCGGTGTGTAACAAGCAGCTCAGCCCGATCCCTTCTCCATGAAAAGTGAAACAGCAGAAAAACAAACTACCCTACAATTCCCAAGAAATCAGCCTCAACCTGTAAAAAGGCGAAAAAATAATGCTGTGAAGGGATCCAAGAATTAAACTTTTCCCCTCATTTTGTGATGTGGAGATGCCGGCGTTGGACTGAGGTGGGCACAGTAAGAAGTCTACAGTCAGTGATTCACATGAGGAAGGAGCTGCACTCCGAAAGCTAGTGACTCCAAACAAACCTGTTGGACATTAACCTGGTGTTGTAAGACTTCTTACCGTGCCCTCATTTTCTGGCATCGCTTTGTTCACTTTTCCCATCCTGACTCCATGTTAGATTCACATAAAGTGTTAAAGGGATTTGGATGAATTTTAATGATTTATTGGATCAAAGTCATGCAGAAATTGTTTATCCGGAAATCGCTTCTCACAGATGTTGCTTCCATTCCTCTTCAATTTGCTTCCCTTCCTCTTGAAGATGACAATTCATGATGGTATGTGGTTCCATTGGTCTTGGCAACACGGCAGGACCTCTGCCAAATAGCCTTGTTTCTTCATGTATCAGCCTCAACAACAAGTGTCACCGGAAACTAAATATCATGTCATTGCTACCATAAGCTTGCCCTGTCTTCAAATGACGGCCAAGGCAGACTTTCCACAGAGATCAGTGAATATCAATTAGGATTGGGAACTGCCTGGGGTATTTTCCCCTTGTTAGCCCAGGAACATTGACATTAATTATATTGTCCCCTCCAGCTAAGATCAGATAACTGAGCTTCCTAGTCTGCAATGTTCAGTACCATGTCACTCACTGGGCAATCTGCACACTGATGTGAATCTTGTTTTTATAGAGTAGTTCTGATACCTGGAATATTGTTTCAACACTACCACATGCAGCTGTCTTGCACAACACAGGTGGAGTTCCACAGCATGCATCTTCAAAATCGAATCTTTAACTACAAAGGAAAACTGCTGGGGGGGAAAAAAAGGTTTACAATTTTAAAGAAAGAAAAAGGTTTTTGTATACTTATTCCTGTCATTTGTGATCTAAGAGCTCACTCCTCCCCTCTGGAATTTCCGACTTTTCCCATGGTCTTCCTCCCCCATCCCACAATTACCCCAATCCCAAACTAGTGGCTTTAATCCGTAATGATCCAAATGAGTCTTCAAATTTACTGCTTTGATCGTCAGACCCCCACATTTCCCTCCACAAGTTTGCTATTTCTTTGTCCAAACCACATGTATTCTTACTAAACACTCAAGTCAGCAACAGCAATGCATCAATGCACACACCAGTTTACGCCCTGCAAAAGGCAATTAGTAAATCTTTTTTAAAGTCTACTGAATTTTAAACCAGAATAATTAATGCCATATTTTTTTCCGGATTGTAACTATATTCTCCTTGGTCTTGGGCAGTGCCCAGGATTGAGGATGGCCTGCCTCCAGACCAGTTTGATGGATACTAAGATGGCTGATGAATCGAATGCATGATCCGCAGACTCTACCACATGCAGGGCAGGTGGTGCTTGACGGCTTGGGCAGATGAGGGGCTGGATTCTCCGGTCGCCGATGCCGAAATCGAGTTCGGCGAATGGCTGGAGAATCAAAGTTTCCGACCAAATCGGGGGGCGGTGCCACTTTCACGATACCCCACCCCCTCCAAAGCGGCTTACTCAGAGAGTATGCTGCGCCACGTATCGACGGCCTGAGGACATTGCCTGAGGCCCAACCCCCGATGCTCCGCCCCCGACCAGCCGAGTTCCCGACGGCGTGGGTCTGCCATGGTCTCATCCATCGGGAACACAGCGTGGCGGCTGCAGACTCAGTCCAGTGCCGCCACAGTTGGGGGAGGGCAGATCCGCGGGCAGGGAGGACATTATCCGGGGCTGGGGGCAGTGTGGGGGTGATCCAGGGTGCACGAGCAGTCCAAAGGGTGGGCATTATTTTGCGGGCCAGGTCCGCAGGCTGCGTCCGCCATGTAGCGCCGTTCGCATGCACGGCCACGGACCTGCCAATTTTTTGGTGCATATCGGCAGCTAGAGCCGGGTGCTCTACGCTGCCGGCATCCTAGCCCCCAGCAAAACGAGGAATCGGTGGTCGTTTTGCGACAGTTCTCGTGGCGGAAAACGCCACCGTTCCCATGCCGGCGTGGGGACATAGCCCCGGAATCGGAGAATCCAGCCAGAGATGTTTTAAGGTATCTCTGCTCTGTCTGATGCCTCTGCCTCTGCATTCTCCCGACAAAGTCTCTTGATGTGTTTAGTGCCTTCATGAAAATAAAATTCTCCATTTTGTCCAGTCACAAGCCAGAGTCTCCCATGAGTCAGCGGAAATGTTTGATCTCTTCAGGGATGCTTTGAGGACATATCTGAAGCATTTCTGCTGTCTTCCTGGGAATCTCTGACCACAACCAAGTTCTGAGTAGAATCTGGTGTCAGGCATACAAAGGGCCTATCCTGCCCAGCAGAGCTGACTTTGTGTGGGCCTGGAGCTGAGTGTCAGAGTGAGCGCACACACAAGCTTCCTCTGCACACTGCAGGTCAATGACTGAGGCTGGAGTGATTTTAGTTTTGGATTGAAGATGACATGGGTTAAATAGTTTCCCGTCTGTTGTGTAGATTATCTCCATGCTTGTAGGTAATTTGCTGAATATGAGGTGCAGTAATGCAGCAAGGAAGATGGGGAAGGGGATTGGTGCGATGGCACAGCCTTGCTTGATCTCAGTTTTCACTGTGATAGGGTTCGTGAAGATTCTGTTCACGAGGATCATGGCTTGCATGTCATCATGGACTAAGCAAATGACAAATTTGGTGACTAATTTCTGAGGGCAGCTAAATTTGAACAGGATGCTCCATTAGCATTCATGGTTAACTGAGGCAAAGCCTTTGGTAAAGTCAAGAACGGCCACATACAGAAGTTGGTGTTGTTCCTTGGGTTTTTATTGAATTAGCCATGCAGTGGACATCTTTGACTCTCGATGGACAGAAGCCGCATTGCAACTCCCAAAGGAGTTCTTTAACCACTGGAAGGAGGCAATTGAAGAGGATCCTTGCAATGATCTTCCTCATAGCAGACAGCAAATAGGCTCCACTGTAATTACTGCTATTGGACTTGTTTCCCTTCCTGATTATAGTCACAATAGTGTCTCCAAGATCCTTTTGAATGTACTCCTCTTCCAAGGTAAAGGATATGAGGTTGTGCAGCCATGTTAGGAGTGAATCTTCATCATTTCACAATTTTGGCAAGGATTCCATCTGCGCTGGAAACCTTGTTATTTTTCAATTACCAAATGTTTTTTTTCAACTTCTTTTTGAACCAGGATGGTGCCGAGACAGAGTTGGATGAGGTATTGAGGAATGCAATTCAGGATCTTCAAGGTGAACATTAAGTCTTGACTGAGGAGTCCTTCAAAAATATTCTCTTCAGAGAGAACTGACTGCCTCCCTGTCCTTGATGAGCTTCCTTCCATGTTTGGCACCCGGTTGGGTGGGCCCTTGGGTGCTTGGCCCCTAGATGGTCAAGGTAGCACTGAGGAAACCACATATGTCATTGGTGTATGCGAGTTGTTGGAATTCCCGGTGCTCTTTTACCCACCAGGTCCCTAAACAACAGAAGCAATGCTCCAAGAAAATTAAAATTGAACGCCTCGAAGATTCCACCAGGGCAACCCTTCCTAGTAGGTCGCTTACTGCCAACTGCTCAACCTTCAGCCACAGTGTCGCTACAGTGTGTCCATAGAGCGTGGCTGACCATATATTCCACCATAACAAGCATCTACGAAGAGGCCCTTGATATGCCTACCAGGTAACACTGGGCGAGATTTTCCATGCAGCCTGCCTCATGTATTGTGGTGGCAGGGGAGGCCCATCATTAGCCAGCGATTGGGTATTCTGTGCCCGCTGTTGTCAATGGGGTTTCTCGTTGAATGCACTCCTCACCAATAGGAAACCTGTGGTCGGTGTATGCCATCGTCGTGACTGAAAGATCCTGCCAGCGTGAATGGTTTGTGACTGTTATTCGTCTGATGAAAACGCTCAAGAGATACAGGACCTCATTGAGCATAAGCGCAAAGCTTTTGCAGACCAGAAACTTCACCATGCCTCAGGAAAAAAGCAGCAGCCCTACAGGTGGCAAAACATAGCAGTAGAGCATCACTACCAAATATAGAATCATAGAAAGTTTGCAGCACAGGAAGAGGCCATTGTCCCATTGTGTCTGTGCCGACTGAAAGACAAGCCACCCAGCCTAATCCCACTTTCCATTATTTAACCTATCATCATCATCGCTCCTCGAATCGTTCTACCAATTGCTTAAAAAATTTCGACCAATCACTTTAAATCTATGCACCCCCCTCCTCCGTCACTGACCTCTCTGTTAAGGTAAACATGTCATAGATTATCATAGAATTTACAGTGCAGAAGGAGGCCATTCGGCCCATCGAGTCTGCACCTACTCTTGGAAAGAGCACCCTGCCCAAGGTCAACACCTCCACCCTATCCCCATAACCCAGTAACCCCACCCAACACTAAGGGCAATTTTGGACACTATGGACAATTTATCATGGCCAATCCACCTAACCTGCACATCTTGGGTGGTGGGAGGAAACCGGAGCACCCGGAAGAAACCCACGCAGATACGGGGAGGATGTGCAGACTCCGCACAGACAGTGACCCAAGCCGGAATCGAATCTGGGACCCTGGAGCTGTGAAGCAATTGTGCTATCCACAATGCTACCGTGCTGCCCTTCCCATGTCCTTCCCATTCACTCTATCCAGCCCCCTACCAATTTGGTATATCTCAATCAAATCTCCCCCTGCCCTCCTCTGTTCCAAGGAGAACCAAAGCCTCACCAATCTTTCCTCATAGCTGCAATCTTCCAATTCTGGCAGCATCCATGTAAATCTCCTCTGCACCCTCTCCAGTGCAGTTACATCGTTTCTGTAATGAGGTGGCCAGAACTGCACGCAGTACTTATGAAACCAAAAGAGAAAATGCTGGAAAATCTCAGCAGGTCTGGCAGCATCAGTAAGGAGAGAAAAGAGCTAACGTTTCGAGTCCAGGTGGCCCTTTGTCAGATGCTGCCAGATCTGCTGAGATGGGCAGCACGGCGGCCTAGTGGTTAGCCCAACCGCCTCACGGCGCTGAGGTCCCAGGTTCGATCCCGGCTCTGGGTCACTGTCCGTGTGGAGTTTGCACATTCTCCCCGTGTCTGCGTGGGTTTCGCTCCCACAACCCAAAAATGTGCAGAGTGGGTGGATTGGCCACGCTAAATTGCCCCTTAATTGGAAAAAATAATTGGGTAATCTAAGTTTATTAAAAAAAAAGATCTGCTGAGATTTCCCAGCATTTTCTCTTTTGGTTTCAGATTTCCGCGTCCGCAGTAATTTGCTTTTATCCAGTAGTTTTGTGCACAGTACTTATGTTGTGGTCTAACTAGTGAGTTATACAGTTCCAGCCTAACATTCCTGCTCTTATATTCTATGCCTTGGCTAATAAATGAAAGGTTTCCATATGCTTCTTAACCACCTTACACCTACAGGGATCTGTGGATATTCACGCCAAGGTCCGTCACTTCCTTTGCACCTTTCCGTATCCTTCCACCTTATTGTATATTCATTTGCCTTGTTTGGCCTCCCCAAATGCATCACCTCACACTTCTCTCGGTTGAATTCCGTTTTCCACTACTCGGTAATGTGGAGAAGGAGTGCGCGTGTGCAGGTAGCATTTAATTCTACTTCAGTTACAACCCTCATATTTCCTGGTGCATGAAGGCATCAGCCAGTCTAGCATCAATTCACACAAATCAGAAGGTTGAAGACTTGGTTTCCGGCTTGTATAGTTTACCAATCTCCGCTGTGCCATCAATAAAACAAAGGACTTACATTTAAAACCACCTTTCATCACCTAATGCTGGCCCAAAGTTCTTTACAGCCAATTAAATATTTTTGAAGTTTAGCCAAATTAGAATGTAGAAAGCAAATCAGTCAATTTGTGCATAGCACATTCCCATAAACGGCAATGTAATAATGACCATATCATCTACTTTTTGAGTAATGGTGGGTTAGGGAGAAACATTGTCTAAAAAAACAGGAAGAACTCACCTGTTTTTCTTCGCAGAAATTCCACTGGTTATTTTACATCCACTTCAGGGGCCAAGCAAAGCCACAGTTTGACACATTGTAGCCACCTGGGATGGCCACTTACAAAGGATCCCAGGAAATATGGCCACCTGCAAAGGACCATGGGAAATATGGTCAACCCAAGACTCAGACGCTCAGAGCTTATGTATATTGGCAACTCAAATAACTAGACGCTACTTTGCATTCTAATGGCCCATTTCCCCAGATCAAAAGACCTGTACTCAGGTAACAGATACAGAAACAGACTCATCGACGCCACTCCCTTTGCTCAGGGAACTCAAAAAGCCAAGGTCAATGACCGCTCAGGACACACCCCGCCATGAAGGCAGCCGCCCCTTTATTGGCCAAAATCGAAGGCAGTAATCGAAGCCTGCCGTATTATTGGGTCCAAAGCTAAGGACCGCCCAAAAGAGCGCAAAACCCCAGAAGGATAAAGAGAGACACTGCCATGTGTTCAGTCTCTCCTGGCCCCAGCGCTCGGTCTCTCTTGGCCCCGACCTATGCCTAAAACCAAGGTTAGCATCACGTCCAGAAGACAAGTTCAAGACCATCGATCGCTACCAGATGGATAAGCCCAGCAGAAACAAAGTCACTTCTCCAGACCCAGCCACGCAAGATCCAAACAAAGGCCTTGTTCCTCTGCATAAAGCTGGGTGCCTGAAGTTAAGTACAGGCTGTTGTAGTGTTAGGTGTAATTTAGCTTGTAGTGTTTTATGTTGCATATCGAAGTAATTCTTGTGTGTAAATAAACTATCATTGAACTTGAACTAACTGGTTGTTTGGTCTTTGATCGATATCCGGTAAAACCTTGTGATGGTTTTGATACCTGGCGACACTGAAAAGCAATATCATCATTAATAACTGTTATATCAGTATCCAGTTAAAAAGAGCAACATTATTGGTGTCTCCAGTGCGAATTGGCAACAACATCATCTGAAAGAGTCACCTCCGACAGTGCAGCGCTCCTTCAGTTATGCACTGGAGAGTCAGTCTATGAGTCTATGCTCATACATCTGGACTGGGGCTTGAACCCTCAACTTTCTGATCAAAAATGAGAGGTCCACCTACGGAGCGACAGCTGACACTGCAGGGACTGGAGTTTGATTCTCTACTTAAGGGTGACAGGAGGGTAAATCATCCAAAATGAATTCTCCTGGTTCCTATCCAGTGCGTCTGCTAATTGACAGTGCATATGGAGGGCAGAAATACTTTGCAAGCTGAATGTGGTCGGCAGTGTGCACTGTAACCTGACCAAGACCAGGATTTTGCTCCAGTTTTAAGGTGCCTGTCTTTGGTAGGCCTATATAAGAACAAAAGACTGGCTTGAATTGGCCCATCTCTTACTGCATTGGACACAGAGGGCTGGATTCATCCACACCGCCCACCAAAAGAATGCCACACGCGAGGCACCAACGATGGAAAAATCCATTGACCTCGGGTGGGATTCTCCGGTGGACGGACGGACGTGGCTGGAGAATCCCACCCAGAGTATCAAGACAGGGAAATTGTTAATTGAATGTTCCCAAAGTGAGCGATAACACTAACTCCTAAAACAGTGGACAATAGAGAAAATTCCCAGTGATGGAAGTTACGCAATAAATAAGTGGTGACATGAATTATAACAAAATGTGTCTTTTGTTTTATATTATTAAACTGCAACAGGAAAGAAAATCAACCCACAGCAACCAACACAAACCACATGTGTCACCACTCAGTCAAAAATGAAAGGTTAGCGCAGCCCAGCTGTGCAGGCAGAGTGAATAAAGTAGTAAAGCACCAGCTGTCACTCAAAGCAATAAATCCACACAACAGCAGGCTTCAGAAAATCATACCACAGAAAAAGAAGTGGGGCCGACTATGAAATACAAAGGATTAACGTAGCAATAGGCTCCTGTGAATTGATGAATTACTGCAAAAGCAAATACCAATAAATTAATTGAGAAATAAACCAATAATTTAATATATTAACGGGAAGCAGATATGCCAATAAGTGAATCAGGTGACAACAAAATATGAATATAATAGCAGGCAACAAATGAATAGAGCCTTTGACATTTTGGGAAATCAATACTTTACGAATGCAGAGTTTTATGGTGTCGGGGCTCTTGCCTGCTGGCTGCACAGCCAACGAGAGGCCTGTGGAGCCTTTTTTTGGGAAGGCCTGCTGAATCACATACCAATCAGACAGTGGCAAGGCCATCAGAGGGCATTCCCTTAGAAGAAAGACCCAGAGGGACATAAGTCCCGTCAGCGAGTGCTGTTGGCCTATCAGGGACCGGACGCTCTTGCATTCAGCAGCGCCACTGAGGTTGCCATAGCTACTGCAGAAGGACACATCGCCCCCCCCCCCCCCCCCCCCCCCCACACACACAGTGGAATTCAAGGATGGGTGGAAGGTCCAGGCTACAGGTGGGCAAGTGGTGGGGGGCGGGGCTGGATTTGCAGTGTCAGAATCGCGGCAAGAAGGGTTCAGAAGCAAGGACGGAAGGTTGGCTCTCAGCATCATCAGCAACCTGGGGGCATTCATTGACCACTGGGCTGGTCATATAAATACTGCATCTACAAGAGCAGACCAGAGGCTGCAGTTAGTAACTCACCTCCTGACTCCCCAAAGCCTGCCCGCAAGCTACAAGGCTCAAATCAGGTGTGTAATAGAACACTCTCCACTTGCTTGGATGAGTGCAGCTCCAAAAACAAGACATTCAACAACATCCAGAACAATGCAGCCAGCTTGATTGGTAACCCCTCCTCAAACATTCACTCACCCCACCACTGAATCACAGTAGCAGCAGTGTGGACCATTTACAGATGCACTGCTGTAACTCATCAAAGTTCCTTAGACGGCACCGTCCAAACCTATTATTGCTACTGTCTAGGACAAGGGCAGCAGACATGTGGGAAGACCACCACCTTTCACCATCCTGACTTGAAAATATATCACTATTCGTTCGCTGGGTCAAAATTCTGGAACTCCCTCCCTAACAGTAGTGTGGGTGTATCTACACCTCATGGATTGCAGTGGTTCAATAAGGCAGTTCACCACCATCTTCTCCGGGGTAATTAGGGATGGACAATAAATGCTGCCCCAGCCAGTGAAGCCCACATTCAGGGATTAATTTTAAAAAGGCAAATCCCCTCCTGATGTTCAATGCCTCGATCAGACAATAGGCCCACCCACCACTGGGTTAATACTGTGATGTGTTGGACTGGGGTGAGCACAGTAAGAAGTCTTACAACAAGTAAGCGTTCTCCAAGGCGGCCTTCAGGACGCCCGACAACGCAGAATCGCCGAGCAGAAACTTATAGCCAAGTTCTACACACGAGTGCGGCCTCAACCGGGACCTTGGTTTCATGTTGCATTGCATTCACTCCCCACCATCTGGCCTGTGCTTGTAGAATCCTACCAACTGTCCTGGTTTGAGACAATTCACACCTCTTTAACCTGGGGTTACCCCTATCTCAGGATCTGTAAAGACTCAATTACCTGCAAATGCTCGCATTCTAAGCATTGTCTTGCATCTTTGAATTTGTCTATATATATGTTTCTGGAACATACCTCTTCATTCACCTGAGGAAGGAGCAGTGCTCCGAAAGCTAGTGTTTGAAACAAACCTGTTGGACTTTGAACTGGTGTTGTAAGACTTCTTACTGGGTTAACACCAGCAGCGATGGGATGAGGCCCTTAAGTGGCCATTAATTGGCCACTGAAGGGCCTCAATTGTCGGTGGGCTTGAATGGTCAACCATGGACCTTCCGTCCCAGAACATAATTCGGTGGAGGCAGGAAGAAGGCAGTGTTTCTGTACGTCACCATTCCACCTAAAAGATGCATTTCCTGACCTCAAGCACACCACCAGTCATGTCGGGGCTATTATGCTGTACTGTTGAATTTAAAATACAGTTGGAGGGTGAGAAGATAAAATCCAATACCAGTGTCTTGTGCTTAAAGAAAGGAGACTACAATGGGATGAGGGGGCAGTTGGCGGTGGTAGATTTGGAGCAAAGACCTTATTATGGGACAATTGAGGAACAGTGGAGGACGTTCAAAGCAATTTTTCACTGTGCTCAGCAAAATTCTATACCAGTGAAACGGAAGGACTGTGGTAAAACAGACACTCAGTCCTAGATATCTAAGGACATAAAGGAAGGTATCAAATTGAAAGAAAATGTATACAAAGTGCCAAAGATTAGTGGGACGCTAGAGGATTAGGAAATCTTTAAAGGTCGTCAGAAAGCCACGAGAAGCTATTGAAAAAGTAAGATAGATTAGAGAGTAAACTAGCTCAGACAGCAAATGTTTCTACAAATAAATAAAACGAAAAAAGTGGCTAAGATAAACATTGGTAAACAGAAGGGGGATTTAAAATGGGAAAGAGGAAATGGCCGAGGCATTGAATAGGTATTTTGTGCCAGTCTTCGCAGTGGAATACACAAATAACATGCCAAAAATTGATGGCAAGGAGGCTATGGCAGGCGAGAACCTAGAAACGGTCATTATCACGTAGGAGGTAGCTTTGGGAAAGCTAATATGGCTAAAGTCTCCTGGCCCTGATGGAATGCGTCCCAGGGTACTAAAAGTGATGGGGGGGGGGGGGGGGGGGGGGAAATAGCAAATGTGCTCATGGTAATTTACAAAAATTCGCTGGACTCCGAGGTGGTCCCGCAGATTGGAAAACAGCCAATGTGACGCCACTGTTTAAAAAAGGAGGTAGAAAAATGGCGAGTAACTACAGGCTGGTTAGCTTAACTTTTGTAGTGGGGAAAATGCTTGAATCTATCATTACGGAAGAAATAGCAAGACATCTGGATAGAAATTGGCTCATTAGGCAGACGCAGCATGGGTTCATGAAAGGCAGGTCATATTTGACTAATTTAGTGCAATTCTTTGAAGACATTCTAAGCACAGTGGACAATGGGGAACCGGTGGATATGGTGTATCTTGATGTCCAGAAGGCATTCGACAAGGTGTCGTACAAAAGGCTCTTTTCCCACTCTTTGCTTTCTGTTAGTTAACCAATCCTCTATCCATGCCAATACATTACCTGTAACGCCGTGCATCTTATGTTATGCAGTAGCCTTTTGTACGACACCTTGTCGAATGCCTTCTGGACATCAAGATATTTACAACGTGTTGATGGTGCAAACATGTACCTTGGCAGAGTATTAATTTATTCATATTTTTAGGTGCTAGTTGAATGCATGTAGCTGAGAGGTAAAATTATTAAAAGTTTATTGAATGCGGGAATCCCGTCATTGTTTCACATAATGAATAAGCCATTGTATTCCAGTGTCTTGACTGTGAGAATCCAGACATTCTTTTCAATCATTGTTTCATGTAATTAATTAGCCATTGTATTCCAGTGTATACAGCATTAAGAATGTTCCCGGTCTAATCAACTAATGAGTTACAACAAGGTCTCCAGGCCGAGCTGTGAAACATGGAACACGTGAGAAACATATCCAGTAATTTTTCTGAGACTGCGCACGCAGACACTGAGCTAGTTTTGATAGGCACTAGTCAATCTTCAGTAATGTCCAATGTTTGATTAACAAATCATCCTCTAAGTAAGAAACATTCATTTGAACAATCCAGGAAGTCTCAGCTGAGAATTAGAAACCAACGAGAGTAAATGAAGGGGTTAAACCAGAGATAAGGAGCGCGATTCTCCGACCCCCCCCCCCCCCCCCCCCCGCCGGGCCGGAGAATCAGCTGGGGGGGGGCCATGTGAATCGCACCACGCCACCCCAATGCCAGGACGCCATTTTACCGCTCGTGAAAAAATGGGCGGGTGCACATGGCGGCGAGCCGCACGGAGAATCGCCGCAAACAGCCGTAGCGACAATCCTCTGGCGGCGGCCGATTCTCCAGCCCGGATGGGCCGAGCAGCTGTCCAAAAAAATTCTAGTCCCGCCGGCGCCGTTCTAACATGCTCTGGGCTGGCGGGACTTCAGGGTTGAAGGGTCCGGGGGTGGTTTGTGGAGTGGGGGGTGGTCCAACCCCGGGGAGGGCCTCCGTAGTGGCCTGGTCCGCTATCGGGACCAACCGTTCGGCAGGCCGGCCTCTCTATCGGGGGGCCTCCTTTCCTCTGCACCAGTTCCTGGATCCCTGCGCCATTTGGCGTCGGGGCCGCGCGGAGAAAAAGGCCACTGCGCTTGTGCTAGTTGGCGCCGGCCCAACTGCGCACGCGTGGACCCCGCGGCGCCGGGTCGACATGGGGACTGGCAGCTCAGCGCCATGCTGGCCCCCCCAGGACCCGAAAATCGAGTCTCAGAGCCGGCGCCGGAGTAAAGTAGTCCTGTTTTGACGCCGGCGCCGGCACTCCGACGCCGGACCAGAGAATCACGGCCAGGAATTCTCACAAAAGTAGGACCTCGTGGTCAAGGTCTTTGTTCCCGAATTCTTGAATTCCTGAATTATCTCTCTGTTTGTTTGTGTTAAAGTGAATTCTTTACGTTTTATGATTTTCTGTCATTTGTTCGACCTTTTTATGTATTGTTTGATATTTTGTTTCTAAGTTTTGATTCAGTTCTTATTCATGTGCATTCAGGTGAATAATTAGCAATAAAGTGGTATTTTTGACACCTCCAATCAACCGGACTATCGACTCTTATCAGAAGGTAAAATAAGCGCCCCAACACACCTCTTATTTCACTTTCGAAACCCCGGGCACCCATGTGCCTTTTTCCTTTCAGAGACACAAGAACTGAAAACTGACTAGGCAGTGGAGGAACAGCAAGAAGAGAGTACTGATGAAGGCAAGTGCAGAAAAAACATGTCCACACGTTGAATGGAATTCTCCCATGCCCCCACGGGTAGGTTCAATGGGGGTCGGAGGGGAGAACTCAGTGGTGGGATGGGGGTGGGACACCAGAGCGGTGAGCGCTGGATGAACTGCGGTCCCTGAGCCAAGCCCACCCCCAACGTCCCCCCCCACCTCGCTGTGCCCCTCTGCGGCCAGCACTCCCACCCTTGTGACAGAGCACCGAGCAAACATTAACAGTGTGAACAGATGTTTAATGTGACAATGTATATACAGATTTGTGCCCTCGCCCCTATCACTGAACTGTGCCTTGCATCCATGCCAACTTAACTGGTGTCTAATTTTCTGGCCTTACGGGCCCTAATGCTACGTCTAGGTGGATCCCCAGATGGTACATCGGGAGTGGAGGTGGCCCGCTGTGATTTCTGCCCTGTCACCTGGGTCCCGGTTGGCGGCCGCATTCTGGGGACACTCGGCCTGGATGGATTTGGCTGCTGCTCAGGTATCCCAGGAGGTGTGGTGCTGCCCTATTCTGCTTACTGCCCACCAGATGCGCTAGGGACAGGAAGGGGAGACTCTGAGTGCTGCAGTGTTCTGGCACCTCCTCTGAAGGGCCAGCACGGGCCTCATCACCTCTTCCTCCCTTGGGGTGCCCAAAGACCCCTGGACTACTCCATGGGATGGGGGTGCAAGCAGAGCTAACCCCTCAGGCACCCCCAGCACCAGGCACTGTCAGTCTTGGCAAACACCTCCCAGTGAGTTTGCTGACAACCCCTCATGCAGCCCCTGGCTCTGTGACTGCATCTCCACGATCGATGGGAATGTCCGTTCCAAAATCCTGAAACCCATCTGGACAGCAACTAGTCCCTGGGGTCGGCCCAACCACTGATGGTCCACCCCCTCGGGAGTTCCTACCTCTTGTATCGCGCACTTTTTCTCATTGGAATCGATAGTGTTCTACGTGGCACCAGTGCTAGCCCTTTAATAGTCGCTGAAACGGTCCAGGGTCGGCGCCAGTTTTGCTGTCGTGGAACTCCACGAACCCAGTCCCAACCTCAACACTTTGTCTCAGGAACAGAGAATTTCGGCGAAGATATAGCTATTCAATATCTGTCCCCCTGCCCTCAAAATCAAAAAGGCACCATTACTCTCTTGTTGCTGTTCCTCCAATTGACTTGATGCTGTTCCTCCACTTGGCCAGGTCACAGATCTTTGACATCTGAAAGGAAAATGGAATAAGGATGAGGCTGTGGTGAGGTGAAAGGAAGACGTGCATAATTATATCACCCGCGGTCCACAAATCAGAGGAGATTGCTGGATGAGAGAGGAGTGGGATGAGAGGAGGAGGAGAAGCAAGGATGAATGGGTTCAGGCCTACCAAAGACAATAAACTCTACATTCCATGAAGTCATCCTTGACACCATCACTACAAATTCAGCTTGCTGACTCCATGTCCTTCTCCAGCCACCAGTCCTGAATCCTCAAGTCCAGGGCTAACCTAAAATGTGTACTTCATTTTATATAAACAAATATAAAAGAAATCCTCATTAATTCTGGTAGCTCTTAATGGAGGCTGCTTTATAGGACCATTCAATACCGAACAAATATGGCCACAAGATCCAGAAACGATTTAGAATGAGCTGCCTTCAAATTAGTATCTTTATAAAACATCCTCAGTGAATGGAGGCATTTGAGGCCGGGATTCGCTCACCCAGAAGATCTTGGGCTGGATTCTCCACCCCGCCGCATTTCTGTTCCACCCTGCCGGCGAGATGCTCCGTTACCCTGACTGGTCAATGGGGTTTCCCATTGTGGGCCAGCCCCACGCCGTCGGGAAACACTCCGGGCAGTCGGCAAACGGAGCATCCCGCCGGCGGAGAATCCAGCCCCTTAACTATTGTAATTAATGAAAATAAAGAAGCAGGAAACAAAAGGAGATGATTGTGGAACACAAAAAGAAATAATCAAACAAAGTAAGAGTAAAGGCCATTATGGTGGAGGACACTCCCACCTCTCAGAGTAGCCGCTATACTTGCTCCCAAACAGTGGCACAGGAAACTCCTGTGAAAATTAGTGATTAAAAATTGTACTTAATGTTAGAAAATTAGGAGCTTTTAAAATTATAAATGAAGCCTCATCTGAAATTATATAGAATTTACAGCACGGAAAGAAGCCTATGGCCCAAAATAAGCCAGGCGTGTACTGTCATCATCAGTGATTATGTTCCAAATAAGTTTCTAAGTTTCCTCCCATTCTATTTACTTCATCGCTCCCCATTAGCCTCTATTCCTTTTCCCTCTCATGTACTGATCTCTCCTCCCCTTAAATTCCTCGAGGTTGTTCACCTCAATCCTCAGCTTCCATAAAAATGATGGAAAATGCCAAAATAAACAAACATGTTGGAAACAAGAAGGGCGGCATGGTGGTTAGCACTGCTGCCTCACGGCGCGGCGGACCCGGGTTCGATCCCGGCCCCGGGTCACTGCCCGTGTGGAATTTGCACATTCTCGTCATGTCTGCGTGGATCTCACTCCTACAACCCCTTGGTCTCCACCACCTAAATGGACAACGCAGCAGATGGATAGGAACCACAGCTGCAAGTCCCCTTCTAAGCAACACACCATTCCTTCACTGTTGCGGGGTCCAAATCCACTATCTCCCGCCCTATCAGCACGGTGGGTGGACCTACATCACATAGCCTGCAGTAGTTTAAAAAGACAGCTCATCACCAGCTTTCCAGAGCAATTAGGGATGGGCAATCCAAGATTTGGATTCGAACTTGTTTATTGTCACATGTACCGAGGTACAGTGAAAGGTATTGTTCTGCGTGCAGCTCAGACAGATCGTTCGTACATGAAAATAAAATACATCGGGCAAACATAAAATACACAATGTACCTAAAATACACAGGGCGAGATTCTCCGCAAATACGGAGAGTCGTAAAGGCTGCCGTGAAACACAGCCTTCTTGCCCGTTCCCGGGACCCCATTCTCCCCCCCCCCCCCCCCCCCCCATCGGGGCTAGGAGCAGGACCCCGGGAATCACGGTGTCGTGGCCTTAACGACCGTCGTTAAGGCCGCGCGCCAAGCCGGCTCCAACCCACGCATGCGCAGGTGACGTCATCACGCCATTGACGGAACCCGTGCATGCGTGGTTCCGCATTTCTCCACCGCCGCCCGACAAGATGTGGCGGCATGATCTTGTCGGGCGGCGGAGGGGAAATAGTGCGTCCCTTTTGGACGCAAAACGATGGTGCTCCCGCCCCAAACGGGCATCCAGCGCCCGTTTTTACGACGGCAGCAAGCAGGTGTGTTTGCTGCCATGAAAAAACGGGCGTAAAGGCCCGGCCGCTCGGCCCATCGGCCGCGGAGAATCGCCGCTCGCAATTCTCCGCTGCCCACGCCGGTTGGGAGAATAGCGGGAGGGCGCAAAAAAATGTCGGGAGGCCCTCCCGCTATTCTCCCAACCGGCGTGGGCAGCGGAGAATCACGCCCACAGTGTACCTAAAATACACAATGTAAATACATAGACACAGGCATCATGAAGCATACAGGAGTGCAGTACTACTCAGTGGAGAAGATGTGTGAAGGGATCAGATCGGTCCATAAGCAGGTCGTTCAGGAGTCTGGTAAAAGCGGGAAGAAGCTGTTTTTGAATCTGTTAGTTCGTGTTCTCAGACTTTTGTATATCCTGCCTCGTGCAGGGTAGGTGGATTGGCCACGCTAAATTGCTCCTTAGTTGGAATTATTTTCAAATGGTAGTGGAAACAAGCACAGTCATATCTCTTCCACCTATCACAGGACATACTTGGTAATCGCTGCTTGAATTTGAAGCAGCGTGGATAGTCTCTTTACTCTAATGATAAGGGAGAAATACCACACCCACAATGTTCCAATACTTAAGTGGGTTCACAAGTTTAGTTTCGATAGACCATTAAAAATGTTGATTAGGTCCCTCTCCATGAATAAAATAATCCTGAGGAATGGCGTTTTTCGGAGGGCTGAATGGGGGAGCATGTTGGTTGGTCAATTATTCTGATGACAAAGCAGCTGCTATGAATTTTTTTAATTCATGAGATGATGGATTTACTGACTGATGCGCGATCAATGAACACAGAAATGAAGGAGTAGTCCGAATCGAAGGCTTTAATCTACAAGAAGTGTGCCCAGCAGCTTGAGTACAGAAAGAACGATGGCTGCTGGGAAACACGGGTTCTTATACTCCGCCTCGTAGGTCGCTACCTTCCTCTCGACCAATGAGAAGACAACACTTGGGCCAATGGGCAGCGAGCCTTCTACACCAATAGCAGCTCACACTCCCAGGTACCGTAGTACCTCTAGTCATACTACCACACTGACAAGGCCAGCATTTGTTGCCCATCCCTAATTGCCCTGGAAAGATGGTGATGAGCTGCCTTTTTCAACTACTGCAGGCTATGTGATGTAGGTCCACCCGCAGTGCTGATAGGGCGGGAGATAGTTAGACGCCGCAACAGTGAAGGAATGGTGTGCTCTTAGAAGGGGACTTGCAGGTGGGGTTCCTATCTATCTGCTGCCTTGTCCATTTAAGTGGTGGAGACCAGGGGTTTGAAAGGTACTGTCAAAGCAAGCTTGGTGAATTGCTGAGTGCAACTTGTAGATGGTACACATTGCTACCATTGTGAGTCAGTGGTGGAATGAGTAAATGTTTAAAATAATGGATGGTATGTGAATAAAGGGGGCTGCTTTGTTCTGGATGGTGTCCATAACTTCTTGCGCGTCGTTGGAGTCGCTCTTCCAGGCAAGTGGAGGGAATGCCATCACACTCCTGATTTGTGCTTTGGAGACAGTGGACAGGCTTTGGGGAGTCAGGAGGTGAATTACTCACGGCAGAACTTCCAGCCTCTGACCTGCTCTTGCAGTCACAGTATTTTTATGCCGGGTCCAGTCAACTTTCAGCTTAATTGCCGTGCCCAGGATGTGGAGGAATTCAGTGATGGCAATGCCACTGAGCTTTAGAGGAAGATGGTTAGACTCTCTCTTATTTGAGAGGATCACTGCCTGGCGGGTGTGTGGCTCCAGCCTCATTAAAACTTGCCAGATGAGTGCTAGGTGTCAAGAGGGCATCCGAACACGGCTGACCAGAGCAAAGCCTAGAGACTTTACCTGGATATGCCAGTAAATTGTAGGTTGGAGGTGGTCTTGGTTGTGGTGCTGGTGGTACTGAGGCAGCAGCAGCTCAAGTTATTTTGTGGGTCCCAGAGGAGAAGCGCACTTCAAGGTCCTCAAAAATAATTCAAGATTCACCTTTAGAGCAGTGTTTTTCAAACACTTTTTCCAGGACCCACTTTTGTCAACTGGCCGACCTTCGTGACCCACACCAGCCGACCTTCGTGACCTACACCAGCCAACCTTCACAAAATATGCCACGTTCGCTTACCTTTAATGTGAAAGGGCAGCCTGCTTGGCCTCACAAGCTCACTCCAATCTGTTCACAGGAAGAAAGGGCAATGCGCATATCAGATGCAGAGTTCTACTAGTTCCTTTGTGGCTTTTTCATCTTTGTGAGAACGTCAAATCCGGCCTCTCACATGTAGATTGTCGTGAAGGGCAATAGCAACAAAATGTTGGTATTACTCAGCACTGGATGATCCTGGGAGACGCTACTCCAGAATGTTGACAGACCCATATAATTGTGGCGCGTTTTTAATGTGCTGACACAGATCAGGTACAGCAGCTTATTCTTTTCAATTGGAGTCAGCGTAAGTTAATAATTGACTCTGAAGTCTCAACCTCAAAAGGAATTTTTCACCCACCACTCCTCTTCCAAAATCTTAAACATCTCCTCTCATTCGCCAGTACTTCCCTGCATATAACATACATGGGCTTTGCATCCTGAATTGCATTGGCACAATTAACAAAACCATACCCCACGAAATTATCATAATACAGCTTTATTCCTGATTGAAGGTTCTTCTTTGTGGGCTGCTAATCAGACGCCCTGGAGCTCTGTACATAGCTAACATTAATACTGTTTTGCCCTGCCATTTATTCTCCGAGTAGCTCTTTTCAGCAAATTCAAATGGGAGATTCTGGCCAGCGCAAACACTACCTATTTGTCTCTGACTGTCTCTTTCTTGTATCAAAATGATCCATCTTCACAGACCCATTGCCTTGCTTGCTGGAAGCTCGAAACTGGAAGAAGCTCCCCTTCATGATTTGGCACCAAAAGCGCATAGGTTGGGGCAGTACGTGGCGGAGTGGTTAGCACTGGGACTACGGCGCTGAGGACCCGGGTTCGAATCCTGGCCCTGGGTCACTGACCGTGTGGAGTTTGCAGATTCTCCCCGTGTCTGTGTGGGTTTCACCCCTGCAACTCAAAGATGTGCAGGTTAGATGGATTGGCCACGCTAAATTGCCCCTTAATTGGAAAAAAACAGAATTGGGTACTCTAACTTTATTTTTAAAAAGCACATAGGTACAGGACGCTTGGCATCAAGTGTACATGAGGGTGTGTGCCTGGCTCACTACTGCTACTGATGGCAGAAGACTGCACACAGCCGTTCTCATTGAAATGCTGGTAGCGGCCACCATTCTTATTTAATTCTCTTGCGATCGGGACCGCCGATCGTATCGCCATCGTCCAGAGACCCGCCCGCAACCCACCCGCAGGCTGTGATCCGCACTTCTGATAAACCCTGCTCAGAGGGCCTCCTCTATTCGATCACCCACAAAGGTGACCATAGGCTCTAATGCTCAGGCTCCAACCAGACCCTACCTAAAATAATTTCCAACATAGACCTTAGATTCACATATTAAAAAGGGTCCATCGGGCAGCACGGTGGCACAGTGGTTAGCATTGCTGCCTACGGCGCTGAGGACCCGGGTTCGAATCCCGGCCCTGGGTCACTGTCTGTGAGGAGTTTGCACATTCTCCCCGTGTCTGCGTGGGTTTCACCCCCACAATCCAAAAGAT
This sequence comes from Scyliorhinus canicula, assembly GCF_902713615.1. Lineage (NCBI taxonomy): Eukaryota > Metazoa > Chordata > Chondrichthyes > Carcharhiniformes > Scyliorhinidae > Scyliorhinus > Scyliorhinus canicula. The sequence continues at coordinate 57,841,596 of NC_052147.1, forward strand.
GTGCAGGATAGGTGGATTGGCCACGCTAAATTGCCCCTTAATTGGAAAAAATAATTGGGTACTCTAAATTTATTTTTTAAAAAGGGTCCATCAAATGAAACAGATGGACCCCAGTAAAAAGTCCGATTAAAAATGGAGCATGCTACATAGATGGTGTTAAGAGATGTTAACGTTGCCAACCCAATTTTATTGCATAGTTAACACCAGGCTAAGGCACTCAAAAACACCCCAATTGCAACGCTAACGTGAAGTGTACAGCACCCATGGCATAATGAACAATTTGGTAATTCCTTTTCATTTACATTAAATTACAGCCATGTAACGTACAAGTCATCACAAGATTTAAATTGTAACGATGAAGTAATACAAAACTATTCTCTGTATAAGATTGAGCTCAATGAAGAAAAAAATAAAATTTCTTGCTGGGATTTATTAATTCATCTCTATTATTGGTTGAGATTATAAAATGCTTGTCAAATTAGGATTTTAAGGTGAAAGATCAGTTGGTGTAAGTGACATTGATGTAATATAATTTCGTGACATCATTATCTCAAATTTGAGAATTAAGTAAATCCGGGTTACTAGATGCCCCACAGACAAAGGGGGCGGGATTCTCTGATCCTGAGGCTAAGTGTTGACGCCGTCGTAAACGCCGTCACGTTTCTCGACCGCGTCAACACGCCCTCAGGAGCAGCAATTCTGTCCTCTACAGGGGGCCAGCACGGCACTGGAGCGACCCACGCCACTCCAGCCGGTGTCAGATGGGTGCTGCGGGTCTGCACATGCGCAGTGGGACTGGTGCCAATGCGCTCATGCACAGTGGGACTGGCGCCAATGAGCGCATGCACAGTGGGACCGGCGCAGTTGCGTACATGCGCAGTGGCTCCCTTCTCCGTGCCAGCCCGACGCAACATGGCGTAGGGCTACAGGGGCCAGCGCGGAACAAAAGAGGTCCTCAGCCCGAGAGACCGGCCCGCCGATCAGTAGGACCCGATCGCTGGGCCAGGCCACAGTGGAGGCCCCCTCCCTCCCTCCCTCCCTCCCTCCCTCCCTCCCCCCCCCCCCCTCCCCCACCCCCCCGGGCCGGGGTAGGACCCCCCTCCACCCCCACCAGGCCACCCCCGGATGCATGCATGCTGAGGTCCCGCCAGGTAAGACCACACGTGGACAGCGCCAGCGAGACTCAGTTTTTGGGCCCCCCGACCAGCGCCACGCCGACCGCGCCGGCGCCAATGCCGCCAATTTTCCACTCTCCAGTTCGTGCCCGGCCCGGCGATTCTCCGGCCCAGCCTGGGCTGAGAGAATCCCACCCAGGGTTTCATGTTAAATCAATGACAGGATAAAATCCATTAAATTAGTAAGCCAAGCTCAATGCTGCCAAATGAACCACACAGGGATCCAAAACAGTCCTCCAGGGTGTATTTTAAGAACATCACTGTACAAAATTTTGGTCTGCAAAATCACAGCTACATTGATGATGGATTCTGATGACATTTAACCTCATAATGAAATAGCCCTATGTAGGAATTAGATGTTGCAATACGAACACAAGCGGATATATTTTCTGGTCCCGCCAACTGCAGGAATCTTGGCGGGCGGGACAGGGAATTTGATGGACCATTTAAAGATCCGTTGGCCTCGGGTGGGAATTTTCCACCCTGGGGTGGGCGCGAAGGAAAAGCCTTGTATTTCAAAAATCCAAGCACTGCACTTAATAAAATAGTTTAACAGAGTGTTAATGAAAGGTCTCAAAAATATTCTGAGTTAACAAGAAGTTGAAATTATGGATTTTGTACTGCCCTTCCATCGATGCTCTAATTGGGACACAAAAAAAGTGCTATTTGAAAAGTAGTTCTTTTGGTCAGATGTAAAATTATCAAAACCATATTTCAACTCTGCAAGTTTTGATCTGTATGCTTTAGTGAACTAAATCTGGGTTGTACCCTATCAGTGTCCAAAGTGTTCTGTTTTGTCATGTCAATGAGCTTTATATTTCTCTTGTCACCTATAAAATTCACACAAAAACAAGTAACATTTGCCAGAGACAGTAAGAAGTTAGAGCAATCAACATGCCAAATATATTAACTAAATATCAAGTTAATTATGAACTATTTTTCATTGAAAATTAAGGCTTGTAACAAATTTTTTAAAATTCCTCTTAGCCCAAAGGAATTAACTTCAAGAGAGAGTGTTGCTAATCTGCTAACATAATGGAGACTACTTAAACTCAGGGTGTAATTGGTACATGGGGACCATTGGGACCTCTTCCCCACCCCCCCCCCCCCCCACCCCACAAGCACCATTAGCAAGAGAGTGGAACACGGCCCAAATAATTTTAACAGCTGGGCCTTATTTCAATATTGAACATCTGTTCCCGCCTGAAACAGCCAAGGATGATGACATGGCCAGAAACTGGCTGCCAGAATTGGACAGGAGCTAGACACTCTATGTGAATGGTGCCGGCGTCAGCTCCTTGGGTGGGGGAGGTGGCGAGGGAGGGGCTGTTGGCACAGGGGTGCCATTGCAGAGACTATGATGGCGAGGAAAGGGAACTGCAAAATTATGGCATGGGCCGAATGCCTCGTGATACTTAGGAGGGGTATTTCTGCAGGCCTCCCAACTACCTCCAGAGTTGTAGGAAAAATACAACACGGCACTGATGAAGTTAACGCTCTCTAAGTGATTGGCAATTTGTTCAAGCTCTTTTATACTTTTTCATGGGACATGGCGTCACTGACTAGACCAATATTTATTGCCCATCCCTAATTCGCTTGAGAAGCTGGCGATGAGCTGCCTTCTTGAACTGCAGCAGTCGACATTGTGCAGGAACACCCACAGTGCAGTTAGGGAGGGAGTTCCAGGATTTTGACCCAGTGACATTGAAAGAATGGCGATATAGTTTAAAGTCAGATCGTGTGTGGCTTGGAGGGCAATGTGCAGGTGCTGGTGTTTCAATGTGTCTGGAGCTCTTGTCCTTCCAGGCGGTAGAGGTCGTGGGCGGTATTCTCCGTCCCACTGCACCAGATTTATGATGCGGTGCACCCCCGGGATTCTCCGCCTCGCCAGCCGACCAATGGGGTTTCCCATTGTGGGCAGCCCCATGCTGTCGGGAACTCCCCGAGCTGCCGGTGCAACGGAGAATCCCGACAGTGGCGAATCAGGCCCCATGGGTTTGAAAGGCGCTGTCTATGTGAGCCTTGGTGAGTTGATACAGTGCATCTTGGAGGCAGTACACACTTCTGCCACTGTGCCTCAGTGGTGGATGGGGTTGCTTTGTCCTGGATGGTCTTGAGCTTTCTGAGTGCTGTTGGCGCTGTACTCATCCAGCCAAGTAGAGAGTTTTCCAACACTCCTGGCTTATGCCTTGAAGATGATCGACAGACTTTGGTAAGTTAGACGGTGAGTTACCCTTCACCAAATTCCCAGCCTCTGACCTACTCTGATAGCCAACTGCATTTAAGTGGCCCATCCAGTTCAGTTTCTGGTCAATGGTAATCCCCAGAATGTTGATATTGGAGGTTCAGTAATGGTAATGCAATTTAATATCAAGGGGAAATGGTTTAATTCTCTCTTGTTGGAGATGATCATTGCCTGACGCTTGTGCGGCTCGAATGTTACTTGCCACTCATCAATCCAAGCCTGAATATCCATGTCTTGCTGCATATGGACACAGGCTGCCACATTTGACTCGATGATGGAAGGAAGTTCATTGATGAAACAGTAGAAGATGGTTGGGCATAGGACACTACCTTGCGAAATCCCTGCAGCGATGTCCCAAGACCAAGATGATTGATGTCTAACAACTATAACTATCTTCCTTAGTGCTAGTTTTGACTCCAACTAGTGAAGGGTTGTCCACCGATTCCCATTGACTTCAGTCTTGCTGGGGCTCCTTGATGTCACACTCAGTCAAATGCTGCCTTGATATCGTGGGCAGTCGCTGTCAGCTCATCTCTGGAATTCATCTCTTTTATCCATATTTTGACCAAGGCTGATAGCAACACTCTGTTAATGCCTTTTCCTATTCATCCAGCAGAGTACTCAGATGCCTGTATTTTTCTGCAAGTTTCAGTTGCTGGTTTGTACAATGGAACTCCCTTCAGAATAGCTGAAGCCCAACTTCATCCAATTAGTCAAACAATGAAAAAATAAATATTTGTTCATGCGATGTGGGCGTCGCTGGCTGGGCCGGCATTTACTGCCCACCCCTGAGGGCATTTAAGAGTCAATCACATTGTTGTAGATCTGGAGTCACGTGTAGGTCAGACCACGTAAGGATGGCAGATTTCTTTCCCAAAAATACATCAGTGAACCAGGTGGGTCTTTACGACATTCGACGATGGTTTCATGGTCATTTTTAGAATTTTAATTCCAGATTTTTTTAAAAATTAAATTCAAATTTCACTATCTCCCATGCCAGGATTCAAAACTGGGTCCCCGGGCATGAATCTGAGTCTCTGAATTACTAGTCCAGCATCAATACCACTACGCCACTGCCTCCCCTGAAATGCCTGACCATCACCTACAAGCAGAGCATCATGAGAATGTAACATTTCATCTGAGTCTTGGATGCAAAGTCCAGGTTCTTGTTTTTGAACGCCATCATGCTGAAAGAATTCTATGTAAATTGAATTTCCGAAGTTTCAATTCAATTTCATGTAGCCACAAATCTTAAACAAAAAAACTTCCCCATTAATTGGGCATTAAATTGTCAGCCTTAACATGAAAGGTAGTAATTTCTCTTTCCTGTCAGTAACTTCCCTATAATTAGCTATTCCCATGGGGAAAATTGGTTGGGGAGTTGAATTGCTATGTGGACTAGTCAGGAATGTGAAGCTGGGTACACTACAGCCAAAATATTTCAGCTCAGGTTCCCTCGCCAGAGGTATTGGCTGTCCCAAGAATGATCCTGTCCCCAGCATTCCCAATCTGCTATATGCTTTGTGGTCAAGTGCAGCTGTCAGATCTACTGCTCCTAATGCAATGCGACAGATTCCTCGAAGTCTTCTTTATTGTGATTGTGGCCCGATTGGGAAATTTGCAGATGACGCAAAGATTGGCCGAGTGGTGGACAGTGTAGAGGATAGCTATAGGGCTAGATTCTCCTGTCCCACCCGCTGCACGAACAGGCGAGACGCCAACAATGGAAAAATCCATTGACCTCGGGCGGGATTCTCCAGTCGCCAGGCGAACGCGGGCCGGAGAATCCCGCCCATAATCTCGAAAATGATATAGATGAGTTGGTAGATTGGGCAGTAAAGTGGCAGATGGAATTTAACACAGAGACTTGGAGGTCTTGCATTTAGGGAGGTCAAACAATTATAGAGAGAACACAATAAATGGGAATATACTAAGAGGGGTAGATGAAGTGAGATCTTGGAGTACAAGTACAGAGGTCCCAGGCAGCAGTTCAAGTAAGCAAGATTGTAAGGAAAGCATACGGTAGGGCTATACGGTGGCGCGGTGGGTAGCACTGCTGCCTCACGGCGCCAGGTTCTGGGTCATTGTCCGTGTGGAGTTTACACATTCTCCCGGTGTTTACGTGGGTTTCGCTCCCACAACCCAAAGATGTATGGGCTAGGTGGATTGGCCATGCTAAATTGCCCCTTAATTAGAAAAAATGAATTGGGTACTCATATGGAATGCTCTCCTTCATTGACAGAGATATAGAATATAAAAGTAAGGATATAATGTTGGAATTGTATAAAACACTGGTGAGGCCACAACTGGAGTATTGTGTGCAGTTCTGGTCACCACATTACAGGAAGGACGTAATTGCTCTGGAGAGAGTGCAGAGGCGATTTACAAGAATATTTCTGGGGCTAGATTGGATAGGTTGGGGTTATTTTCCTTGGAACAAAGAAGACTGAGAAGTGACTTAATTGAGGTGTACAAAGTTTTGTACCTTTCAGGGCAGAAGATGCCTTGCAACCAATGGCGTTCTTTGAAATACAGCCACTGTAGTAAAATAAGTAAAGAGCAGTCCATTTGTGCAGAGCAATGTACTCCAAACAACGAGATACAAGGCCAGATGTCTGATAAATAAACATGGACAGGGATACCCTTGCTCTTTCACATTCATACAAGAGGCACCAGTTTTAACATCTTACCAGAGTTGGTGCCTTCACCAAGGCAAGTACCCTTTGGTGCAATGGAGATGATTTATTCAAATCTCTGGAATAGACACAGGCCCATGATAGTGCAATGTCAGCCTCATTCAGGGGTTGGCAATCTACAACTCCCTGGAGTCGAATATGAGGCTCCCGAACCAATGTATCTTTCAGACATTAGCTGCAATGAGTTTCAGAGAATTGTTCCCCTACTGCTCACAATTCAGGAACGTTTTTTTTAAAATCAGCTCCCTAAAAGTCATCTGTGCATTGAAGATTAAAATCCTTGTGATCTTTGCCCCATGAATCAGGAATAATAAAGTATCTATCATATTTAAAAACTCATTTATAAGGTTCTTATCAACGACTTTCTGCACACTACTTTATCAATCTTCTTAGCCATTTGAGCAATAGGTGAATCAGCTGTTCAATTCATCTCCTGTCCTCCACTCTCATGGGCCAGACACAGGCAAGCAAATTAATCAATAAAACATTGCACAAACTAGGGTGGGGGATTGGGCTAGGTAGAGTGTGCTTTCAGAGGCTAGGTGCAGACCCAATGAGCCAGTATCTGCATTGTAGGGATTTTATTGATTCTATATGGGCAGGCAGATAAAATGAAGGGGAAATAAAGCCTACTCTGGGCCCTGTTTTGAAGCCATTTTGGAAACGGCTGCATGGAAGAGAAGATGAAAATCAAGAATTTTAAGCTGAACGGACTCATTCATTCGCATCCATCCCCAATTTGGCCAGCCTTTCCTTGTGTCTCAGTTGCAATGCGAGGTTTGCCAACACCAAGAAATCAAATCTTGAGATGCATTTCACTAAAAGGCACAGGGCCCTAGTCGAACGTTATCCAGCTGGAGAAGCTCGAAAGAAAGTGGTGCAGAAGCTGAAGAGCAAGGCAAAGAAAACTAGGAGCACGTCCACTAAGTGGGTGAAATCATCATCGGGTAACTCAACTACTGCTAGTCCCAAGACAGTGAAGAATACAAGTTTATAGCCCTACTTGAAACTTAAAATGGCAGTATACGCTTAGATATCAAATGACTCGCCGGAGAAATCCAACAACTGAAATCACTTTGAAGAGTACTCTCTTAATTTAAGAAAATTATTCATGTTAATTGAAGGGTTTGTTTCATAAACTTTTATTAACATTGATTATTTCTCACAAGTACAATCATTCATTTCACAATTTGATAATCAAAATTTCTTCTTTCATTGTCATTAATACATGTACGTTTATCAGCATCGATAAAATGTTTTTTGTTATGATTGGCACGTGAGTAAAAGCATTGTAGTTCTTTGCGTTTTGACTAATTTACTTTTTAGGCTCTTCTTTCCTGAAGGTTGCAGACCCTTGGCCAAGATTAGATGTGCTACAGTTTCTGCAGAGGGTCTTGAATGCAGAAACTCCACACTCAAGAGGCAATGGTATTAAAACCGAACCATGGTTTCCACCCAGATATGATGGGATGGATGTTGAACTTGTATTGATTATGTGCCTTCCCTACAAACAAATGCCCTGGATGGGTTGGCAAATCAACATTAACACTGCTGGAAGTACACCAGTTATTTCACGGGCGCAGTACTCTGGGAAAAATAGAAGCCCAAAATTATGTATGTGTGTGTGTGGGGGGGTGTGGGGGGGGGGGGGGGGGGGGGGGCGGAAGGGCAGTTTCCCAGCCCCACAAACACTCACCAACTTTATATGTCAGTTACCCTAGTGAACCGCTATGTTGAAATTTTACCAAAAAAATTGAAATCCTGAAAAACACAAAATGTCAACAAATACCTTAGAGGCTTCGAAACCCCTGCAAATTGTTTGCAGCCGAGTTCATTCTCCATTTCAGTTTCTCCCTCCACATCCAAGTAATTGTGTAACAGCATCCAGTGCACAGCATACACGCAAACAAGCCTCTCCATAAATTCCAGATTCTTCTTGGTTACATGAGCTTGTTTTTACATTCCAGAAAACAAAAGACCTCATGCGACCAACTCGCTAATATGACAGAGTTTGCGCATGCAATGGAAATATATGTGAATTGGCACATCTTAAAAAATGTCAGAGGACAAATTTATCTGGACTGGTAAAGTGGAAAGCTTGGCATTTTCCCCAGTGCATCTGATTTGTCAGTTATGGCCTTAGTGGCCACTACAGTTTGGGAGAGAGTGGGTCACTTCTGTTCCCTTGTGCAAAGTCAAATACAACATATCCATTTTCTGCTAATTGAGAGGAATGTTCAGCAAGAAATGTCAAACTACAAAAAGAATCTGACAGACAATTCAAATGCACATAATAGATTTTTTAAATGTTAGCCAACAGCAGGTGAGAAACCGATTGCTGTCATCCATGTGGAAACAAAGAACGTAGGTAGTAGGCCAGAGATCGCTTGGCTAAATTTAGATAATTGAGAGGGAAGCTCAAGGGAAGGACATCAAGTGTAGCCTTTTTCTAAACATGTGCCAGTGAACAAAGGCAGAGGAGTTTTTAGCAGACGGACACATGGCTAAGACTTTGGCGTAGGGAATAAGATACCTTTTTAAATAACTGGAGCCTCAATATAGCAAATGGGCTCCACTGAAACTGAAAAGGTGGAGCCGAGGTGTTGACAGGGGGGATACATAGAAGAGTGAAGGGTTGTTTAAATTAGATACATGGAGTGTTTAAGGTAGGTGTGAGAGAGCACCCATATCAGTTCAACAAGTCTCATGGTATACCAGCGGAAACACAAATCAAAGTTCAATAAGTTGAATTCCAATAGTGGGAGATTACAAAAAGTAATAATGTTATTAATATCTGTGACCTGACTGCATGGTAGCACAGTGGTTAGCACTGTTGCTTCACAGCGCCAGGGTCCCATGTTCGATATCCGGCTTGGGTCACTATCTGTATGGAGTCTGAATGTTCTCCCCATGTTTGCATGGGTTTCCTCCGGGTGCTCCGGTTTCCTCCCACAAGTCCCGAAGCACATGCTTGTTAGGTGAATTGGACATTCTGAATTCTCCCTTTGTGTACCCGAACAGGTGCCAGAGTGTGGCGATGAGGGGCTTTTCACAGTAACTTCATTGCAGTGTCAATGTAAGCCTACTTGTGACAATAATAAAGATAATTATTATTATTTCCCGCCTTTGGCCAATTATCATTCTCAGAGTTAAAAACTGCATCAACCGCATTTGTGGCAAAGGATTTCAAACTACAATGAACCTCGGCACGTAAAATTTAGAGTCCCAAAAAAAGGTCCGACTTGGATTTCAGCAGTGAGAGAACTATAGCGGCCCACGTCATCCAATCCCAAAGGTGGCGAGGGAGTTGGAATTTCCGAGGGGCTAACTGATGCTGGAACCTCAAACTCAAATGAGCAATCTTGAATTAAACAGTGAGATGGTGATGCATGCTTCATTTCCAATTTAAAAGAAAACCTTTGAATAAATCTGCACCAAACTATACACCTGCAATAACGGACTATTTCTATCCACACAAGCGTTTGTTAACACAAAAATTACACTTTGCATGGTTGAACAATAAATATTGAAACTAACCACACTTACAAATGCCCAGCATGGATGGTATAATAGGGGAGCAGAGTTCTGCAGATGCTGGAAATCTGAACAGAAAATGCTGGGAATACTCAGCAGGTCAGGCAGCATCTGTGGAGAGAGAAACAGAGTCAATACGTCAGGACCACGATCTGCACTAAGTTCTGATGAAGGGTCACTGACCTCTGTTTCTCTCTGCACTGCTGCCACCAGATGCGTTGAGAATTTCCAACACTTCCTGTTTGTATTGGAGCAAAAAAACAAGCCTTTTGCCAGTTCTCCCACAAAAAAACAATCGGACACTTGTGAGCCTCATTCCCCTTCAGCGAGAAACCCAGCAGCAGCTGCCTGAGATCTGGTTTGGCACATTCACTAAATATGAATTTCAAAAAAAAAAGCTAAGCTGTGGAGAAAACAATTTTGGTGAGCAAAAAAAAAGTTAAAAAAGTAAATTGATCATATTTGTCAAATGAGTGATTAATCAAAATGACCACTACATAAGTGCCGTACGGCTGAAGAAAATATTTTCTGCCATTGCGTCTAACAGAGAGACAGACTAGGCCCCAAGTTCTGGTCATCAGGGGAGGGGTGGGGACGAGGGCTGAGTTAAGGAATTGGGTTCAACGAACACAGGTCGTGCTTTGCCTCTGATGGCACTCTGAGCTGGCCTTGGCAGAATACATACAAATGTTGGGCGCGGGGGCAGGAGGGGGTTAGCGGAAGCAGGTTCCAGCCTGAGTTTACCACCTCTTCTGACCTGGTGTGTGGATAGGTTTTTGAGGACGGGGGAAGCTACGGCATTCAAGGCTGCAGACCAGGTGCTGGAAAATGGGGTCAGATTAGATAGGTGGCCAGCATCGACACAGTGGGCTGAAGAGCCTCTTTCTGTGCTGGGAAACTCTATGAGGAGGAGGGTGTGTGTGTGTCTGTCTGCCAGTCTTTCTTGCTATGTGTCCAACTCACACCCAGTCTTGTGACTCTCACATACACCACGTTTGAAAGACAGGAAGCAAGGTCAGTCCAGAGCCGCACACCATCGAGAGCCAATTTATTTTTGTTTTGAAATAGTGCGCATATGGCTAGTTTAAATTAAAAATTTGGAAAGGATTTAGATAATTGAGCAGGAAGTAGAGTTACAAAGAGCTTTCTGTATATAATACATGTATATATTTTTTGACTTTTGTGGCCAGAACAGAGAAAATGATTTTATAAATTATATTGATAGCCAGCAATTAAGAAACATAAGGCAGCATGGTGGTGCAGTGGTTAACACTGCTGCCTCATGGCGCCAAGGTCCCAGGTTCGATCCCGGCTCTGTCACTGTCCATGTGGAGTTTGCACATTCTCCCCGTGTTTGCGTGGGTTTCGCCCCAAAACCTAAAGATGTGCAGGCTAGGTGGATTGGCCACGCTAAAGTGCCCCTTAATTGGAAAAAAATGAATTGGGCACTCAAAATTTACTTATTTTTAATTAAGAAAAAGAAACATAAAGACCTAACAAAGAAATTCATAGCACAGGAATTATTAACATGATTTACGGTAGTAATTCAGATATTGGCCAATCAGCAACTAATCAGAGAATTGAAGTGAGTGCAGGACAGAAATAAAACAATAATGGTTAATTATTATTTATGTGTAACCTGTCAGGCATGAATAAAGTGAGCAGAACAATGTTAATACTGTTATGATTGTGGTAGTATGACTAGGGGTATTACGGTACCTGGACGTGAGCTGCTATTGGTGCAGAGGACTCGCTGCCCATTGACTCGGGTAAGTCATGTGCCTCTCAGCCGATTGGCTGAGAGGTAGGTAGCTCCGCCTACGAGGCGGGATATAAGAACCCGTGCTTCCCAGCAGTCGGCCTTTCTTCTGTACGTCTGCTGCTGAGCACACTTCTTGTGCATTAAAGCCTATCATTCGGACTTCATCTACGTTTCGTATCCATTGATTGTGCATCAATTTAATGCACAAGTTTTTAAAGGATGGAGCTTCGTATCAAGCCGGAGTGCCTTCGACTCGGCCCGCATGCAGCAAATACAACAGCAGCATTTAAACACTGGCTGGCTTGCTTCAATAGCTACTTGAGCTCAGCTGAAAACATCCTGACGAGGGAACAGAAATTGCACATCCTCCACTCGTGCGTCGGCACCGCCGTGTACACACTCATTGAGGACACGACAGGCTACGACGCGGCCATGGACTTGCTTAAAGGACATTTCATCCGGCCGGTGAACCAGGTCTACGCTCAGCACTTACTGGCCACGAGGCAGCAATTCCCTGGTGAGTCTTTAGACGAATTTTAGCGGGCCCTCCTTGTTCTGGGGAGGAACTGCGGCTGCCCACAAGTTTCTGCGGCCGAGCACACCGAACTTTTAATCAGAGACGCTTTCGTTGCGGGTATGCAATCTTCGCAGATCCGCCAGAGACTTTTGGAGAAAGGAACTTTAAGCCTCACCGAGGCACGGGCCCTCGCCTCCTCCCTAGACGTCGCCAATCGTAACGCCCGCGCGTATGCTCTCGACCGCGCGGCGGCCCCCTGGGCAGCATGGAACGCGACTCCCCTCATCTCCACAGACTCGGACACCCCTCACCAGGTCTGTGCCGCAGGGCGCCCTGATAAACCCACGGGGCCCCGCTGTTACATTTGCGGCCAGGCAAAGCACCCCCACCAGCGCTGCCCGGCCCACACTGCAACCTGTAAATGCTGCCGCAAGAAGGGCTATTTTGCGGCCGTCTGTCAGTCCAAAGCGGTTGCTGCGGTCTCGGGCAGCGACCGCGGGTCCTCCGCCCCGCTCTCCTCAGGGGCCCCGTGCGGCCCGCGCACCTCGCTGCCCCCACCCCCCCCCCCCACCGCCATGAGTGATCCCTGGGCGCTGCCATTTTGGGCCCCCGACTCCACGTGTGATCCCGGGCGCCGCCATTTAGTTCACCCCCCCACCACATGCGGCTGACGGGCGTCACCATCTTGGATCGGCACCGAGGACCCTGCAGGTGACTCGCCTCAGTCACATTGGACCAGTCGCGGCCCCGCACGCTGTTCACGGCGGCCACGAAGATCCTCCTCAACGGCCACAAGACAAGCTGCCTGCTGGACTCCGGGAGCACAGAGAGTTTTGTCCACCCCGCCACGGTAAGACGCTGCGCACTCCCCGTTTACCCGGTAAAACAAAAAATCGCTCTGGCCTCCGGTTCGCACTCGGTCCAGATCACAGGGTGTTGCATAGCGGTTCTCACGGTCCAGGGGGGGGGGGGGGGGGGGGGGGGGAGTTTAAAAACTACAAGCTCTTCGTCCTTCCCCACCTCTGCGTGGCAGCACTCCTGGTGTTAGATTTCCAGTGCAACCTCCAGAGCTTAACGTTCAAATTCGGCGGCCCTATGCCCCCCTTACTGTCTGCAGCCTTGCGTCCCTCAAGGTCGATCCCCCGTCCTTGTTTGCATACCTCACCCCGGATTGCAAACCCATAGCCACCAGGAGCAGACGATACATTGCCCAGGACCAGACCTTCATCAGGTCCGAGGTCCAAAGGCTTCTGAAGGAAGGGGTCATCGAGGCTAGCAACAGTCCCTGGCGAGCACAAGTGCTGGTGGTCAAGACCGGGGAGAAAAATAGGATTGACATAGACCATGGCAGGTTTACGCAGTTGGACGCGTACCCTCTCCCACGTATCTCCGACCTGGTCAACAGGATTGCGCAGTACAAAGTCTTTTCCACGGTGGACCTCAAGTCCGCCTACCATCCGCTCCCCATCTGCGCGAGTGACCGAAAGTACACTGCGTTCGAAGCGGATGGGCGACTCTACCACTTTTTAAGGGTTCCTTTCGGTGTCACAAACGGGGTCTCGGTCTTCCAACGGGAGATGGACCGAATAGTCGACCAATACGGTTTACGGGCAACCTTCCCGTATCTCGATAATGTCACCATCTGCGGCCACGACCAGCAGGACCACGACACTAACCTCCGAAAATTCCTCCGTACCGCAAAACCCCTTAACCTGACCTATAACAAGGATAATTGCGTGTTTAGCACTGACCGTCTAGCCATCCTCGGCTAGTGCGTAATGGAGTGATAGGCCCCGACCCCGAACGCATGCGCCCCCTGATGGAGCTCCCCCTCCCCCACTCCCTCAAAACCCTCAAGCGCTGTTTGGGCTTCTTCTCATATTACACCCAGTGGGTCCCCAATTACGCCCATTCATCCAGTCCACCATTTTTCCCCTGTCGATGGAGGTCCGGCAAACCTCTAGCCGCATCAAAGCAGACATTGCAAAGGCCACGATGCGCGCTATCGATGAGTCCCTTCCAAGTCAAGAGTGACGCGTCCGATGTAGCTCTGGCGGCCACCCTCAATCAAGCGGGCAGATCCGTGGCCTTCTTCTCCCGTACCCTCCACGCTTCCGAAATCCGCCATTCCTCGGTCGAGAAGGAAGCACAGGCCATAGTCGAAGCTGTGCGACATTGGAGGCACTATCTGGCTGGCAGGAGGTTTACCCTCCTCACAGACCAACGGTCAGTGGCCTTCATGTTCAATAACGCATAAAGGGGCAAGATAAAGAACGATAAGATCCTGCAGTGGAGGATCGAGTTGTCTACATACAACTACGACATCTTGTATCGTCCTGGGAAGCTAAACAAGCCTCCCGATGCCCTGTCCCGCGGCACCTGTGCCAACGCACAAGTGGACCGCCTCCGAACTCTGCCACCTGGGGGTCTGCGCTTTTTTCACTTCATAAAGACCCGCAACCTGCCCTACTCCATTGAGGAGGTCAGGACAGTGACCAGGGACTGCAACATCTGTGCGGAGTGCAAACCACATTTCTACCGCCCTGAACAAGCGCATCTGATAAAGGCTTCCCGCCCCTTTAAACGTCTCAGCATGGACTTCAAAGGTCCCCTCCCCTCCAACAACCGCAACACGTACTTCCTCAACGTGATTGACGAGTACCCCCATTTCCCTTCGCCATCCCCTGCCCCGACATGACCACGACCACCATTATTAAAGCCCTGCATACCATCTTCTCCTTGTGCGGTTACCCTGCTTACATCTATAGCGATCGGGGGCCCTCATTTATGAGTGACGAGCTGCGTCAATTCCTGCTCAGCAGGGGCATCGCCTCCAGCAGGACGACCAGTTACAACCCCCGGGGTAACGGACAGGTAGAGAGGGAGAACGGTACGGTCTGGAAGACCGTCCTACTGGCCCTACGGTCTTGAAATCTCCCAGTCTCCCACTGGCAAGAGGTCCTCACAGATGCCCTCCATTCAATCCGTTCACTTCTCTGTACCTCCACTAACCAAACGCCTCACGAACGCCTTCTTGTTTTTCCCAGGAAGTCTTCCTCAGGGACCCCGCTCCCGACCTAGCTGGCTACCCCCGTGCCCATCCTGCTCCGGAAGCACGTGCGGGTGCACAAGTCGGACCCATTGGTCGAAAGAGTCCAGCTACTCCACGCGAATCCGCAATACGCATATGTGGAGTATCCCGACGGCCGACAAGACACAGTCTCCCTTCGGGACCTGGCACCCACCGGATCTCGGCCACACCCCACAGTGCCAGCACCCCCCCAACCCCACCCTCCCCCCCCCCCCCCCCCCCCCCCCCACCACCCCCGGCCCTACCGACACCCCCACGGCCCAGCGGACAGGACGCCCCTCCCCCGGCCTGGCCCCCGCGTGCTCCGACCTGGGGTACGGACACAGGAACAGGATCATCGTTCCCGGAGTCACGGACGACCACCGCTCCAACGTCGCCGGCACAGCTACGCAGGTCAAGCAGGACATCAAAGGCGCCCGATCGGCTGATTGAATCAATATGACCTACTGGTGGACTCTTGCCTGCGGATGGACTCTTGTTTTCCTTGTCTGTACTTCATTTTTTTTGTTCCCCCACCCCCCCCAATTTTATACACTGTACATAGTTGTGGTATTTTGCACATAATTGGGGGCCAGTGGGCAGCCATCAATGCAATGGTACAACCTAAACATCTCTAGTCATACTACCAGTCTCTCACGTACTCACGGGACACGCCCCCCCTTCATGTCCGCGTTTCCCGTACCATCGCCCCCCCCCCCCCCAGTTCTTTTTCAACAAGGGGTGAAAGGGGTAGTATGACTAGGGATATTGCAGTACCTGGAAGTGAGCCGCTATTGGTGCAGAGGACTCGCTGCCCATTGGCCCGGGTAAGTCATGTGCCTCTGAGCCGATTGGCTGAGAGGTAGGTAGCTCCGCCTACGAGGCGGGGTATAAGAACCTGTGCTACCCGGCAGTCGGCCTTTCTTCTGTACTTCTGCTGCCAGGCCCACGTCTTGTGCATTAAAGCCTATCGTTCGGACTTCATCTACGTTTCGTGTCCATTGATTGTGCATCAGTGATAAATCAGAAGAAGAAAGGGTACAGTTGGAAAATAAGAAACTTAAAAACTCATAAGACGTACCGAACACTTCACTCCACCTAGCTCAGGTGAAGACATTTCACATGTCCATGGAGGAGAGCGTGCTCTGAAAATAGCACACGGGAGTCCATCAGGGGGTCGGAGCCTGGACTGGAGGCCAAGAGGTTGGGCACGAGCGGTTGTGGACTACTGTCAAAACAAATGTTTTGTCGCGAGCTCTCGCTCCAGTACAATCAGACCTCGAGCGCTGGAAGCCTGTCCCGGAGCAGAGAGCCCACCACGCACCAATTTGCGAGCATTGAGGTGTGAGGAAGAGTGCTAACCAAGCTCAGGCCCAGCCTGACGGCACGGGCCCCGGTGATCGGCACTGTGTGCAACCGCATTCCCGTGCTCCTGAATAAGGGTCTGCCTGTGAAGCCATGTGAGCAATGGGTGCTGCATTTGCCAAAGACATCTACTTTCTCCTTGGTTTTGTTTGCAGATATTGTGTTCTCTGCACCTTGTTCCTCTTGCAACTCAGATCCCTGATGGTGGCCAATTGGTGTGCAACATAGTACAAGTGCAACATACTGCAGGTGCTGAAGATCTAATAAAAACCATAAGTGCTGAAAAAGCTCTGCCAATATCTGTGGAGAGAGAGAGAGAGTCAAAACTGAGTCCACTATGATACTTCTTCGGAACTGAATACCACAAGCGTATTGGGCACCCTGGCTAGCATGTACTGATGGGCATCTCCAGATAGATCTGGGTACCTGAAGCAGATCTTGAACATTCTGATGGCTTGCTCAATTTAACATCTGGTAATCATTTGGCTTTCACTGCACAACTGTTGAGCTTCAGGCGTGTGTCATCCAGCCATGTTTGAAGGGGTTTTTCCTGGTTTCCTAGCAGCCATCTCTCAAGCACCTCTCCAGACCATGGCCTGCTGCAGAACAAATGTCAGCTTCCCAGGCATCATGCATCGATAGCAGTTTATAGTCACACACCAGCTACACATTGATGGAGTGAAAATGCCTCTGGTTCACATATACTCCTATTTGCACCGGGGGTGCAGAGATATGGGTGTAGTGTTAATGGTGCTTTGCACCTATGGAAAGCCAACCAGAGCTGCAAACCCAAGAGCATGCTCATAATGTATGATAACAGTAAGAAGTCTTACAACACCAGGTCCAGGTTTTGAATCACTAGCTTTCGGAGCACAGCTCCTTCCTCAGGTGAATCATCCACTAAGGCTCTGCGGTTTGCTGAGGTGTCAGTAAATACCATGGGCACACATTCCCTCCATCAGAAGCAGCACACAGCCTCAGACCCCTCAGCTGGGGTGCCTGCTAGAGGTTGAATACACCGTTGGTTGTCAGCAGGGCCTAGTTTTGCACTCACCTTGCCAGAGCGCAGAGCGTCATTGAACCTGGACCTGCACACAATGCTATTGCTGCTGACAGTTCCAGCCACCTCCAACCACTCCTATTCAACCGGCTGAGTAACCTACCCCAGTCAAACTCTGGACCTCACTCCTCTCCCTCATGGCCTCCAGGAGGATCCCTAGTCTGCATCCATGAAGGGATGAGTAGTTCTCTCCCCCCCCCCACCCCCAACCACCCCCCCCCCCCCCCCCCGGCCGCCCCCCCAACCCCCCCCCCCCCCCCCCCCCCCTCGATGCAAGGTTCTCCTCCTGTCATTCTGGTGCTTGGGTTCCAAAAGGCTTCCTTAATAATGGTTACTGTGATCCCTTTAAAAATCAGGTCCACATTTCAGCAGTCTCACCTCTTATCCTGCACCCACCACCACTAATTGACAGCCCAGGCCACAGGTCTTCCCCCTCCTCCCCAGGGTGGCGTTACAATTCAGAAATGTTCCCACTCCCCAAGGGAAAAGCCTTCCGCGATTTCCACGACCCTTGGTTTGAAGAAGGGATTTTTAACATAGAATGGTTACAGCACACAAGGTCATTCAGCCCATCTTTATGTGTTGGCCCTCTGAATGAGAAATTCACCTAGTGCCATTCCTCTGCCTTTGCTCCAGATCTGGGCACATTTTTCCTTTTCAGATAGTGGCGCAGTGCCCTCTGAAATGTCTAAATTGACCCTGCTCCAACACACTCTCAGGCAGTGCGTTCATGATTCTAATCACTTGCTGCAGAGAAAGCTTTTTCCTTATCTTGTTATTGCTCCTTTTACCAATGACTTCAAACCTGTGCCCTCTGCTGCTAGATTCTTCCACCAATGGAAACAGTTTCTCCCGATCCACTCTGCACAGAACACTCACGAGTTTGAATACCTCAATCAAATCTCTCTCAAACTTCTCTTCCCGAAGAAGAACCGTCCAACTTCTCCAATCTCTCTATGCAACTGAAGTTCATCATCCCTCAAATCACTTTCCTGATTGTTTTCTGTACCTTCTCTCATCCGTAAACATTAGAACTGACGCAATACTCCAGTTGAGGGTGAACACAGTTGAGGATAGACAGGTTTTACTTACTTTCTTTGCTTTTGTACTCTGTGCCATTGGATAAAGCCCAAGATATCATATGCTTCATGAACTGCTCTCTCAACCTTCCCTGGTTCTTTCAATAATTAATGCACATAAACACCCAGGTCCCTCTGCTCCTGAACCCCCTTTAGAATTATACCCCTCATTTTATACCTACCAAAATTAATCACTTCACATCTCTTTGCATTAAATTTCATCTGCCACTTGCCTGCCCATTCCATCAGCCTGTCTATGCCTTTTTGAAGTTCCATGCTATCCCAGTCAGGGTTCACAATACTTCCAAGTTTCGTACCAGCAGCAATTTTTGAAATTGTGCCCTGTTTTAAGTCATTAATATATATTAGGAACAGCAGAAATCCTAACTTTGCTCACAAGTCTGTTGTGTGGCACTTAATCAAATACCTTCTGAGGTCCAAGTCCACCACAACAACAGCAATACCCTCATCAACCCTCTCTGTTACTTCATCAAATAATGCAAGCTAATTAATTAAATACAATTCGCCGTGATCAAATCCATCTTGGCTTTCCTTGGGCGGGATTCCTAACAAAATCTTAACTTTGCTCACAAGTCTGTTGTGCGGCACTTAATCAAATACCTTCTGAGGTCCAAGTCCACCACATCACCTGCAATACCCTCATCAACCCTCTCTATTATCTCATCAAATAATGCAAGCTAATTAATTAAATACAATTTGTCCTGAACAAATCCACCTTGGCTTTCCATGGCCGGAATTCCTTGGAATCGCCTGGAGCCGGCGTCAATCCCGCCCCCGCCGTGTCCCAAATTCTCTACCCCCGACGATTCGGCGGGGGCGGGAATCGCGCTGCGCCGGTTGGCGGCCCCCCGCGGCGATTCTCCGGCCCGCGATGGACCGAAGTCTCGCCGCTGACAAGCCTCTCCCGCCACCGGGAATCAAAACACCTACCTGACCGGCGGGATTGGCAGCGCGGGCGGGCTCTGGGGTCTGGAGGGGGGCGGGGGGCGCGGGGCGATCTGACCCCGGGGGGTGCCCCCACGGTGGCCTGGCCCGCGATCGGGCCCCGCCGATTGGCGGGCGGGCCTGTGCCGTGGGGGCACTCTTTTTCTTCCGCCCCGCCATGGCCTTCACCATGGCGGGGGCGGAAGAGACCCCCTCCCCAGCGCATGCACCGGTATGAGGTCAGCCGCCACTGACGTCGCACCGGCGCATGCGCGGACATCTGCCGGCCGGCGAATGCCTTTCGGCCCCAGCTGGCAGGGCGCAGAAGGCGGTTCGAGCTGGCCGGCGGAGCGGGAGACTGGCTGGCGCGGGCCTAGCCCCTCAATGTGACGGCTTGGCCCCTAAAGGTGCGGAGAATTCCGCACCTTTGGGGAGGCCCGACGCCGGAGTGGTTCACGCCACTCCGTCCCGCCGGGACACCTGACCCGCCGGGTAGGGGAGAATCCCGGCCCTTAATTTAACCCACATTTGCCCAAGTAACTAATAATGTTTTCCCGAATATCATTTCTAAAAGCTTCCCCATCACTGGAAGTTAAACTGACTGGTTTGTAGTTGCTGGGCTTATCTTTAAGCCCTTTTTTGAGTAAGGGTGTAATGTTTCCAATTCTCCAGTCCAGGGCATCACCCCTCAGTCTAAGGAAGGTTGGAAAATTATGGCCAGTGCCTCTGCAATCTGCACACACACTTCTCTCAGTCTCCCGCTTCAGGAGGGCGATCAGGTGCTGGTATGCCTCTGTACCCAAGCCATCAGACCCTGTAGCGAGACATTTACATCTAGCCTCCTCCAAGATGGTGTCATGGCAACGTATCTTTTCCGCCATGTGCACGGCCTGAAATCCGTCATGCAGCTCCTATTCGTATACCTGACAGGTCTTCACAACTCCCTCCAGGTGTTGACCCTCTTTTGCCAGGACTTACTCAAAGTCTGGAACATGGTCACCTTGTGCAGCAGCTCTCCCCCGTCTGGAGTAGGAGCTGTTGCCAGTGAGTCGATGCTGAGGAACAAACACCTCCACCTATGCCATTCCAGGTGGCTGGCGGAGAAGCGGGCTGTGGCTGCCAGGGTGACCAGGATCGGGCACATGCTGGGTGGCAGAGGATCTCACACCACAATGTGGGGTATCGCACAACAGTGGGTGTCCAGCTCATGACCAGTACCATCCGTGACCTCAAAATGATCGTGATCGGACCTGATGCCGGCCTTGAGGAGCCTGTGGATCATGTGTATATAGGTTACTTGACTGCACTCCCTTTTTAGTCAGTTGAAAATCCTTTTGTTACAATCTTGTTCGCAGTTTAGCCCCATGCTCCTGATCTAAGGGCCCCCGGTGCAGAGAGGGGCGGGGAAGGAGGACCTCCTCGTGAACCTTCTCCTGGGCCTAGCCAAACTCACCATGAACATGTCTAGGCAGCAGGCAACCGAGGGGGTCGTCAAACGTGACAGTCTGCCCCTATACCGCGGCTACATTCATGGCTGGGTGTCTCTAGAGAGGGGACATGTGGTGTCCACTGGCACCACTGAGGCTTATGGCCGGAGGGCACCGCAGGCACTGGGGTCCTTTATCGACCCCTTGAATCACAACTCAGTTTGATGTTTTAAGTTTCATTTGTGATTTGTTTCTGTTTAGGGCAATGTCCCTTTAAGAGGCATTGTTTATTTAATTTAGTTTATTTGGTTTCACACAAAATAGTTGAAACGCCAATGTTTAATCAAGAGTTTACATCACACAGGATACACTGCTGTGACCCGCAAAGCAAGACTTCACGGTGAAGAGGGACAGCTGTCTGGATATGTCCGTGTGAGAGGGAAGGGTGTGAGGCTCAGTGGAGGGGCGCTCAGTGAGGGTGGAGGTCCCAGAGGAGTGGAGGGCTGAGGATCAGACTCTTCTCAGGAACCCTCACCGCTCACTTTGGATTCAGTCCATGATTCTGGAGAATCATGGAGTCTGTCGAGTTTGTGTTTGTACTCACAGCAACAGAGCAGCAGCAGAGACTGAGACGTACCGCTGCACAAGGCCAGGACCAGAGCCCTGCTGGCTAGGGGGAGCCTGAGCCCACAGCTGTACAAGGAGCAGCACCACAGAGGGAACAGCCCCGTTTGAGACTGTACAGGCCAAAGGTCGTCTGACATTGGTCTTCCTATCTACAGATGTCAGAGCCACAATGCCTGAGAAGACTGTGCCTGCCCCGGGAGACGGTGGATCACCTCTGCCATGACCTGCAAGAGCTGGCACCTTATAGGATGGGAGGTCATCCACTGCCCATGGCCCTTAAAGTGACGGTCGCTCTAACCCTCTATGCCAGTGGCTTGTTTCAGAGCTGTGTGACATCTCCCAGTCAGCCGCACACAAATGCATTAGGGAGGTGGTGAGGGCCCATTTGTATATTAACTTGGACCTGGATCAGTAGAGCCAAGATGCCAGAGTCATGAGATTTGCCCATTTAGCAGGAATGCTCCAAGTGCACCTTTTGATAGACAGAACTCACGTGTCCCTGCAGTCTCCATGGCATTTATGAACCGCAAGGGATTCCATTCCATCAATGTGCAGATCATCTGTAAAAACACAATGTGAATAATGCAGTGTATGCCTGTTCCCGGGGAGCGTCCATGGGGTGCTTGTAAATTCCAAACATGTTTGAGGGCGAGCAGCGTCTGGAGGGATGGCTCCTCGGAAACAAGGGGTACCCAATAAGGAGGTGGCAGATGACACCAGTGCGGAGGCCACAAGCTGAGGTAGAGACTCGCTACAACAAGGGTCATGCTTCAACACGTGTGCTGATGTTACAAGTGATCGGATGGTTCAAGATGCGGTTCGACGCCTGGACCATTCGGGGATGCCCTCCAGTACATCCCACAGAGGGTGTCCCCATTATTGTGGTCTGCTGCATTCTGATGCTGTAGTGGGGAGACCACTTAAAGAGATGGAGGAGAGCCACATCTCCTCGGATGAGGAGGAGGGTGAGGAGGGCGGGGCCGTTAGGCGGGGGACGCCCCCACAGCCTCTAGTTTTGGGCGTGAGCAGGACTAGGGGTGAAGATGTCTCAAACATTGGGGGTTGCTATTTCAGCATTACTGTGGTGCCAACAGGAGGTTCCCGTGATTGATCCCGATACCATGGGCAGAATGCTAAAACAATTGGCTGGACTCTTTAGGAAAATGATGATGACTTTTATTGAGATCAGAGCGATGCTCCTCATTTCCTCAACAATGTGTCTGACTCCTGTCTGACAGAGAGCTGAATGCATCCTGCCAAGCAAAGGGCTTTAGAAATGTGGGATGAGTTACAGCCCCCTTCAAGGTCAGGTATCCTTGTGTGTTCCTCCAACTCACCTTTGGGGTGGGTCAGCCTCTCTGCACTTTGTCAGCCCTTGGCCTCCTCATCACTGGAGGAAAGTGACTGAAATGAGAGGCCTGAGCATTGATGCCAGGGGGAGGATTGCCTGCAGCAACGCATCTTCACGGAGTCATCAGTGTGGGAGATGGAAGAGACATAGAGCTACCACTCTCACACTGCATAGGGATGAAGCGCCGAGTGTGTGTGGGGGTTTGCAGAGCAAGGCACAATGAAATGGCAGGGTGGAGGATCCAGTGGTGAACAAAGTGATATTTATTTACAAGTGTCTATTTACAGTGGTGAGCTATCTTAACTCGTGGCTATGTTCATCGTGCTCACTCGGTGCCGACAGTTTCCTACTCTTCCTCACCCTCCCTCCACGTCTAGGTGTCTGCCCAGTATCCACATCTGAGGTTGAGGCGGTCTGCTGCATTCCACACCCTGCTGCCTGAGATGACTTTGGCGGGTGTCCTTGGGGAATCTGGACCTCGAGGGTCTAGGCGTAATCTCGAGCAGCGCGGGTGTTGCAGTGCTGCCCTCACCAGTGTGATGGGCTTGTGTGTCACTCACAGGGAGGGGGTGTCAGTTGGGCTGGACACCCCTGGGGTCCTCTGGCTGGAAGGCCCCGGGCTGCAATCCTGCCGATCATCTTCCCTTCAGGTGCCTGGGGGCCTCTGTACTCGTGCCATGGGATGTAGGGGCAGCTGGAGGGAGATCCAGAAGCCCCACCGTATTCTGACACAGACACAACGTGGATTTCCACCAGCACCTGCACCATGCAGGTGAAGCCCTCAGCCATGGAGGTCATGAACTGAGCCATAAGCGGCTATCCCCTTCCTGAACCGAAGTCTCCACTGCAGATGCCACGAGGATGGTCCGGGCTGCTTGTCCGATTGCCCTGCTAGAGAAGGAAGATGGCATCAGTACATCGTGCTGGCACTCACCAATACAGCTTTTACTTCCTGGGCATGGGTGGAAACCCTGCTGGTGGGCCGCATCCCGGACTGTGGGTACAGGAGTTCCTGCCTCTGCTGCACACCTTCCAGGCGTCTGGTCAGGGTTCCCTCTGTGAATCGCGGTGCTGGCTTTCTGCTGCCATCCCCCCCTTGGCTGGTGTAGGTCTTGGGAGCTGCCCCCTCCCACCCTTAATATTCATTACCAGCATTCCCCCCTCAATCTCTGCTCTCTCACCCATCAACCATGCATCAAAGCATCCCCCCATGGGTCTCCCACTAAGGTCCCCCGGCACTGCCCTCTGGCAAAGGTTGGCACTGCTGGCTTGGCATTGCCACTGCCAACCTGTAGCTGGGGTAGTGTCAGGGCACTGCCCAGGCATGTGCCCCTACCCTCCCAGGAACTATACCTACCTCTGGGCCCTGACGGGATCCACCTCCACTGCCTTACGCCTGGCCAGCCTGTGGAAAAATCTCGCTGACGTATTTAGTGAGGAATTCATTTGTTTTAAAAATAGGGTCCGCGTCCTTTGTGGGCTTGAATCTTGCGTCATTAGCGGCGAGGGGTGGGGAAAATAGGGAAATGCAGTCGCTCTGGCAAGATTCATGTTTCCCAATTGTCGTGAGATTTTCCACCCTCGCCATCGATACCCCGAAAAGGGCAGCCTCAGGATTCTGCCCATAGATGTTTATGCAAGTTCACTATTTTAAAAAATTCTACTAGTACGAAACATTTCCATTTTCAGCAATTCTTAAACTTTGATATTGCTTCCTTTCCTCTCCCCCTCCCCCACTCCGCCTCCAGAGCAAGAACAGAAAGAATCATTTGTGCAGAATCCAACCATGTAAAGTTACCCAAGGTAAACTGCTTCTCTTTGTTCATTTTCCCAGAGCAGGAGAACATCATGCAGCCTGTCAGGTCTGCTCCACTATTTAATAAGATCATGGTACACCTTAAGAGCTCTGAAGAAGAGACATACGGACTTGAAACAGGCAGGGTGTCAGCTTGATTAGCATTTGTTAACATCACATTAATGGGCTTGAAGCCGCTACCTCCGCCCTCGTCCCAACTTCCCACGTCGGCACGAATCGCTACTGGTTTTCAGAAACCAAAATGCAGGAGTCACACAGGTAATTATGGCCCCCAGGTGTTGAGGGACGTGTCGGGCATTGCACTCTGGCAGTGCCCTCTGGCAATGCCCCTTGGAGGGCTCTGCCAGGGATCCCTCTGGTGAGTTCCATCGCGGCGGGTTCCCCTTATCCTTGGGGAGGAGGGGGGCACCCTTCTGCATGTGGATCACTATGTTTGTGAGGAGGTGCCTTTTATTTAAATCGGAGTTCAAGGCGCCTGATCTCGGGATCCTCGGTGTTGCCTATCAGCTGATTGTGAATGCCACTTCCCCTTTGAGAACGCAGTCAATACAATGAGAAAGATCGGCTGTGCGAGCTTCACACTGGTTTCCTCACCTAAGCCGATACTGTGCATTTTTGGGAGGATTCCAGACAGTATGTTGCTTTTTTATTCTTCCTGCCAAAATGGACAATCTCAAATCTTCCTATAATATACTCCATTTGCTAGGTCTTTGCCCACTTACCTAACCAATCTATATCCTTTTAGAGACTCCTTCTGTGCTCTTCACTTCTTACTTTCCTACCTTACTTAGTATCATCAGCAAATTTAGCAACCATACATTTGGTGCCTTCACCCAAGTCACTTCCACAAATTGTAAAAAGTTGCAGCACTGATCCCAATGGTACCTCACTTGTTGCGGCTTCCCAACCATAAATGACCCTTTAATAACTATCCTCTATTTCCTGTTAACCAGACTATCTTCTAACCATGTCAATGTTATCACCAACACCATGAGCTTTAATTTTCCACAATAACTTCTGACGTGGCACCTTATCAAATTCCTTCTAGAATGCTAAGTACAGTATATCCACCATTTCCCCTTTATCCACAGCATATGTTACAATTTCAAAAGAACCCTAATAAATGGGTTAAACATGATCACCTTTTCACAAGACCATGTTGATTCTGCCTGATTACCTTATGCCCCATTATAACATCTTTAAGGGCAGCATGATGGCGCAATGGTTAGCATTACTGCCTCACGGCGCTGAGGTCCCAGGTTCGATCCTGGCTCTGGGTCACTGTCCGTGTGGAGTTTGCACATTCTCCCCATGTTTGCGTGGGTTTCACCCCCACAACCCAAAGATGTGCAGGGTAGGTTAATTGGCCACGTTAAAGTGCCCCTTAATTGGAAAAAAAGAAGTGGGTACTCTAAATTTTTTTTAAATTATAACATCTTTAATAATAGCTTCTAACATTTTCTCTAAAATAGATGGCAAGGTAAATGACCTGTGGTGACCTGTCTCCCTCCCTTACTATTTCCCAATTTAATGGAACTGTCATAATATCCACTCATGTATATAATGAGATGCAGACAGGCAGTGATTGACACATAGGATAACCAGTAAGCATACAACACAGTACAGCCAATCACCAGACAGGACACTACCACTATAAAGCCAGAGGGCATTAGGTTTCCCGTTCTCTCGGGACCCAGCTACTGAGACAGTCAGAGTCCACGAGCTAGCAAGTGCAAACACCATGCGGTAGCTAGTAAGTCTGGTCAGGCTACTACAAGGTCACCAGTCAGATCAGTATAGTGTCGACCCACAGCTGAATATGTATAGCAGTTCTATAGTTGAATAAAACTGTGTTGGATCTTCTCCAGTGCTAGACGAATGTTTCCAACTTCCCTGCATCGAGTGCAGTCCACATCGAACCAACCTGCCTAACACATCAGGAACTTTTCCCGAATCTAGGGAATTTTGAAAAATTAAAACCAATGCACCAACTATCTTTCTTGCCACTTCTTAATGACCCTGGGATGAAGTCCATCAGAACCACAGGACTTGACAGACAGTGGCCCCAACAATCTGCTCAGTACTCTTTACCTGCTGATTGTAACTTTCTTGAGTTCCTCCCTCCCTTCCGTTTCCTGATTTACAGCTATATCTGGAATATTACTCATGTCCACTGTAGTGAAGACCAATGTAAAATACCGGTTCAATTCATCTGCCATCTCCTTATTTTCCATTATTAATTCCTCAGGCTCACTTTCAATGTGACCACCACTCACTTTGTTAACTTTTCTTTTTTAAATATCTACAGAAACTCTTACTATCTGTGTTTATATATCTGGTTAGCTTTCTCTCATACTCTTTTTCCTTCCTTTTTTAAAATAAAAATTTAGAGTACCCAATTCATTTTTTTTTCAATTAAGGGGCAATTTAGCATGGCCACTCCACCTACCCTGCACATCTTTGGATTGTGGGGGCGAAACCCACGCAAACACGGGGAGAATGTGTGAACTCCACACGGACAGTGACCCAGAGCCGGGATCGAACCTGGGACCTCAGCGCCGTGAGGCAGCAGGGCTAACCCACTGCGCCACCGTGCTGCTCCTCTTTTTCCTTCCTTATTAATCTTTTAGTCATTGTTTTTTATATTCTGTCCAATCTTCTGACCCGCTGATCACCTTTGCGCAATTATGTGCTTTTTCTCCAAGTCTGATACTGTCCTTAATTTTGTAAATTAACCGCAGATAGTGGGTCCTCCCCTTGGAATTTTTCTTTGTTGGAATATATCTATAGCATATTCTGAGGTGAGGACGTCACCTTCTGACTCCCCAAAGACTGTCGGGAATGTGATGGAATACTCCCAACTTGCCTGGATGAGTGCAGCTCCAACACTCAAGAAGGTCGACACCATCCAGGACAAAGCAGCCCGCATGATTGGCAGCCCGCCCTCTTTATATAAAATGTGAAAACTCAATAAAAAGTATTTCCAAAACAAAAATGATTAGCTCCCCTTCCACAATATTCACTCCCTCCACCACGATGCATCGGAGCGGCAGTGTGTACCATCTACAAGATTCACTGCAGGAACTCACCAAGGCTCCTTAGGCAGCACCTTCCAAACCCATGACCGCTACCATCTAGAACAGGGGTGGGCAAACTACGGCCCGCCAAAGGTCTTTATGAGGCCCACCAAGTCATAAAAAAAAAAAAAAAAAAATTTTTTAATAATTTGTTTTTAAGGTTAATGGGGGGGGCTGTTGGGTTACTTACTGGTATAGGGTGGATACGTTGACTTGAGTAGGGTGATCATTGCTCGGCACAACATCGAGGGCCGAAGGGCCTGTTCTGTGCTGTACTGTTCTATGTTCTATATGAGGCGCCCAGAATCATAACCGGGTGAAGTAATTATTTTACTTAATATACTATGCGGCCCTTTAAAATTGTGAATTTCTGAATGTGGCCCTTGCACGGAAAAGTTTGCCCACCCTGATCTAGAAGGACAAAGGCAGCGCACAAGGGAACACCGCCAACTAGAGGTTCCCCTCTGAGAGTAACTCGACATTCCTTCACTGTTGCTGGGACAACATACTGGAAGTCGCTCCCTAATAGCACAGTGGGTTTACCTACACCGCATGAACTGCAGTGGTTCAAGAGGGCAAATCACCACCACCTTCTCAAGGGCAGTTAGG
Organism: Scyliorhinus canicula; assembly: GCF_902713615.1. NCBI lineage: Eukaryota > Metazoa > Chordata > Chondrichthyes > Carcharhiniformes > Scyliorhinidae > Scyliorhinus > Scyliorhinus canicula. The sequence continues at coordinate 57,869,951 of NC_052147.1, forward strand.
GATGGGCAACAAATTCTGGCATGCCCAGTGAAGCCCACATCCTGTACAAATAAATAAGAAAAAAAATCCCCTTAAATGTTTGTCACTGCATCATGCCCTCATGACTGCCCTTATTTTAAGTTTAAAATACTGCTTTTCTCTCCCTTAAACTGAATGTAAAACTCAATCATATTATAATCACTGCTACCTAGGGATGCCTTTGCTATGAGATCATTAATTAATCCTTTCTCGATGCACAATCCTAGGTCTAGTCTAGCCTGCTCCCTGGTTGGTTCCAGAACCTGCTGTTCAAAGAAACTATCCCAAAAACATTCTATGAACTCCTCATCTAGACTACCTTTGCCCATCAAATATTTTCAGTTTATATGTAGATTAAAACTCCCCATGATTATAGCTGTATCTTTCTGACAAGCTCCTATTATTTCCTCCTTTACAGCGTCCTACCATATGGTTATTATTAGGGGGCCAATACACCTCTCCCACAAGTGACTTCTATTCTTTATCATTTTTCATCTCTACCCAAACTGCTTCCACATCCTGGTTTTCTGAACTTAGGTCAGCCCTCTCTAATGTGCTAATACCACCATTAATTAACAGAGCCACCCTTCCACCTTTTCCTAACTTCCCTGCCCTTCCCAAATGTCATGAACCCTTCAATAGTCAGGCCCCAATCTATTTAATGCATCATCTGCAATTAAGAAAGTGGATGAGGAAATTATTCTTCGGGATCTGGCTAATACATCCCCAAATTATCTTCCAGTGCAAAGTCCAGGGCCATAGGGAAGGGCAGGGAGAGGGGGAACCGGAGTGGCAAAGCAAGGCAAAACTAGAAAGGCGGGGGAGGGGAAACCGGAAGGACAGGGGAAGGGGAAACCAGAAGGACAGGGGGGGAAACCGGAAGGACAGGGGAAGGAAAAACCAGAAGGACAGAGGAATGGGAAATCGGGCGGACAGGGCACTGGGAAACAGAAAGGGCAGGGGGAGGGAAACAGGAAGGGCAGTGGATGGGGGAACCGGAAGGGCAGGGGGGAAACTGGAAGGGCAGGGGGAGGGGAAACCGGAAGGGCTGGGGGGGGGGGGGAACTAGAAGGGCAGGGGGAGGGGAACCTGGAAGGGGAGGGGGATGGGAAACCGGAAGGGCAGGGGTAGGGGAAACTGAAGAGCGGGTGGATGGGAAACCGGAAGGACAGGGGAGGGGAATGGGAAACCGGAAGGGCAGGGGGATGGGAAACCGGAAGGGCAGGGGAATGGGAACCTGAAGGGCAGGGGTAGGGGAACCTGAAGAGCAGGGTGATGGGAAACCGGAAGGGCAGGGGGATGGGAAACCGGAAGGGCAGGGGGGTGGGAAACCGTAAGGGCAGGGGGATGGGAAACCGGAAGGGCAGGGGGATGGGAAACCGGAAGGGCAGGGGGGATGGGAAACCGGAAGGACAGGGGAATGGGAAACCGGAAGGGCAGGGGGATGGGAAACCGAAAAGGCAGGGGAATGGGAAACCGGAAGGGCAGGGGAATGGGAAACCGGAAGGGCAGGGGGATGGGAAACCGGAAGGGCAGGGGAATGGGAAACCGGAAGGACAGGGGGATGGGAAACCGGAAGGACAGGGGGATGGGAAACCGGAAGGGCAGGGGGGTGGGAAACCGGAAGGGCAGGGGGATGGGAAACCGGAAAGGCAGAGGGGTGGGAAACCGGAAGGGCAGGGGGGTGGGAAACCGGAAGGGCAGGGGGATGGGAAACCGGAAGGGCAGGGGGGAAGGGAAACCGGAAGGGCAGGGGTATGGGAAACCGGAAGGGCAAGGGGATGGGAAACCGGAAGGGCAGGGGGAAGGAAAACCGGAAGGGCATGGGGAATGGGAAACCGGAAGGGCAGGGGGATGGGAAACTGGAAGGGCAGGGGATGGGAAACCGGAAGAGCAGGGGTATGGGAAACCGGAAGGGCAGGGGAATGGGAAACCGGAAGGGCAGGGGAATGGGAAACCGGAAGGGCAGGGGAATGGGAAACCGGAAGGGCAGGGGAATGGGAAACCGGAAGGACAGGGGGGTGGGAAACCGAAAAGGCAGGGGGAGGGGAACCTGAAGAGCAGGGAAATGGGAAACCGGAAGAGCAGGGGGATAGGAAACCGGAAGGGCAGGGGGATGGGAAACCGGAAGGGCAAGGGGATGGGAAACCGGAAGGGCAGGGGGAAGGGAAACCGGAAGGGCAGGGGAATGGGAAACCGGAAGGGCAGGGGGATGGGAAACTGGAAGGGCAGGGGGATGGGAAACCGGAAGAGCAGGGGTATGGGAAACCGGAAGGGCAGGGGAATGGGAAACCGGAAGGGCAGGGGAATGGGAAACCGGAAGGGCAGGGGAATGGGAAACCGGAAGGGCAGGGGAATGGGAAACCGGAAGGACAGGGGGGTGGGAAACCGAAAAGGCAGGGGGAGGGGAACCTGAAGAGCAGGGAAATGGGAAACCGGAAGAGCAGGGGGATAGGAAACCGGAAGGGCAGGGGGATGGGAACCTGAAGGGCAGGGGGATGGGAAACCGGAAGGGCAGGGGGATGGGAAACCGGAAGGGCAGGGGAATGGGAAACCGGAAGGGCAGGGGGATGGGAAACCGGAAGGGCAGGGGGATGGGAAACCGGAAGGGCAGGGGAATGGGAAACCGGAAGGGCAGGGGAATGGGAAACCGGAAGGGCAGGGGAATGGGAAACCGGAAGGGCAGGGGGATGGGAACGTGAAGGGCAGGGGGATGGGAAACCGGAAGGGCAAGGGGATGGGAACCTGAAGGGCAGGGGGGGATAGGAAACCGGAAGGGCAGGGGGATGGGAACCTGAAGGGCAGGGGGATGGGAAACCGGAAGGGCAGGGGAATGGGAAACCGGAAGGGCAGGGGGATAGGAAACCGGAAGGGCAGGGGGATGGGAAACCGGAAGGGCAGGGGGATGGGAAACCGGAAGGGCAGGGGGATAGGAAACCGGAAGGGCAGGGGGATGGGAACCTGAAGGGCAGGGGTAGGGGAACCTGAAGAGCAGGTGGAAGGGAAACTGGAAGGGCAGGGGGGGTGGGAAACCGGAAGGGCAGGGGGGGGTGGGAAACCGGAAGGGTAGGGGGAGGGGAACCTGAAGGGCAGGGGAATGGGAAACTGGAAGGGCAGGGGGAGGGGAGCCTGAAGAGTAAGGGAATGGGAAACCGGAAGAGCAGGGGGATGGGAAACCGGAAGGGCACAAGCCTCCACCGTCTGTACAAAACCTGATCACAAGCTGTTTTCGACCCCTAAACGGTACAAACTTATTTCTGGATACAAAATGGTATCATTTTAAAAAGATAGTTTAGTGAATCCAGAGCCATAAACACTGCCAATTTAACTCCATGTATAGCAAGTCTAATCTGGGTGTGGCGACTATTAGAAGCAGCTGGAAGTCTGCAATGGACAAAAATGCTATGACTCTTTTTCCCTATAATATACTCCAGATGCTATATTCAGTCGTATCTCAAATACTTCATAACCCTTTAATACTCTTGCATTTAAACTAAAACAGTTCCAATTACCATACTTATTATTCGGATTGCTTAGCTATCAACACATCTTTCTGCGCCCAGGACATTGCTGCACCCCTTGTGTCTGTACTTTGGGCTTTTTCTCCAAGTCCTGCATTATGGTCATGCCCAGAAGGCAATCTGGAACATACAACACAAACACAAAAATGGATCCTTCAAATCAGCCAATAGAAATATCTGAATTGTGATTACACCTTGCAAACACAAGTCAATTACTAACCTAAATTCTAATTTGGGGACACTCTTAAAATTACAAACACACACACACCGTTGCCCTGGAAGAGTTTTTGGTTTCGTTGGGCATGACAGAATACGGCACAGTGAAAAAATTCTCACAGCAACAAAACTAGAGTTAGTACACAATCCGCCACCAATGTGCCAAGTGGTCAAGCCCAAGGATTTATCCTCAGTACCATGAAAGTAACACACTCGGGTGACGACATGGCATCCAATGCAGATTGTTGGTCAGGCCAGGGCAAAATCCACTGGCTTAAAAGTTGGAACAGCGCTCAGCTAGGCCCTGGTGCAACAAGCACAGGTTGGCTAGGCCATTGTATCCCTCAAAGATATGTTGTCAATAGGTTCATGAACAATGTGGGACTTTATTCCATCCCTACATCCCCATTACCACCCCCCCCCCCACCAAGAGTTATTAGAATAGGACTTTCAGAATACCGGGCAGTCTGAAAATCAGAGGGTGGGATTCTCCCCTATCTGGCACTGTGGAGTGGCGTGAACCACTCCGGCATCAGGCCACCTGGAAGGTGCGGAATCCTCCGCACCTTCAGGGTCTAGACTGGCGACGGCGGAGTTGGTGCCACGCCAGCTGGCACGGAAGGGACTTGGCACCGCACCAAACGGCGCCGAAGGGCCTCCACCGGCCGGCGCGAGTTGACACATGCGCGGGAACGCCAGCGTGTACTGCGTCATCCCAGCACATGCGCAGGGTAGTTCTTCGCCGCACCTGCCATGGCGGAGGTTAACGGCAGCCGGCGCGGAGGGAAAGACTGCCTCCACGGCACAGGCCCACCCCCGGATCGTTGGGCCCCGATCGCGGGCCAGGCCACCGCGGGGGCACCCCCCGGGGCCAGATCCCCCCCCCCCCCCGAGGACTCTGCAGGCCGGCCGCAGAGCTAGGTCCCGCCGGTACGGACCGGCCGAAAATGGGCTGCCGCTCAGGCCGGAGAATCGCCGGGGGTGCCGGGCAGTGGCAGCCGACCGGTGCGGCGCGATTCCCGCCCCCGCCAAAACCTCAGCGTGGAGAATTCGGCAGCCGGCGTCGGGGCGGGGTAGACGCCGCCCCCTGGCGGAAAATCCCGCCCAGAGAATCTGACATGTTCCAAGGGAAAGTTGAGAATCCTTCATCTCTGCAAATATTAGAAGAAAGAGCTTTTGTGCAGCTTTCTCATGTGTATAAGGATTAGACAAAATTCAAGTCTGGTTCAATTCCGAAATGTGTCACGAGCTCTCAGCACAGACAGCCTCACAGATCAGAGGGTGCTGGCACCCTGTTTATGATTTCCCATCAATAAATGCATTGTTACTTATGACAAGTGACTCTTCCAGTTTCTGAACTGCTCGTCAGATGATACCCATTCCGTCCACTTTAAAACACCAACATATTTATGGTCTCAAATTACCAGATCCTCAGAAGAAACTCTGATAAAGCTAAATTGTTGACCTGAGCATTCAGTTCTCTAGTTTCTGGACATAAAGCTGCCTTGCAAACTTCAGGAACTTAAAATCTTGCCTAAACAATGCTGCAAGTTTTAATTGTTGGCCATATTGCAATTCTCAAATCGCTCCGACTTCTGCAGGGCTTGAGAAAATTAAAAAAGGCATACTTCTTTTTTTTAATATAAATTTAGAGTATCCAATTATTTTTTCCAATTAAGGGGCAATTTAGCATGGCCAATCCACCTACCCTGCACATTTTGTTTTGGGCTGTGGGGGCAAAACCCACGCAGACACGGGGAGAATGTGCAAACTCCTCACGGACAGTGACCCAGAGCCGGGATTCGAACCCGGGTCCTCAGTGCCCTAGGCAGCAATGGTAACCACTATGCCACTCTGCTGCCCCAAAAAGGCATACTTCTTACCTAGAACTGAAATTGTTTCACATTTTACATCTGAACATACAGTCAGGTGCCCCTCACCTGAGATGTGGTGATCCTCAGGCTAAATCACCACCAGTCAGCTCATCCCTTAAAGGGAAAAGCAGCCGATGGTCATCTGGGACTGGGGCGACTTTTACTTTTTGCATTAAAGGAGGCCATTCGGTCCATCCGATTTATGCTGGCTCCTATTGGAGCGATCTAGACAGTCCGTTAGCCATAGTAAGCTTATTTTTCATTCCATCCATTTACCTTTTGAAATCCTTGTTTCTACTTCCACCACCCTTGCCAGCAGTGAGATCCAGGTCATTACCACTCCCTGTGCAAAATAAGTTCTTCCATTTCGTTCTTCTTTTTAAAAATACATTTAGATTACCCATTTATTTTTTCCAATTAAGGGCCAATTTAATGTGGCCAATCCACCTACTCTGCACATTTTTGGGTTGTGGGGGTGAAACCCACACAGAGACAGGGAGAATGTGCAAACTCCACATGGGCAGTGACCCAGAGCCGGGATCGAACCTGGGACCTCAGCGCCGTGAGCAGCTGTGCTAACCACTAGGCCACCGTGCTGCCCTTCCATTTCGTTCTTGAGGACACCCAGAGTACCACATCATTCTGTCGTCTTTCTCCATTTAAATAATGGACCATAACTTCTGACAAGCATGGTAAAGTGATGTCCCGCTGGAATTACAAGACTTAAAGCGCACTTACTTGGCCTCGACAATCACACTGAAACCTCCGATGGTCGGAGCTACTTGGAGTCTGCAATGAAAGAATTACAGCAGGTCCCAGTGTTGTCCAACCATCGATTGAAGGAGATCACATCCCCTTTTTTACTGCACAAGTGGTAAAGCAGTGCAGTAAGTTTAAAGGGCCCAGTGAAGTTGACAGACCAGGAAGAAAGTAAGTGGGTGAGATTTGGATGGTCGGGGGGAGGGGGGGGGGGGGGGAGTTGGAGGTCAGAGGGGTGGGGATCGGAGAAGGTGCAGATCGGAGAAGGTGCAGATCGGAGACGTCAGGTTGTCCAGCCAGAGTCATGTGCTGCGTAACCCTGGTGGAACCATCTAAAATTAACCATTTCAAAATCGCTTTATCGGATAGTTCACAGCACAATATTCCAGCGGAAGTTAGTGCTTCCCAGTAATGTCTGTGTAAATGCTTACCTGGGCCTTTCTGAGAGATTTCCTGGCCCAAGCACTGGGGAGCATTTTGCTTTTTGGTTCTTCCTACCGAAGTCGATAACCTCCCATTTCACCACATTATACACCATCTGCCAAATTTCTGTTCACCCACTTAACCTGTCTATGTCCCTTTGCAGACTCTTTGGGCTGAGTAGGAAGGACAAGAAGTTGGTGATCCAACTATTTTGAATCCCAGTTTTTAAAAATGAATTTATGGGATGTGGGCATCGCTGGTTAGGCCAGCATTTATTGCCCATCCTTAGGTGCCTTCAGTAGGTGGTGGTGAGTTGCCTTCTTGGACTGCTGTAGTCCTTGAGGTGTAGATTCACCCACTGTGCTGTTAGGGAGGGTGTTTCAGGATGTTGCCCCAGCAACAGTGAAGGAACGGCGATATATTTCCAAGTCAGGGTGGTGAGTGGTGGTGGGGTTCCCAGGTATCTGCTGCTCTTGTCCTTCCAGATAGTTGTGGGTTTGGAAGGCGTTGTCTAAGGAACCTCGGTGAGTTACTGCAGTGCAGCTTGTAGATGGGTGCCACTGTTTGTCGGTGGTGGAGGATTTGAATATTTGTGGAAGGGGAAGCAATCAAGCGGCCTATTTTGTCCTAGATGGTGTTGAGCTTCTTGAGTGTTGTTGGAGCTGCACTCCAGGCAAGTGGAAAGTATTCCATCACACTCCTGACTTGTGCCTTGTAGATGGTGGACAGGCATTGGGGGGTCAGGAGGTGAGTTACTCACTGTAGGATTCCTAGCCTTTGACCTGTCCTGTAGCCACAGAATTAATATGGCGTCAAGTTCAGTTTCTGATCAATGGTAACCCCCAAGATGTTGATTGTAGGGGATTCAGCGATGGTAATGCCATTAAATGTCAAGGAGCGGTGGTTCGATCCTCTCTTGTAGAAGATGGTCATTGCCTGCCGGTTGTGTGCCTCAAATATAACAGTCCACTTGTCTGCCCAAGCCTAGATATTGTCCAGGTCTTACTGCATTTGGACATGGACTGCTTCATTATCTGAGGAGTCGCAAATGGTGCTTAACATTGTGCAGTCATCTGCAAACATCCCCACTTCTGACCTTATGATGGAAGGGAGGTCATTGATTAAGCAGCTGAAGATGATTGGTCCTAGGACACTACCCTAAGGATCTCCTGCAGTGATGTCCTGGAGCTGAGATGATTGACCTCCAACCATCACAATCATCTTCCTTTGTGCCAGGTGTAACTTCAACCAGTAGAGAGTTTCCCCTTGATTCCCATTGACTTCAGTTTAGCTAGGGCTCCTTGATGCCATACTCGGTCAAATGGTGCCTTGATGTCAAGGGCAGTCACTCTCACCTTACCTCTGGCATTCAGGTCTTTTGCCCACGTTTGAACCAAGGCTGTAATGAGGTCAGGAGCTGAATGACCCTGGCGGAACCCAAACTGCGTGCGTGAACAGAATATTGCAGAGTAAGTGCTGCTTGATAGCACAGTTGATGACTCCTTCCATCAGAGTAGACTGTTGGGGCGGTAATTAACTGGGTTGATTTGTCCTGTTTCTTGTGTACAGGACACACCTGGGCAATTTTCCACATTGCCGGCTAAATGTCAGTGTTGTAGCTATACTGGAACAGCTTGGCTAGGAGGGCGGCAAGTTCTGGAGCACAAGTCTTCAGTACTATTGCCGAGATATTGTCAGGGCCCATAGCCTTTGTAGTATCCAGTGCTTTCAGCCATTTCTTGATATCACGTGCAGTGAATCATACTGGCTGAAGACTGACATCTGTGATGCTGGGAACCTCCAGAGGAGATCGAGATAGATCATCCACTCAGCACTTCTGGCTGAAGATTGTTGCAAATGTCTCAGCCTTGACTTTTTCACATATGTGCTGGGATCCTCCATCATTGAGAATGGGGATATGAGTGGGGCCTCCTCCTCCAGTGAGTTGTTTAATTTACCACAACATTCACAGCTGGATGTGGCAGGACTGCAGAGCTTAGATCTGATGCATCTGTTGTAGAATCGTTTTGCGCTGTCTATTGCTTGTTGCTTATGCTGTTTGGCACACATGTAGTCCTGTGTTGTAGTTTCACCAGGTTGGCACCTTGGGCGGGATTCTACAATAATGGGGCTACGTCCCCACGCCCGCGATAAAATACGGGCGAATGACTCCGGACTTTCCTGAAGAAAGTCCGGAGCGATTCTCCTACACGGAGGGGGCTAGCAGGGTGCCAGAGTAGTCCTCACAGCTCCGGCTGCTGATACGGGGCCCTGCGCTTCCGGTCGGGGGTGCTCGCGCATGGCGGAAGTCTGCGTCAGCCACTCCGCGCGACATGGCAGACCCACACCGCGGACCAGCATCAAGAAGATAGGCCCCCCGAGATCGCGCGCGCCTGCGGATCGGTGGCCCCCAATCGATAGCCTGGCCGTTCCGGAGGCCCCACCGGTGAAGGATCACCCCACCCTCAACCAGGGTGGCTGCGGACTGAGTCCACAGCCGCCACGCCAAGTTCCCGATGGGTGGGACCATGAGAGAACCATGCCATCAGGAACTCGGCCAGCTGCACGCGGTGAATCGCCGCAAGGGCCTCTTTCAATGGCCCCTGACTATCACCGCGTCGACCCGGGCGCGCAATTGGCAGCGATTCTCCGGGGACCTGGGAGAATCGCGGGAGCGGCATTGGACCCGATTGCGGGTTTGACGTCCATTCTCCGTCCCCGCGCCGATCGTGATTTTGGCGTGGAGGCCCAGAGAACTCCGACCCCCATTTTTGGGTATGCCCGATGTTGCCCCTGGCATGCTCTCCTGAACGCTTTGTTGAACCAGGGTTGATCCCCTGGCTTGGTGATAATGGTAGAGTGGGGGATATGCCGGGCCATGAGGTTGCAAACTGTGTTTGAATACAATTCTGTTGCAGCTGATGTCCCCCATAGTGCCTCATGGATGCCCAGTCTTGATATGCTAGGTCTATTCAGAGTCTATCCCATTTAGCACAGTAGTAGTCACACAACACAATGGAGGACATCCTCAATGTGAAGTTTCCCAACATGGCTCCCCCACTTCCAGCAACTTTGATGTAGGTGCAGGTATTGTGTAGCAGCCAGCCTCCCAAACATGGTGATGTTCCATTTTATGCCTTTGCGATATGCAGAGATGATATGCAGTTTATGTGTTCAGCTTTATTTCCACTGCTTGAAAATGTCTGCTCCCATGCTTAGTGCAACCGGCCTCAGTTCAATCTCTGATCTGCAATTGACCACAATCGGGCCTAATTAAAGCACATGGAGCAGAGTGTTGCCCTATTATGTATTTTCTTTTATTTCCTTTTCTTTTCATGTACTTAATGATCTGTTGAGCTGCTCTCAGAAAAATACTTTTCACTGATCCTTGGTACACGTGACAATAAACAAAATCCAAATCAACAGGTACCAAATACACATAATAAAACACCAAACAATTGGGACAGCTTTCTCCCTTGTAAAACTAAAAACCTTCTATTAAATTAAGTCATCTTAAACAAACATAGGCATATCGCATCATTTCTTAAAAACTCAGCTTGTCCATTTTCTTAAGTATAGAAACAGTCAGAGATTAAAGTCTCTGATGATTGCACCGAGATCCCCAAATTCAAAGTTGTGGGTTCAACTCTATTCGGCGAACCTGTAAGATAGCTGACCTTGAGGTTGTACCGATGAAGATGATCTGACCATCTATAGGTTCATAGAGGTTGAAGAACTGATCCTGAATTGGCTAACAATGTAGTCAGCACTTGGTGATTGATACAGAGAGGAAACTTTCTACCACAGAGGAGATACATGTGCCAATGTTCATTTAGATGCAGGCTACTGGTTGCCACTTTCCAGTAGAGCATTTGTATTCAGTTGCTGACAATAGTTGTGATGCGCAAGCTTCAATGCATTGTGGGGGTACAGCTGCAATCGCATCACCTGACACATCTGTTGCAGATGTTTTTTGCATATGTGTTGAAATGCATGTGCAATGACCAAGAAGCCATGTCAAGAACTGCTTGCTTTATAATTGTCCATTCCAGTTGTGCATCTTTTACGCAGTCACTTCCAAAGAGGCTCCACCATCTCAAAGTACTTAAAAACAAATTTAAGATAAAAATCAGGAGGATCAAGGAGTTTACATTGGACGGAAAGTGCAACCAAGAAATAAGATGAAGGATTGGAATGGCCAAAAATGGATTTCAAGAAATGAAAATGATTATGATCAACTCAAAATTAGCCTTGCAAACGATGCTGAGAATCCTGGAATGCGACATACATCCATTTTGACATATGGAAGCGGGTGCTGGACAATCAGTGATGCAATGCACAGAAGAATTGAAGAATTGAGACTGCAGAGCTGTGGACTTTGAGGCGAATAATGAAGATATTTTGGACAAGTCACACTACCAATAAAGAGGTGCTAGTAAAACTTGAGACCAAGAGAACTGCTGACCAAGATCAGGACAGACAGATGGAATTTATTGGCATGTGACGAGAAATCATGGTTTGGGAAGTCTGGTGGGAATGATCATTGGTAAAAGAGAGAGATCGAGGCAGCCAAAAAACAACTTTCTAAAGAGCCTTGCAAATTGGGTGGATGTCCCAGCACCAAAGATGATCCACGTCTCCAGTGCAGGATTAACATGGAGGTACATGCTGGCCAATTCCCTCTTAGGCGTGTTAGCTGAAGAGAGAGAAAGCGCCAAGGCTCAATGCCAACTCTCATGTGCGAGGAACCCGTTTCTGGAAAATTTGAAGGACATTGAATTTTTGGACATTCACCTTGCTGAGTTTTTTTTATTTAAATCTGCCAAATTAATTCTGTGCTGTGAATGTGCCATTCTTCGAGAAACCATGGCTCAACAGATAGCAGTCCAGTGTGGGGGAAACACCTGGAGAGGGAACAGATACTTTGCATATCTAAGTTAGCAAAGAGCTACTGTTGCCAGGCTAAGGACGCTTGCTGATTGGTTAAAACTGGCCTGGCAGAAGTATTCTCTGAACATTTTATTCTTTGAGACTCTGGATCAAAGAGAGGAGTGTCCGTGCTTTGGGAGCAGGCTGAAAGAAGACACTCGCTTCTCTCCCTCTCTGCCCCACTCTGTGTTATGTGGTCTGGAATTAACTCATCTTTTTGTTAAGTCTGCAAAGCTGTGATAAGCAAGAGACATCAAGGACATTATAATCCATCTGAGAGAATTTGCAGATCTATAGTGACCAGGATTCTATCAGATCAACAGCGTCGTGATCCTTTCACGTTTTATCCTTTTCAAAGAATCATTCCCAAAAGCAGCCTTTGCAGGCCACTTGTTTGTGTGTGTTTATGGGGGTCTGAATATCTATTTCTAAGAAAAAGGGGGAAATTGTTACACTTCTAAAACTACAACTTGTATATCAACCAGTTTTATAACTTTTTTAAAGTTTGTTTTATAATACATCATTTTTTTGTGTGTTTACTGAAAGAAGCCTGGTTAGAGTATTCTTATGCTGGGAATAATAGTGCAAAAGGTAATCAATCGATCAGTTTTACGGGTAAGTAGACACTTAAACCTTTGTTTTGATGTTGAGGAGCATCGACTGTGCACTTTCCCATCACCGTCCGTAACACGTGTTAGACAGGTTCAGAAGCACATGAATGGCTTTAACTTTTTAGAACATAGAACAGTACAGCACAGAACAAGCCCTTCGGCCCTCAATGTTGTGCCGAGCCATGATCACCCTACTCAAACCCACGTATCCACCCTATACCCGTAACCCAACAACCCCCCCCTTAACCTTACTTTTATTAGGACACTACGGGCAATTTAGCATGGCCAATCCACCTAACCACACATCTTTGGACGTGGGAGGAACCGGAGCACCCGGAGGAAACCCACGCCGCAGGGGAGGACGTGCAGACTCCACACAGACAGTGGCCCAGCCGGGAATCGAACCTGGGACCCTGGAGCTGTGAAGCATTTATGCCTAACCACCATGCTACCCTGCTGCCCTGCTTTGCTAAAGCTTTACTCCAGGCATCACTCCATCCAGGTTTGATTCTGACCTCGGGTGACTATCTGTGAGGAGTTTGCACATTCTCTCCATGTCTGTGTGGGTTTCCTCGGGGTGCTCCAGTTTCCTGCCACAGTCCAAAAACATGGAGGTTAGCTGTATTGACCATGCTGAATTGCCCCTTAGTGTCTAAAGAAGTGCAGGTTAGGTGGATTGGCCATGATCAATGCATAGAGTCACAGGGATAGGGCAGGTGAATGAGCTTAGAGTGCTCTTTCGGAGGGGCGGTGCAGACTTGATGGGCCAAATGGACTCCTTCTGCACTGTGGGGATTCTATGGATTTTACATCCCAGAAAGTCAAATCTCAGATGCTACGAATACTCATTTGACCTTTGAGCATCAAATTGTGTTGTGCGAGTTAAGTGAGCATTCTGATATTGCTGTGAGTTGTCCCTTCCAGAGGTTGAGCAGTCTCTCAACGTCTGAAAAAATTATATCCTGAAATGTGTTAGGTGCTGGACTCTCTCTCTGCAGTACGGAAACATACCTCTCGGAGTAACAAAAGCTGTGAGATAATGACTTTGCTCCCCTTGTGGTACCGGGTGATAGTGTGACATGCGGGCAGACCTATGTGATGATAATGGAGTCCTCAAATGATGTCAGTTCTTGGATTGTGATAAGTGGATTGTCTGGAATAATAGCTTTATTGACTGCCTTAAGGTCACTCAATGGTACCACCTGCTTCTAGTCAGCAACAATTGAAAACAGTAACTGTCTCAAACTTTGAAACTAATGGAATTGATGTTTTGACACCAGGAACATGAGAGTTAATCTCTCCAGATCCGATGAATAAAGAAGGATATTGCCGTGTGCAGTCTTGATAACCGATCAGATTAATGTATGACCTGGTGGGGTCAAGTTTGAAGCCAAGCCGACTTCCTGTGACGGTGATGTGCTGGGCAGATGCACATCAAGTGGCTCTCCTCCAGGTCATAGCCAAATAGGCACTTTTAGTTTTAATTAGCCCGAATATTCAGTTGCATCTCACCCACAGTTAAGAAAGGGAAAGGACAGAATCATCATGCCAGCAAACGGTAGCTCGAGAGGCCGCGGAGACGGAACAAGCGGAGGGGAAGGCCACGATGCGAGGGGTCCTCGGCCACCCTGGATAGAGAGACCGACGACACGAACAACAACCTCCCCCGCCCCCTCGCCACCTGGAGATGGATGGAAGACGTTCTTGATGAAGGAGTTAATGCCGATGAGGGAGGCAATAAAGGTGGAAATTCAGGTGGCGGTCAAGGTGGCAGTGACGGAGTCGTGGTCACCCTGCAGAGGGCGATCAATGGACTGGGGAAGAAGGTGGAGGCGCAAGGGAAGACAATCCTCGAGCTGGAGAAGGCGTCGACTGACAAGAGCGACAGGACTGTCGCTCTGGAGGCCGAGATCTAAAGGTTAGTGGCAACCCTGGGGAGATTGAAGGGGAAGTTCAAGGAGCAGGAGAATTGGTCCCAACGCCAGATATCTGGATTGCAGGCCTGCCAGAGGGTATCGAGGGCAGGGACCCGACGGGCAATGTGGCCCAGATGCTGGGCAACCTAGTAGGGAGGGACAGCTTTCCCAAACCGGCAGAGATTGACAGAGCGGACAGATCTCTCTGATCGAAGCCCAAAGCCGATGAACAGCCAAGGGCAGGGGTGGGAAAACTTATCCGTGCAAGGGCCACATTCAGAAATTCACAATTTTAAAGGGCCGCATAGTATATTAAGTAAAATAATTACTTCACCCGGTTATGATTCTGGGCGCCTCATATAGAATATAGAACAGTACAGCACAGAACAGGCCCTTCGGCCCTCGACGTTGCACCGAGCAATGATCACCTACTCAAGTCAACGTATCCACCCTATACCAGTAAGTAACCCAACAGCCCCCCCCCCCCCCCCCCATTAACCTTAAAACAAAATAATTAAAAATAAAAATAAATTTTTATTTTTTTTTTAATGACTTGGTGGGCCGCATAAAGACCTTTGGCGGGCCGCATGCAGCCCGCGGGCCATAGTTTGCCCACCGCTGGCCAAGGGCAATAATTGCTAAAATACATCGTTATCAGGATCGTGAGAGGGTCCTGCGGTGGGCAAGGCAGACAAAGGCGAGCAGCTGGGAAGGAAATAGAATCGTGTCTACCAGGACATTGGGGCAGACTTGGCAAAGCGCAGGGCCGAGTTCAACCGAGCGAAATCAGCCTGCACAAGAAGGGAGTGAGATTTGGAATGCTGGTCCCAGCCAGGCTCTGGGTCACGTAGCAGAATAAGAAACATTATTCCAACGCCCCGGCGGAGGCAGATGAGTTTGTTCAGACGAACGGTCTGGACAAGGTGCAGGCAAGGCAACGCTGAAAGTGAAGCAGAGGAGGAAAGAGAAAAAATAAGAACCTATGATGGTGGACACACAGCGTGTTTGTGCGACCATGTTTGTGGTCAGAAAGATCAGATCACAGGGAAGGGCGAGGGCAGCAGAACACAGGAGAAGGTGGGGAATAGACAGAGGGAACGATAGCTAACGTGCATGGGTCAGGGTTAAGATCAGCCCCGGGAGGGGGGCCACCACACCCGTGGGGAAAACTAGCGCAGGAAGTATGATAGCAAGGGTGCCGCAGCGCACCTCCTGGCAGGGAGGAAGCGCCTAGCGAGGAGGGGTGGGGAACCACATGGACAGGGATGGGGAATGTAAGGGGGGGGAAGAGGGAACACAAGGAGAAGAAAGGGATGAGTCTCAGATTGGCTTCAGCAGGGAAGGTGCAGATTGAAGGAACAAGATGGCGCCGCAAGCAACCACTTTGGAGAGTTTTTAAACAAAGGTAGACCTCGGAGTGCAGGTGCGCACCCATGTGGAGCATACACAGTTGGTAGCCATCTTGGGTGCCCACTGAACAAAGGCAAACCCTGGAGCAGAGGGAAACCCTGGAACAAAGGGAAACCCTAGAGCACAGGAGCCCGACCTCATGGTGAGACTGGTAACCGTGGCCATTTTGGACAGCCCCCTAACAAAGGAAACCCCTGGGTTCAGGGGCGCATTCGGCAGGAATATATAGTTGATCCCGCAGGAAGAGGGGGGACAAAAAAACCCGACCAGAGTAGTCACCTGGATACTTAAAGGCAAAGTGAAAAGATCCAGAGTCTTCACCCATTTGAGAAGTTTGAAAGCCGACATAGTCTTTCTGCAAGAGACCACTTGAGGGAGAAGGATCAACTGCAGGTAAGGAAGGGCTGGGTGGGACAGACGCATCACTCATGTTACGGGAATAGGGCTAGTGGGGTAGCTATACTGATTAGCAAGAGGACAGCATTCACAAAGACAAGGATGGTCATGGGCCCAGGGGGATGGTATGGTCAGTGGTGTCCTGGATGGGGCACCGGTAGTCTTGGTAAACATGTACGCGCCCAATTGGGACAACACGGATTTCATAAAGAAGACCATGATGGAAATCCCCGACATCAACACGCACCAACTGATCATGGGAGGGGACTCTTTAACTGTGTACGGAGCCACTGATGGGACTAATCGAACCTTAAACTGAGAAAAAGACAGGCATGGCTAGGGAACTGGGAGCATTCATGCAACAGATGAGGGTGGTGGATCCCTGGAGGTTCTGACACCCTGGTGAGAAGGAATTCTTTTCGCCAGCACACACGGTACACACCCGGATCTTTTTCAGTGGGGAAATCGGTGCTCCAGAAATAGTAGTAATGGAATATTCCGCGATAGTCATCTCCGACCACGCTCCACATTACAAGGATATTGGAGGTGGCCTGTGCGCAGCGCCCCACGTGGAGGTTGGACATGATCCTCTTGGCCGACGAGATCTTCTGCCAGAAAACTTAACTATTAACCAGAACGGGAAAGTCTCACCTTCCACATTCTGCGAGGCACTGAAGGCTGTTCTTAGGGGAGAAGTTATAGCCCACAAGGCACGTAGAGCCAGGGAAGAGCGGGCGGCCAGCCAACAACTGATCGACTCCTGGAGGTTGACAGAAAATACTCTGACCGTAGAGCTCCTGGTGGAAAGGAAAAGCTACGAATGGACTTTAACCTGCTATCCACCAGGAAAGCAGTGCACCAATTCCGCCAGACACGGGGGACCTTATATGAACACAGAGACCAGGCTAGCCACCTCCTGGCTCAGTAACTGAGAAAGCAGGCAGCCACGAGGGAAAGAGCCCAGGTAAAGGACAGTAGAGGCGAACTGGTAGCCAAATCAAAAAAGGTCAATCAAGCATTTCAGGCCTTCTACCGGTGACTGTACACCTCCAAGCTCCCCGACGAGGACACGGGGATGAAATGGTTCCTCGATGGACTGGACATACCAGTTGTGGGGGACAATAGGCGGAGGGAACTGGAATAGGCCTTGGAGAGGTCATGGAGAGCATCAACTGCATGCAGGCAGGGTAGGTGCGGTACCCGATGGGTTCCCAGCGGACTTCAAGAAAAAATTCATACCAGCCCTGGCCCCGCACCTAGGGGAGTTGTTCGCTGATTCGCTAGTGAGGAGCACCCTGCCCCCTACACTAACACAGGCCACCATATTGCTGATACCCAAAAAAGACAAACACCCGACGGAATGCGGGTCATGTAGACCCATTTTGTTGCCTAACGTAGACGCGAAGATACTTGTGAAAGTTCTGGCCAAGAGACTGGAGAACTGCATACCAGAAGTGGTCGCAGAGGACAAGACGGGCTTTGTAAGGGTAGACAGCTAACTGCAAACATCAGGTGGCTACTGAATGAGATATTAACCCCATCCGGGGAGAGAACACCAGAGGTGATTGTCTCCCCGGACGCAGAAAAAGCCTTCGACAGAGTCGAATGGAAATATCTTATTGAGGTACTGGAGTGGTTTGGGCTTGGGACAGGGTTCACCTCATGGGTGAAAGTCTTGGACAACGTACCCAAGGAGAGCATTCGGACCAACAACCACCAGCTCCGGGCAGCACGGTGGCGCAGTGGTTATTACTGCTACCTCACGGTGCCAAGGTTCCAGGTTCAATCCCGGCTCGGGTCACTGTCCGTGTGGAGTTTGCACATTCTCCCAGTGTTTGCATGGGTTTCACCCCCACAACCCAAAGATGTGCAGGATAGGTGAATTGGCCACTCTAAATTGTCCCTTAATTGGAAAAAATGAATTGGGTACTCTAAATTTCTAAAAGCAAACACCCACCAGCTCCGAATACTTCCAGTTGCACAGAGGCACTAGGCAGGGATGCCTGTTGTTCGCTCTCCTGTTCGCCTTGGCGATCATGCTATGAGATGCAAAAGGCTGGAAGAGGAGGCAGAGAGCACAGAGTCTCACTACATGCGGATGACCTGCTCCTCTACATCTCAGACCCACGGAACGGCTTGAAGGAAATCATGAGGCTCCTGGAAGAGCTCGGGACTTTCTCGGGCTACAAAGTCAACCTGGGCAAGAGTGCGGTATTCCCGGCGAACCCGAATGGGGGAGGGACAGAGCTGAAGAGTCTACCATTCAAACTAGCCCTAAACAAATTCTGCTCCATGAGATTCAGATAGCCCATGACTGGACATGGATCCACAAATGGAATCTGACCAGTCTGGTGGAGGAAGCCATAAAGGAACTACAAAGATGGGATGCACTCCCGCTTTCCCAGACAGGGTGCTGACAATCACGATGAACATACTGCCAACGTTACTCTTCCTGTTTAGATCCATACCGATCTTCATCCCTGTGGGGAATGTAATTCACACTGTATTGTATCGTATAGTATTATGTCCTTGTGGGCTCTGTCTGTGAGCCGTTGCGCGGCTCTGCCCATAGGGGGAGATGAGGAGCTTGTACAGGGCTCCACCCTTGGCTCCGCCCATGGCTCCGCCCATGGCCCCTCCCACTACTGGAAGTATAAAGTGCTGCAGCCATGTGAGCCTGCCTCAGTTCTTCTGGTTGCAGGCAGGCTCAGTTGTAAGACTATTAAAACCACAGTTTACTTCCAATCGTGTTCCGAGTGAATTGATGGTCACATCAATCCCCAAGGCCTTTTTCTAAGGAATAGATAAAATTAGAAGAATCCCCAAAAATATGCTGCAGAGGAAAAGGAACATGGGCGGCCTGGCCCTTCCAAACCTGCAATACTACCACTGGGCAGTCACAGCTGAGAGAGTGAGGGGATGGGTAAGGGAGCCGAGCAAGGAATGGGTGAAAATGGAGTTCTCCTGCATGGGAAAGGCCTTACAAGCCCTTGCCATGATAGCGCTCCTGTCCCCCCTGCAAAGTACACATCCAGCCCAGTGGTGGTGGCTATATTAAAAATTTGGAACCAGATGAGGCAGCACTTCAGCTTAACCGAGGTGTCCACCATGGCCCCGATCTGTGGTAACCACACAGTCCCACAAGCCATGCTAGACGCCACTTTTAAGAATTGGAGGACAGGACGGGAAGATGCTAGCGATTAGGGACTTCGGCATGGGACACACAGGAGCAGCAGGCCTCACGGAATAAACTGAGGAGGAGGGAGATCCATTCTCATCACCTGGAGATGGTACAATCCTTGGACAGGTTCCCATCTTCCATCACTGACTTTCTGATGTGCAGAAACTCAAATAATATCAGCGCCCTCCTTCTCCACGGATTGTCAGGATAGCTAGGTGGGGCACTCGACCACCGACAGAGATCTTTCTCTGGAGTTGTCACCTCTTTCCTCCTGAAAGGCCAGTGCGAGAGAGTCAACATCATGGTGTCCCTCCTTCACCACTTCCAGCAGGGAAAGCCATTTCACTGCCTTCATTGTTGCCTCCTCCACAAGAGCTTAACGCCCTGAACCATGCTGGAGTTCAGTAATGCTCCCAAACACACAAACAATGACCTCCTTGTGATGGGAGTGAGTAAAATACTGTGGAGCCAGGTCAGGCCAGTTTTCCATCGCTATCCTGCCACCAGGAAAGTTTCCTAGTGGTGGATGGGAAACAGGCTGCAAGATGGATCAGCTGCTTGCTCCATTGAGGCATGGGTTACCTCCCACTTCATGGAGGCAGACTCCCCATAGCAGCCCTGGGGTTAGGGGGGTGGTTGATTCAAAGCTAGAGGCTCATGGACTTGGGAACTGTGGGGAAGACAAGACAGCTCCCATGATCCCCACAGGGGATTCCTCCTCTTTTGGTCATCCCTAAAATGTAATTTTTACGTACCTCTCTAGTTTGAGATCCCTCAAGGTCTCCAACCTGCAGCACCACCTACATCCCCCAGTGCTGCTGAGGTTTCAGAGATGTTGGCCATCTGATTGGGCTGGAGGTATCAGGGTGTTACCTGCCATCTTTAATTGGATAGCAGCCCTGCAGACGGCCGATTAGAAGGGTGCCTGGTGGCAACAATTGCAGAGCCAGTCCTGCTACCTGCATGGTTTTGTCCTTAAATTAGGGTCCCAAAACCACAATAAAATTCAGTCCATATTTTCAATGATCTGGATCACCATGTGCCCGGATAGATACCGAAATGAGGCTTTTCAGCTGAGTTTAACAATACATTCACCTTTCCTGTCCTCAAAAAGGTCATTGAAGTGTTACCTGCAATGTGGTCCTCGACAACATTGCATCTGCTGACTTTCAGGGCATCTCCAGCCATGGCTGGTCTGGAATCTGGCCTCCTCTGCTGCTCAGAATTCTGAGCCATGATGCCACCAACTCAATGCAGGGGCTGCCCTTCTGGGAGCCTGGCCTGGTCATCTCTTTATCTTGGAATAGAATAAGAGAAATCAGCAACCGCAATGATGACTGCCGTTTGCCCTGTAAAATCAGGCCCTCCACCTACTACTCCTGCCTCCTTACCACGTCTGCTGTCCCTCACTGGACTGTGAAATGTGCTATCCGACCTTCCCTTTGAAATTTGAGTTGGTCATCAGGCCGCAGTGCAGAGTGGGATTGGGATCTGAAAATGGCCCCAACCAAAATGAAAATTCTGCCCTTTGTCTCTTCCTCACAACTTGCCTTCCAACCTAACTTTGTAGTATCAAACATTTAGCTACAATGAACTCAGTCCCTTCATCCGACTCACTGATATAGATTGGAATTAGTGGAGGCTCTAACGCAGATCCCCGTGAAACCCCACTAGTTACAGTTTGTCAACCTGACGATGGTCCATTTCTCCCAACCTCCTTAGTTAGCCAGTCCTCTATCCATCATATACTACCTCCAATACCACAAGCTCCTACCTGGTGCAAACCTTTAAACTGTTACTTAATTTGGATTTTTAAAAAAAATCAAGGTGATACATCATAAAATTTACTTTTGGCTTTTTCCAGTTGCTCAAGTGCAAAGCCATATAGAGCAGCTCATCCATTCACTAGTCACCAGTCTGTGAGCAGTTACTCTGAGTGAAATTCTCCCAAGGCCCCGTCAGTGGGTTCAATGGTGAGGGGGGTGGGGGTGCGTAGAATTGGGAGGAAGTCCAAAAATTACTTTTACACTGATGTGTGAATCTCCCGCAGAGTCTTCCGCTAGTGCCCACCATGACGGACTGTGAAATCCTGCTGGAGGCCGGGTGAGACGGATTTGCATCCCGTAAATGGATGCGAATGAAGTCGGGTCTCACTTGAACAATGCCTGGAACTGCCCCCGGAGTCCTAGAGATCCATTTCCTTTCTCAAGAGGTCCAAATTCTTTCTTCAATGGTGTGTCAGTGATGCTGGGTGCCTTTGCAATATGGCACCCACATATAGTGGTGGGACTCGCCCCAACATGTCCGCCCCCGGAATAATACGATAATAGCCAGTTGCGTAATAATGAGGTTAGGGCTGGAAGATATTGGACTTTCCCCCCCATCCCCCGCGGCGTGTTTCACATTGGTGGATGCGGACTACCATTGGCTGGGTGTGGGACCGGCCACTGTCAAAAGGGTTTCCTGTTGTTCTCACCCTCACTGCAAGAGAACCCACAACAAGGAGGTCACCAGTGGAACCTAAGAGCCCGTCAGTGGGAACAGCGAGAAAATCTTTCCCCATGGTGTGTTTCCCACCAGCGGGAAACTCTCCCCATTCCCATCCCCGCCACGGGACTTAGTGTTCCCTTCGCAGAGATAGAGGGCAGAATTCTCCCATCTGGGACTAACTATGCTGCATTTGGTAATGCATCCAAGTTAGGGAGAGAAATAAAAATTGGTAAGAGTTCATGATTGCTGAAGTGTAACCCTGCTGGAAGTGTGGATGATAAGTAAGGATGTGGTTCAGCTGTGATACAGCCCCGCTGACCTTATGGTCTAGACACAGAAGAATGATTACTTGAGTGAGCATCAGAGGAAAACCACCACCCTTTGAACTGTACCCTATAAAATGATGGTCCCTTGTTTTGTATTTAGTTCCGCATTTGGAAATGGAGGTAAGTATAGCTTCATATTTAGCATGTCTTTCTGATAGTCCAACCAAATAAAGTGTGTGAGAGGAAGATGCTCCTTCCTCCTCTGGAAGAGTATTTTAATTATTGCATGTGGAATACTATTCCTGTCACCCAAGGCAACCATTTAAATGTAGGTTGGTGAGTAGGCTGCAGCTGTACATTCCTGACCACCAATGACTCAGTTTCCCAAGTAGAAAATGGTGGTCATTCACACGACACAGTCTCATTGTCAAGGCAGTTAGATTAGTCTGCCTGCAATGGCAAGAGCATTTTTATCGGGGATTTCCACATTTGTATAAAATGAGAAAAAAAGTTAAGACCCTAATTGGAATTCATCCTTTTGTGAGAAAATGTGCAAATAATTTCAAAATTAAAGGGATGCAAAAATTATACACACAATACAAAAACCACATTGAGGAATGTTACACCGTGGATTTTGCAGTCCTACCTTCATAGCCTCAAATACGACAAGGTCCAGTAAGAAAAATAGTATTAAAGTCAGACTCACCAGTGTGTAAGGTTTAGGCAGAAAGATGAGCTAAATAACCTTTCTTCAGCTTAACTTCACAATGAACTGATTGGCATTTCAAGAAGAAGACAATTCCCTCCCTCGCCAACGCCATGCTTACCAACCCTAGCATTCCTCAATGTTGCAATTTGTCTATGCACATTACTGCTTCCTTTATCCATATTCTATATTGTCAACACTCCATTTAGGGTCATGAAAAATGAGGGTGGGGGAGATTTTTTGCCAGCATTCGCTGCGGGTGAAAATGGCGCACTGGTGGAAAATCTCACGAGACCGGTCAAACTCGGATCTTGGCGACTGATTGGTTTGATTTATTGTCACATGTACCGAAGCACAGTGAAAAGCAATTTTCTGCGGCCAAGGGAACGTACACAGCACGTACATAGTAGACAAAAAAAAGAATTATCGACAGAGTACATTGACAAATGGTACATCGACAAACAGTGATTGGTTACAGTGCAGAACAAGGGGCCAAACAAAGCAAATACATGAGCAAGAGCAGCATAGGGCGTCATGAATAGAGTTCTTACAGGGAACAGATCAGTCCGAGGGAGAGTCGTTGAGGAGTCTAGTGGCTCATGAGCTATCAGAAAGACATGCTAAATATGAAACTATATATGAGCTCATGTTTTGTGAATTTCCTCGTCCCTCTCCGGTGACGTAACAAGGTTCCTGACCTCTAGAAAGGTCATGCCCAGGCATTGCTCACTGGCAGCTCCCAGGTACTGCTTGCGCAGTTACTGGTGGGGTTGTGGGGGGGGGGGGGGGGGGGGGGGGGGGGGTTTGGTCCATATTAATATTTGTGTCCTGGGGCAGCCTTTAAATATGGCCCCCGATCTTTAAAAAATCTAAGTTGCTGGCAGGGCAGGCTCAATAATAATCCTGCAGGTTTACATCAAAATACAGAGTGAAGTAGCAAGCACTGATTTTTTTTTAACTTCACACATTTAAAAAAAATTAAAAGCCCAAAGCTAATCACTTGACAACTTTGACAGTACCTAGGAGTTTTAACCGTTCTTTGACAGTGCTAATGAGTTTATGCACAATCATGTCTACTTTTAACAATATCAAAGGGAAGAAGAACTCTCAAAGGGTGCCTTACCCCTTCAAAGGTGTCCTGGGACCTGTATCCAAAGAGGGACTCTCTCAAAATGAAATTCTGGCTATTCAGATGAATCCATAAGGTTCAGACCTTCTGCTACCAGGCCTAACCTGAGCACTTTGTGTTTCAGACATCTACCTCATCAAAATCACACAAATAGAGGCAACTGATAATTTATATGGGCAGCTGCCTCCGGAAACCATGGATGTGCAAATTAGAACCTGCCCTCATTTCTCCCCACTGTGAAAATGGCAGAGGCCAGGTTCAGGGACGTGCCTTTGGATTCAGGCTTATACCAGCATTTTCACTGAGCCTCTATGCCTGGGCAAAATTTCAGGCCCAACCTTTCACTCTATGGTTCAGGAGGGAACTCTAAACTGACTTGGGGCTGGTTTAGCTCAGTGGGCCCGACAGCTGGTTCGCTCGCCCGAGGTGTGGTGATCCTCAGGTTAAATCGCCACCAGTCAGCTCTCCCTCTCAAAGGGGAAAACAGCCTATGGGCATCTGGGACTATGGTGACTTTACTTTTACTTACTTACTAAACTGACGTGATTTACCTATTGTGGTCTATGAATAGTTTATAATCAAGCCAAATGAACAGATGGCGATGCAAGAAATAACCATACACCAATATTTTTACTACAGTAGGAGTAAAGATATTTCCAAGGACAGAATCCTCAGATTAACTAAAAAAAAAGTTATTTATACTCCAAGATGGTTTTACAAACACATTTTAGTAATAACTGGTTCTGGAATGAAGGATTATGAAAGACCATCATATCCTGAGACAGTATTTAGTAGAAAAAAAACTTATATCCTGAGGAGTCCAAATGACAGCCACTTTTCCTTCAAACATTTGGGTCATATATACCGAGAAGATTCATTTTGAGAAAAGAAGTGACTTACAGAATATTATTAGTTAGATAAAAATACAATACAGTTCTGCAGGTAATTTGTAGACTACCACCTGTGGGTTTGGAGGCAAATGGCAAATCAAAAGATGGAAACGGAGGCGGTGCCAGCGAGCCATCGAAATATCCGGTCTCATTGGCGGGGCTGGAAGACCCCACGAGCGTGCGGAGCTGGAAAGTTCTGAAGTGTTGAAGTAAGGTCTCTCAAAAGAAAAGAAAAAATCAAAAAAAGGAAGCTCTACATACAGTGCATCAGTAGGAAAATCCTTCGAAAGGTGTTGACGGACTGAATGCATTTTTGTATTAGAAAAATACACGTACTGAAGCTCCCTCGCAGCCTTTTCACAAAATGGACTACAAACCTAACCTAATCCTTCAGTGATGTTCTATAATGCAGCAAGGAATACATCTGAACCACTGGGACCATTCATTTTAGATTAGAGCCAAAAATGGAACACAATCAGTCTTACTGAACTGAAGCAAGCAGTTTAGGACCTTGGCAAGAATTAGTGTTGTTGCTAATGTGTTGACAGGTAGAGAACTGAAACAGCGTAACCAAAGCCCCAGAGGGATTCTGCTAAACCTATTATGTCTACAGAAATATTGGATGATTTGCAACATGTACATATGATTTTATTTCTTTTGTTGCTGTATGTTAATTAATATTATAAACATTAACCTGCCAGCAAACTGTCCACCTTGTAGCATTTGGCTGTGCTCTCTGGACACGATTCAACAGCGATTAAACCTGCTTCCTTGCCGATTTCTTGCAGTGAATAGAGCCTATTTTACTGAAACAAATGGCTGATTGGTGATTACATCCATCAACAAGATAAAATAAAACATTTCATAAATTAATCGCACTCTATCAGCTTATATAGAGCAAATATAGTGTTAGAAATGGATTGATTTCAACGAGAATACATTCAAAAAAGGTCACGGTTCACATAAACAAGAGTAAAAAGCAACTTATTTTACGAAATTGGGGTAGATCAGTGGACTGGAGGTGAAACATTTTAACAATCCGACGATTATAGTACGATCAATAGTGCCAGCCCCAGTCAATAAGAAAATAATTATTTTAGTCAAGCTCATTCAAGAGGACTGTTAGTATTTATACCAGTTTGGTGACTGTGGTGATAGGGGAAGGGGAATGGTATGGTGTTGAAATAGGGCAACACACTCATATATATCGCCAAAACATGGTCAGTAAATAATGATTTTAAAACTTATGACTGTACTAAAGTGACTTGAAAAATTCACTTAAGTATTGGGCACTTTCTCCGGAAAGTGTTGGAACGAGCGGGAACTGCCGGGAGATTCCTGGAGCTTGCCCAGCGAGGCCGGCAACTCGATTCAACGTTAATTGGTCCACTTAACGAGGCCTCACGGGCTTCTGGCCGCAAATGAATGCTCGGCAGCTGATTCACCGGCACCGCACTCGCCAGCCCCCTGCTAACAAGGTCCAGCAGCACTTAAACAGCACTTGCACAGCCAACCCCAGCCAGCAGCCAGGAGACTGGCCCCAAGATTCAGGGACACAGACCTGGGAGGCTGCTAGAAGCTGTGGAGGCCAGGAGATGTCCTGTTCCTTTAAGAGTGCAGGAGAGTCAGCCACAGGACAGCCAGTGCTGCCTGGGATGAGGTGGCAGCAGCTGTGAGTGCCGGGAGTGTCACCAGGAGGATTGGCCTCCAGTGCAGGTAAAAGGGTCAAGTACCTACACCGGGCAGCACGAGTGAGCAGACACCCCCTTACCCCGAGACCTTTCCGCCCCCACGCGAGCATTCACCCCCCCCCAACTCTGCATATGACCCCCAACCCTCCCTCCACACCACATAGAATCATAGAAATTACAGTGCAGAAGGAGGCCATTCGGCCCATCGAGTCTGCACCGGCTCTTGGAAAGAGCACTCTACCGAAGGTCAACACCTCCACCCTATCCCCATAACCCAGTAACCCCACCCAACACTAAGGGCAATTTCGGACACTATGGGCAATTTAGCATGGCCAATCCACCTAACCTGCACATCTTTGGACTGTGGGAGGAAACCGGAGCACCTGGAGGAAACCCACGCACACACGGGGAGGATGTGCAGACTCCACACAGACAGTGACCCAAGCCGGAATCGAAACTGGGACCCTGGAGCTGTAAAGCAATTGTGCTAACCACAATGCTACCATGCTCCCCCTTCAACCCCCCAATCCTTCCTTCACACCCCCCTCCCACCACTGTGAACCACGCATGTGGCTAATGATGCCCTCTCTGTGTCTCTGCAGGAAAAGCTCTCCCACAATTTCCGGGAGAGGGCACAGACTGGCGGCGGTGTGCCAGACATCAGAATCCTTACCACCTTCGAGGAGCGGGGCCCTGAAGGTGACCGGTGTGGCAGAGGACAGGGCAGTCACCCACGTGGAGGCTGGCGAGGTGAGGAATCACCGGAACCAGAGGACCTGATAAACATGAGTTGTTATTGCCAGACTGACTGATCCATCCCTCCCACTGACCACATATCCTTTCTCCCGCAGGTCCTCCAGCCAACGGCACCGGCCCTTCCTGGGTGACCCCCTCTCCAGTTTCCCAGGAGAACACCTCGGAGAAGAGCTCCAAGGATGCCACCATAATAGTCACGTCACAGCTGTCATCCCCACCCTCCCCTAGCGCACCTCAGTAGGAAATGTTCGTGGCCAGGCTTCTGAGCACAATCTGGTGAACACCACACTGGTGCACATCTGGTGGAAGCAGGAACCCCCAGGCGAGACAATGGGCTGTTTAGCACAGGGCTAATTCGCTGGCTTTGAAAGCAGACCAAGGCAGGCCAGCAGCACGGTTCAATTCCCGTAACAGCCTCCCCGAACAGGCGCCGGAATGTGGTGACTAGGGGCTTTTCACAGTAACTTCATTTGAAGCCTACTTGCGACAATAAGCGATTTTCATTTTTTTTTCATTTCAGTCGGAGGGTGCTGGATCCCAGGAACCAGCCGAGTCCCAGCCTGATGCTGAGCCTGTGGAAGAGATCATCCCAGAGGTGATGTTAGGGTGTAGCCAGGACATTCAGAGGGAGAGGTCAGTGTCACTCCAACAGATCCATAGCTGCTCTGGAAGAGTCCCAGAAGCTACAGGCGCGGGAGTTCTAGTCAGTAATGCGTGGCACTGAGACCACTAGGGTGGCGACCGTAGTGGAGAGCCTGGTGCACAATGTCGGCACCATTAGTGGAGGTGTCCAAGGTGTGGTGCAGTCGGTGATGGCAGAAAGTCCTGGGAGATGTGACCCAGTACCAGGCTGATCTTGATGAGGTGCTCGGGACATGTCTCGCCCACAGATAGGAAAGTGCAAGGCACTGTGGAACTTGTCCCAGTCGCAGGTGAGCAATGCCGAGGTGCTGCAGAGCACGTCTCAATCACTGAGGAGCATCACCGAGGGCATCGACACGATGGTGTGGACCATGTGGAACCCGCCAGGGCTGGCAGAGCCAGACGATGCAGGGGCAGCCCGGGCTAAAACCAGCTGCCCCTCCATCTCAAGGGCCCTATGGGTACCAATTGGGAGGAAGATCCATGGAGTGGTGACGGTGTCCACCAGCTCCCCAAAGTTCCATCCCTCTGATGAGGCCACGTCTCACAGTCAGCACACAGGACAGGGCGGCGGACTGTACATGCGCTGCCAAGTGCGCCGGGGTCCTCCATCCTCAGAGCCTCCAGAGGACACCCAGCAAGGGCATCAAAGGCCACGGGTTGTGGTAAACAGCTGGCTGCCTCCACCTCAGATGTGCATCCTGGGGATACACCAAGACGTAGTGGTAGAGCTAGGACAGCAAAGCACACAGAGGATCACGGAGGGCACTGGAGGAGAAGGGGGGGGGGGGGGGGGTAAGTGGGCAGCACCATCAGGAGGGTGGGGAATTGTAAAACACAATAAACACCTTTTGTGCACAACTACTATGATGCCTCTGTCATTTTCTTCCACAATGCGAGCCGACCTCCGAACCCTTGGCCCATCTATCCAGGCATCGGCCCACCCCACATTTGGAAGTGTACAGGGAAACATCTTTACATTTATATATTTTTTCCTAAAGTACCAGCTGTGGTATTTTGTGTTATTCGAACTTCAGAAAGCCATTCGGCTCATTCAAATATGCGTTTGTGTGATTCTCCCGGTGCTCGGGACCAAACAGCCTGGGAGGCCTAACACAGCGCCTTTTAACACTGGTTTCCACAAATGTGGGCCATTCGGATTGGCACCTGGAGAGGTCTCCAGGCATTGGAGATCCCTGGATGGCCAGGGTCAAGGCAGGGTTGTGCCTTGGCACCTACTCTGGCACCAAGGCACCTTGGCACTGCCAGTCTCACACCCTGGCATTGCCAGGCTGGCTGGGGGTGCATGGGTGCCAGGTTGGGGCCATACTATTTGGGCTCACCACCAGGAAATGACTCTGGACGTGAGCTAACCAAATTGGAACTGAGTTCTGTGACAAGCACATTTATCCGGGTGCTCCCCGGTGCTTACAGCTCCGAGAAACACCACGCTATCTATCGGGACTCGCTCTAATATGCAAATTTGCAAAATAGTGATCCCGCCCACAATGGGCACGGATCAGATCTCGACGTCTCATGGTAGATCTTGCAATGTGTGGCAAGCCGGATAGATCCCGGAAGAGGAATCTCCCTGCACCCACAGGCCATGCCATGCCAGCTTTCGGCTGCACCACAGCTGGTAGATCGCACCCTCTAAGTGCAGCGTTGGCGGAGAGAAGCTCCCCAAGGCCAAACTCTAATATGCGTTCCCGAGATCTACCCAAGGAGTGGGATCTAACCCCCTCACCTTGGAGACCTCGGGCGAGCGCCGGTCCTCACAAATGGGGACCAGACGGAATGGCACCCCTGGGTCTCCGAGGGGATTGGATGGCCCTAGGTGCAAGCCCTCAGGGCAAGGTAATACCCTGGCCCTCACACCCTGGCTGTGCCACCTGGGTGCCAGCCTGTCACTGCCTAGGTGCTCAGGAGGCACTGCCAGCTAGCAGGAGCACTGTCACGGTGCCAAGCTGGCATTTTTTGTATGGCAGTGATCAGGCCGTGGGGTGCTCTGTGAAGATGTGGAGGGGGCAGTGCTTTGGGGCCTAGGGACCCCCTTACAATGAGTTGGGGCTTGGGCGGATTTTGGAGGCCGCGTCTGGGGCTCAAGAGTTCAGGATGCCATTTAAAAATGGTGTCCCAATCTCTCGCTGCATTGAGGAGGTCCGGTGAGCTCAGTGCAGAAAACGGGGCTAAGTGCAGCCTTGTCAGGGAGTTCCCCACTCAGCCCCCTATCTACCCAGATGGGCGCTAGATAACGGGGTGTTTCTAGGCACTCCGAGTGCAGCAAAACACACGGCTGATCTAGCTGATCTGTCCCCATTCGGGTCGATAGTGCCCAGATTTCCATGTGGTTAAATCGCGCTCATTGTCTGTGCTTTTGTTGTAGTATCCCTGTGGTGGCAAAATGACTGCCAGAGATAAATGACTTACAGAGATAATCATTTTGAAATTTTGTGGCTTGGGAACTAAGAGAGCTCATTAGTCAAACTAATCTTCACTGAAAAAAACATTGTTCCTCCTGTTTGACCCAGGACAAGCAGTATCTCGAGCTACAACAGCTTTCTAAGAATCCACCAAACGAGTTCAATATCTGCAGAAGAACCTGCTAAAAGGTGGAAACTCTGATTCGCTCCTATAATCTTTGCTCTAACTAGTCTGGAATCTAAACATAAGACATATCAAACTGAGACTAATGTACTTTCAACATAAAATAATATGCACCATTCACAAGATGTTCAAGAAAAAGATATTCACTTTGCAAAGTAAGCATTTTAAAACACACTATTGATTAATTTGACAGTCCACCAGCAGCTCAGTTATTGTCTAGTAAAGAGAAAGCTTTAGAAAGTTGGCAAATTCAATGCATGACTTTACAAAAATGCAATGTACCCCGGTTTCTATGTTACACATTATATAGCCACAGGTACAATACTGCACAGTGTTGGCAGAATGCTCACATTATTTTGCAGCATAACTGCATTTGAGTCATATTGAATGATTGAAGAGATGCCCAATATTAATATAGGTAATATGCACAATTAGAACAACACCGCCGTTCCTGCTTCTAAGTGTTAACGCCAACGGAAATTCCATGGTGTTTCACGACGGACAAATTGGCACCACATCCACACCAATTCCTCTACCGGTGAGGGGCTAGCACCGACACTGCGTGAAATGCCTGTGGAACGCATGTAAATTGGTGGGAGAATCGCCGGGTTGGTGCTGGACATGCGCAGGGCTGACAAGCGGCAGCCGCGCGTACGCCGACATCCCCCACACATGTACCGATTGCGCCGGAAAAGATGGCGCTTGTTGTGCTGGACCGCATACCCGTCCATCCCGGCCCCACAGCCCACCTCCTGGCCACCCCCCACTGGCAGAAGCCCCCGGTCAGCAGCACCCCTCTCAGCGGGGTCTGACGGTGCTGGACACTGTCCACACCCCCTCTCTCTCTCTCCGCAGCCGCCACGCCAGGCTCATGACTGCTGAGACCACACGTGGCCCGTGCTGTTGGGAACTCGGCCCACTGGAGGCGGGGCATGCGTCTCAATGACGCCAATTTGGAGGGGGCGGAACATCGCGACCCACCGTCAGACCGGCGCCTGCCGCGATTTCGGCATCAGGAGCCACTCTTGGCCCAATGGCCATTCCCAATTTCTGCATCGGGCAACAGATAATCCCGCCCACTGTGCATCTTAATAATTAGCTTGTAATATCATTTATGGCCAAGATGGTATCGCTATCGGGAAATTGCATTTGTCCAAATGGAGCCAATTCACAAACCTGGGTACTTAACTAATACTATGAACACAGATTAAAATGCATAGTCAATTTCAGTCGAATAGTCAATTTACAGATGGCTAACATGCTGATTTCATCTGTTCCAGTGACTCCTTACAGATTCTAGCAAAGGAAAAAAGGGAAGTAAGTGTTTACTTGCATAAACACGGGGAAGGAGGAAAACTCCCAATGCGAGCTGATTTCCACGAAGGACAGGATTCGCAAATAGTTATGAAGCAGCATTAATCACACATACTGTTCACAGGCCATTGAGTCAGAAACTTCCTTTTGGTGGAGATCTCAATCAGCAAAGGTACTTCAAAGCTATAATAATTAAGATTCACTGCAGCTGGCCTTTAAAGAGAAAAAAAGGGACGAGCAAGTCGCGTTATCTTGATCAAGTCCATTAAACAGTTTATCTTCACTTTGGTAGGACAGTTCCTGGGGAACATTATAGATAAAAAGATTTATCTTTTGCAGATCATTTTCCTGCAGCCCACACAGAGAAACCTTATGGATAAAAAGGTTAATAGCTTTTTATGGATGGTGGTGAATATTAAATCTTAAAAACAGGGCTTTGCTGTTCAGTAAAATATTTGTACTTGGGACAGAGTCACTCCCACTGGTCTTTGTAATCATTTTCTTATGCTAGCGGGCTATTTTATAGGTGGAAAATTGTTTTGTTACCTTTGAAATTTGATCAATTTTATTAAAAAAGATGAAACCATGATCTTGTTCTCATTTATGACAACAAAGAATGGCCGCTTTCTATTAAGAAAAAGAAAATCAGGTGTTATTTTTGTTCAATAGTTGTCAACGTGGTTTAAAATCAAATCCTCTCCTTCTGAGGCAGCCCCTTGAGTCAAGGATGGCTTCCACAAGAAAAGGGAGTTCTCAGGTTACTGAGGAGTCCAGTGCGTGACCAACAGTCACCCTAAAGGTGGCGTAGGCGGTGGCTTGAGCAGCTTGTGGGTGAGGTGCCCGGGCTGCCATGTGTTCCTTTCGTTGCCAATGCCTGCCTTCAACTTGCTGTCGCCGATGAAACCAAGGTGTTCAAGCTCCTTCCCGGATCCTTTTTCTCCACTTCGAGCGGGCAGTCTTGGGTCAGCGATTCCCAGGTGTCGGTGGGAATGTTGCATTTACTCCACCATTCATTATGATCATGGCTGATCATCCAACTCAATAGCCTGAGCCTGCCTTCCCCCCATATCCTTTAATCTACTTCGCCCCAAGCGCTGTATCTAAGGAAACATAGGAATTAGGAGCTAGAAGAGGCCATTGGCTTTGAGGGTGCCTTGAAGCGTTTCCTCTGCCCTTCTGGAATTCTCTTGCCATGTTGAAGCTCTGAGGAGCGAGCTTGTTTCTGGAGTCTTATGTTAGGCATGCGGACACTGTGGTTCATCAGCAGAGCGGATTGAGTGTGGTCAGTGCTTCGGTGCTAGGGTTGTTGGCCTGAGAGAGAACATTGACATTGGGGCATCCATTCTGCCAGCGTCTTTTGGAGGCAGTACTAGTAGCACAGCTCCAGATTTTTGAGGCACCTGTTGTACAAAGTCCATGCTTCTGAGCCATGGAGGAGGACAAATAAATAGTGCTGGTTCACGGGAAAATCCAATATGATATATGCCATCAACACGTGCACAAAATCTGACTGGCATCGTACTTCAGTTGAAAAAAAAAAGAGCTGCTTGGCTGGAATTGATTGGCCGTTAATTGGCCAGGAGCGTGCTTCATGCCTGAGTGCATGTGTCCAACAGGAGACAAAGTCAGGCTTAAGACTTTTGTTGACTTGCAGAGGTCTTGGTTGTCAGGCACTTGGTGCTGCTGGTTGTAGGAGGCCGAGCTGACACGGCTGGCCCAGTGTTGGATTGCCTCATCAATGTGGCCTTTGAGAGATGGCTGCTAAGATATGGGAAGTGTTCAACATATTCCAGAGTCTACATGGCAGGTGAAATATTTGGTTTACCAAGTGTTAGTTGATATGAATTTCATTTTGGCAACATTCAGGGGCAGGCCCAGTTTCTTGTAAGCAAAATTGAAGAGACCGAGTATGGCTTGCAAACCTGGTGGCAGAGTGGGGAACGACACTGCGGGTATTCCGCAAAATGTAGGTAATATAAGTTCAATGGCCCTGAAAGCCTCCTCTGTATTGTCCAGGGAATTTGATCAAACCTCTGTGTGGTCAGGGACAGTCTGAACTGTACTGTCCAGGGAGTGTGAATGAACTAGTACAGTGAGAATGTCTTGTTTTGTGGTTCACTGGATCTAGTAATGCTGTTAAACCAGTTGTGCTTTATACCCTGTAGAATTATACCCAGAGAATTATGTCATCTCACAATTGAAACTCACCAAGGTGCTTTGGAAGTGCTGCCTAAAGTGAGAAATAGGGAACGGTCTATTGTTTATTACTGGCACGATTTGACGAGTCAGGAATACCCCGCAGAGGAGGCATGTCACATAATTTCCTGCACTGACAAGCTCGGCTCATCAGCGCAGGAAGAGGAGTGGCCAATCGGGGCACAATTTTAAATGCCACCTCGACCTTTTGACCCCCCTCAGCAATGCCACCGAGACTTCCAGACCTCCCCCCCCCACTGCATCCAACTTACCTCTTAGGGATCCTCGAGCGCCCCCCCCCCCCCCCCCCCCATGTCACCTCTTAAGGGCTAGTCACCCCCAGGTCCGACCCCTGTCATGGGCAATGTGGCACCCAGGCATCTTGGCATTGCCTTCCTGGTGCCTTTGCAGTTCCAGGGTGGCGCCATCAGGGTGTTCAGGTGGCAATGCCAAGGTATCGTGATGGCAGTGCCAAGGTGCCAGGATGTCAGCGGGAGTGCCAGGATACCACCCTGCCCAGAGCCCGACTACCCGGGGGTCTCCAATGGCCTGGGAAACCCCGCCTCCCCCACACCGGTTACATTACGCCTGAGCCTGTTTGTGTGGACTGTCATGATATGCAGACATGCACATAATTAATTACCGACAGGCAGCTAATGAACACAGAGAACAGGACATAACCAATCAGCAGGCAGAACACTTGGGAGTGGTTTCCCACTATAAAAGGCACGAGGCACTCACACTCCGCCTCTTTCCACTGGGGACATCTACAGAGTGAGTCAGGGTGCATATATCACATAACACCTCCAACACATGGCTAATAGCTAGTCTGGTTCAGTCAGACAGAGTAATCACACTTAGGTTAACAGAGAGTCGAACTCACAGAGATCTGAGCTAACTGTGTGACAGCCTCAATAAATCAAATTGAACTAACTTCAAGGTCTGGAGCATATTTCAGTTACAGCTGCATCCAGTTGCAGCCCGTGTTATCTCAATGTGCTTAACACGACATGGTACCAGAAGACTCCTATCCCTAGGTGGTTTACCTCAATCTATTCCGTGACGACCAGCAAATGTATCCCGGCACCATGGAGAAGATCCAGGCTCCTCAACAGCTGCGGACCTCTGGCAATCTCAGTGCCAACTGGCGGACTTTCAAGCAAAGGTTTCTGCTGTACATCGAAGCCTCAGACCTCGAGGGTGCGTCTGATACAAGAAAGATTGTGCTTCACCTCTCAACTGCGGGGATCAAGCCCTCCAACTCTTCAACTTGTTTAACTTCACCAAAGGCCAGGACAAGACAAAGTTTCAGACTATCCTGAACAAGTTTGATAGTCATTGTGAAGTGGACACCAATGAAATCTTCGAGTGCTATATATTCAAACGCCTGCAAGGTAAATATGAATCTTTCAACTCCTTCCTAACTAATCTCCGTCTACTAGCACTGTCCTGCAACTTTGGTGATATTGTTGACTCCATGATCAGAGACCAAATAGTTTTTGGAGTTCACTCTGATCCTCAGAGAGCAGCTACTGAAAATCAAGCATATGACCCTGTCAGTCGCAATTGAAACATATACAGTGCATGAGCACGCCAAAAATCGGTATTCCCAATACAAATCGGCTGAAATGAGAAACTTGCCTCACACGAGGCAGAAAATTGCAGGCCATCGCTCGGATGCAGCGCCTCAGCATTGATGAAAGCAGCCATTTTGCGTGCTCTTCCTGGAGCCCCACGCATGCGCGATGCGAATGGGATAACAAAGCGACCGATTGCCACACTCCGCAGGTGCGAACGTCTGCCGACCGCACTGCACATGTGCGACGACGCACGGAACGTAACAACGTCATGATGTGCCCGAACTGCAGCACCGCCCAGAAACACTGCCCTGCAAGAGGCAGGGGCTGTTTAAATTGCGAGAAGCCTGGACGCTATGCAGCCTTGTGCAGGTCTGCACCACCAGTCAAGGGCCAGCGCTCCCAATTCCAACACAGGCGCGTTCAGAGTGTCCAACAAGGTTTACAGGATTCTGATCCTGGCAGTATAACGGATCCAGAGGACGATTGCCTGGACTCCCCCTACCATGTGGGCATCATTACCACACGTGAGCTCCTCACCGACATCATTACGGAGCCTGCCCATCCTCACTGTGGATTCTGCGGACGAATGGCATGCGGTGATGCGAGTAAATCAATGCTCGATCCAGTTCAAGCTGGACACAGGTGCTTCTGCCAATCTCCTTTCACAGGCAGATTTTAACCGCATCAAGAAGCCACCCAAGCTCCTTCCAACAGCCTGCCAGCTCCTGGACTATAACGGCAATGCCATCACAGCACTGGGATCCTGCCATCTGCTCGTCTCCAACAGGAGCATTCGCGCAAGGCTAAGGTTTGAAATCGTCAAGCCAGACAGGGCCTCCCTGCTCGGCGCACAGGCATGCAAGCAGCTAAACCTTGTGCCGCGGGTCTACACAATCACCTCCCCCAACATGGATCTTCAAGCTGGCATTGACGACATCCTTGCTCAGTATCCGGATGTGTTTGACGGGATGGGCACTCTGCCATATTGGTACACTGCTGCGGCCTGATGCCATGCCTGTGGGCCACGCACCATGCCGGGTCCCGGCTCCACTGAAGGAGCGCCTGAAGGCACAGCTATAGGATCTTCAGGACCAGGGCATCATCTCCAAAGTTACAGAACCGACTGACTGGGCCAGCTCAATGGTATGTGTAAAAAAGCCTTCGGGGGAGCTGCGCATCTGCATTGATCCCAAGGATCTCAACCAGAATATAATGCGGGCACACTACCCCATCCCGAAGCGGGAGGAACTCACAAGTGAGATGGCACACGCCCGGTTTTTCACAAAGTTAAATGCGTCACATGGCTTCTGGCAAATCCAGCTGGATGAGTCCAGCAGAAGGTTCTGCATCTTCATTATGGCATTGTCTCGGCCTCAGAGATCTTCCATAGAATCATGGAGCAGATGCTGGAGGGCATTGAAGGGGTTCGTGTGTATGTGGATGACATTATCATTTGGTCCACAAACCCCGAAGATCACATCTCTCGTCTCCAGCAGGTATTCCACCGTGTCCATGCCAATGGCCTCAAGCTGAACAGGGCCAAGTGTTTCTTTGGCATGTCGACACTTTAGTTCTTAGGTGACCAGATATCTCAGCAGGGTGTGCGCCCAGACACAGACAAGGTCAAGGCCATCGAAGCCATGAAGACCCCTGAAGACAAAAAGGCGGTGCTGCGCTTCCTAGGCATGGTAAACTTTTTGGGCAAGTTTATCCCAAACCTGGCCTCACACACCACGGCCCTCAGACACCTGGTGAAAAAGTCTACTGCCTTTGAGTGGCAGGCAGCTCATCAAGCAGAGTGGTTGGAGCTGAAAGCCAAGTTCACCACTGCACCTGTATTGGCATTTTTTGACCTTGACAGGGGAACGAAAATCTCGACAGATGCGGGCCAGGACGGCATCGGCGCAGTGTTGCTCCAGCGCGATGACACCTCATCCTGGACACCGGTTGCCTACGCATCACAGGTGATGACACCCACCGAGCAGCGGTACGCCCAAATTGAAAAGGAAGGCCTGGGCCTTCTCACTGGAATTCTCAAGTTCCACGATCATGTCTACGGCCTGCCAACGTACACCGTCGAGACAGACCACAGGCCTCTGGTCCACATTATCCACAAGGACCTGAACGACATGACGCCCCGGCTGCAACGCATCCTCCTCAGACTCAGAAGGTACAACTTTGAGCTCGTGTACATACCCGCAAGGAGCTCGTGTACATACCCGCAAGGAGCTCATTATTGCGGATGCCTTATCCCGCTCCATAACCTTGCCTGCTAACCCGCCAACATTCATCCAACAGATCGAATCGCAGGTGGAGCTCTGGACCAGCAACCTCCCAGCGTCGGATGAAAAGGTGATCCACATTCGTGACAAGACAGCCAAAGACCCTCTTCTGCAGCGTGTCATGCGCCACCTCGCCAATGGCTGGCAAAAAGGGCAGTGCCCTCAATTCTTCAATGTGAAGGACAACCTGACGGTGGTTGATGGTATCCTCCTCAAGCTGGACCGCATTGTCATTCCACTCTGCCTCCAGAGCTTGGTGCTCCGGCAAATCCACGAGGGACATTTGGGTGTCGAGAAGTGCAGGTGCAGAGCCAGGCAAGCTGTCTACTGGCCTGGGATTAGTCAGGACATCTCAAATATGGTCCTCAACTGTCCAACCTGTCAACGCTTCCAGCCAGCACAGAGCAAGGAGATGCTTTAGCAGCACAAAATCGTGATCTCCCCATGGTCCAAGGTGGGCATCAACCTCTTTCATGCCAATGGTCGTGATTATGTATTAATCATTGATTATTTTTCCAACTATCCAGAAGTCGTGAAGCTCTCGGACCTCACATCCAAGACCGTCATCAAGGCCTGTAAGGAGACGTTCTCCAGGCATGGTATTCCCCTCACTGTCATGAGTGACAACAGTCCTTGCTTCAGCAGCTAAGAGTGGTCAAGATTTGCCCAGTTACATCAGTTTCATCACGTCACTTCCAGCCCACATTACTCGCAGTCCAACGGGAAGGTTTAAAAAGGGGTGCACATAGTGAAGCAGCTCATCTGCAAGGCCGCAGATTCTGCTTCTGACGTCAACCTTGCGCTGCTTGCGTACAGGGCAACCCCTCTGTCTCCCGGCATGTCACCGGCTCAACTCCTTATGAACAGGGACCCGCGGACGACGCTTCCAGCCATACACTTGCCTGATCTGGATCACCTCCCGGTGCTGCAGAAGGTGCAGAAACTCAGGGACCGGCAGAAGCAGGGCTATGATGCTCATGCCACCGATTTGCCTGTGCTATCCCCCGCGGATGCTGTTTGGATCAAGCTACCTGATGGAGGCTGGTCAGCTCCAGCTGTTCTTGTTCGACAGGCTGCTCCTCGATCGTATGTTATGTGTATGGCTGATGGCTCTGTTGTGCGACGAAACAGACGGGCACTGCGCACAGTTGCCTGCCCGCAACCACATTCTTCGTTGTTTCCATCTGTTGTTGTGCCACCTCCTGATACCTCGAACCACGAGTCCACCAGTCTGCCTTCAATCCCGCCTATCAAGGCTCCGTCATCCCCACCACCACCTCTCCAGCTGTCGACCAGGATCAGATGCAAGCCGCAGGGACTGGACTTATGAACATTTGTTTTGTTTGCTATGTTCTGTTTTCGCACATTAGACACCCGTTTTCACATGTACATATGTTCCCATCTGTATGTAAATAAGTTAGTTTTTCGGCCTACACATGAAAATACTTTCACATATGCGATGGAAAAACATTTCAAAAGAGGAGATGTCATGATATGCAGACATGCACATAATGAGATACAGCTAATGAACACAGAGAACAGGACATAACCAATCAGCAGGCAGAACACTTGGGGGGTGGTTTCCCACTATAAAAGGCACGAGGCACTCACACTCCGCCTCTTTCCACTGGGGACATCTGCAGAGTGAGTAAGGTGTATATATCACATAACACCTCCAGCACATGGCTAAGAGCTAGTCTGGTTCAGGCAGACAGAGTAATCACACTTAGGTTAGCAGAGAGTCGAACTCACAGTGAACTGAGCTAAATGTGTGACAGGTTCAATAAATCAAATCGAACTAACTTGAAGGTCTGGAGTATATTTCAGTTATAGCTGCATCCAGTTGCAGCCCATGTTATCACAGTGTGCTTAACACGACATGGACCAGGACTAAACAGCACCCTGGTGAGTTCTCCTAGGGGCAGCCGTTAGTCCCCGGGCTCAGGGAATATACAGCACAGACATATTTAAATGAGTCTATTGGCTCATTTAAATATATACATCTGGATCTCACCGAGTGATGGAGACATCCATATTGCGACGTCTCACGAGATTCCGTTGAATCTCTAGGTCGGGCGCGACAAGGCCATTAAATCGCAGTCTATATCTTTGCTGGCCAAAATGGTGCTGTCCCTGTCATAGTTGGTCCAACGTGAAGGGAGCCCGAGTAACCTTCCAATCCATTGCAGCCTTGGGAGACATACAACTGACATACTGGTGAGCCTGTACATGCTCTCCCCTGCAAGGGATTGCTCTCCATCAGCAGCAGAAGTTCAAAGCTCAATGCTTAAAGGTAGCACAGCAAGCCAGCTCAGGGGCTGCTTCACACATTCCACTCTCATAGTCAATCAAACCTCAAGAGGAAAGCAACCACACAGCAATGCCATGGCCCTGTCAACTTGGGGGGAGTGTGGGGGGGGAGGGGGGGGGGGGGGGTGGGGGGAGGTGGAGGGGGCGAAGGGGGAGGGGGGAAGAGGGGCTGGGGGTGAGTGGGCAGGGATGTGCTGTGGAGGGAGGGAGGGGCTGGAGGAAGTGGGGGGGGGGGAGGGGCTGCGTCCTGCACAACATAGCCCAGCAGAGGGGCTGCCCGGTTCACTGACTAGGGGGGCATGGAAATCGCCGAGTATGGACCCAGACTGCACGCCACGTCACCAGCCTACCACCCTCACTCCACCCACCCAACACCAACCACCCGCACCCCACCCGCATGCACACCACCCCACCATTGCACATCCACCTGCGGCACAACGGGCCGGGCTCACAGGTCGCCGGTGGAAGCGTGTTTATTGCAGGACAAGGAGGATGGTGGCAACCCGCTCTGTGATGAGCTCTGGGCTCTCCATCGTCGGACAATGTCTGACCCATGGCCACAGTATCGCCCTCCACCCGGACCGTCCCTGCATGCGGCCGTGACACTGCAGCGCACGGTCCCGTTGTCTGCCCGGGGGGATGGCGAGGGCGACTCGGGGGAGGGTGGGGCCCACTCACCTGAGGCCGACATTCTAAACCCCTCACACACCCACTGGCGCTCACCTCACACCGCACCCACGCACTCATCGGACAGAGCACAAAGGCAGCTTCTGTAGGTGTCAAAGCAATTTTAATTACAGTTTATACATGTGCCCTAGGCCCAGAACTAATCAGTGCCCTGCACCCGTGCCAACTTACTCAGTGTCTAATTTTTTGGCCTTATGGGCCCTATGACTATGTCTAAGTGGCTCCCCAGACAGTGCAGCAGAACTGGAGGTGGACTCCTGTGATTCCTGCCCTGTGACTAGGGACCCCTTTGGCAGTCGTTTCCTGGGGCGGCCTGGCCTAGATGG
Source organism: Scyliorhinus canicula (assembly GCF_902713615.1). Taxonomy (NCBI): domain Eukaryota; kingdom Metazoa; phylum Chordata; class Chondrichthyes; order Carcharhiniformes; family Scyliorhinidae; genus Scyliorhinus; species Scyliorhinus canicula. The sequence continues at coordinate 57,911,077 of NC_052147.1, forward strand.
GCCAGGCTGCGGCTCGGGCGACTGGCCTGTCTTGCCCGTTGCCCACCAGATGCGCCTGGGACGGAAGGTGGGGGAGTGGGGGAAGTCCGAGGTGTCGTGGTGTCTGGGACCTCCCCTACAGGGGGACCCGGAACGGGCCCCAGCACCTCCTCCTCCCTCAGGGTGCCCAATGGCCCCCGGGCCTCTACATGGATCGGGGATGCGAACGGACCAAGCACCTGACACGCCCCAACACCTGGCGCTGCCAGTCCTGGAGGCCCGTCCTGGTATTAACAAGGGTCTGCATGTTTGCAGCCATGGAGCTCAGGGTGTTGGCCATCCCTGTCTGTAACCGGGCGACGCCGGCCAGCACCTGGGCAATGGCGCCGATGTCCTCAGCCATGGCCTGCAGAGACTGGGCCACGGCTTTGAGTGTCTCTGCGATCTGCTGCTGGCTCTGGCTCATGGCTGCCTGTGGCCGCCTGCATGGAAAGCCCCACACTTTGCATACTGCGACCCATGTCTGACACTGTCGCACCCATTGCCTCCACCGCGGATGCCACCCATGCGGTGTCAGCCTGGGTGGCATGCATGACCGGCACCACTCCCTGCAACTGCACACAGGTGGACTCCTCCACCTTCATCTGCAGCTGCCGCAAGCCGACTGTCACCCCCTTCGGTCGTCCCTTGGTCCGTGACTGCATCGGGTCTATGGGTGGGGTGGTATCTCCAGGAACCCGGGACACGTCTAGGCGGCAGATGGTTGCCTGCACCGGCTACCCTCCGACCGCCCTGCCCCTCGGCTGCTCCTGCCTCCACCAGCTGTACCGAGACGGCTGTGTTGTGCGCACCAGTTAGTGTCCCAGAAACCTCATTGCTAAAGTGTCCAACCAAGGTGAGTGTCTCTGCGATGGTGGAGGGTGTAGGAGATAGCAACTTATTACACAGAAGATTTTTCAGCGATGGACCTCTGCATCACGCCGGATCGCCTGCAGCTGCATCCTCAGGCAGACAACGCCAAAAAGGACTTTGAACATTGGCTAGCCTGTTTTGAAGCTTACATCAGGTCTGCGCCAGACACTATTCCAGAAGCACAGAAGCTCCAGATTCTGTACACGCGGCTGAGTTCCAATGTTTTTCCCCTCGTCCAGGACACGCCAACCTACGCAGAGGCCATGGCGCTACTGAAGGAAAATTACGCCCAATGGACTAACAAAATCTACGCCAGGCATCTCCTATCCACGTGATGCCAACTTCCCGGTGAGTCTGTGGAAGATTTCTGTTGTGCCCTGCTCGCCCGAGTGAGAGACTGTGACTGCCAGGCCGTTTCGGCCACTGAACACTCAAACCTGTTGATGAGAGACGCGTTCGTTACGGGCATAGAGTCTGACTACATTCACCAGCGCCTCTTAGAAGGGGCCACACTTGAACTCGCGGTGACCAAAAAACTAGCGCTCTCACTTACGGTCGCCTCACACAACGTTCAGGCCTAAGCCCCCGACCACGTGGCTCACTCCCCCGTGCATTGTGGACCCCGCCGACGGCCACCCCATCATGGACCCGATCAGCGACAGTCCCCAGCCAACCCCACGCCTGCGCCGCGCGGCAGCCATCCAACCCCGGGGGACCCCAAGCCTGCGCCGCGCGGCAGCCATCCAACCCCGGGGGACCCCACGCCTGCGCCGCGCGGCAGCCATCCAACCCCGGGGGACCCCACGCCTGCGCCGCGTGGCAGCCATCCAACCCCGGGGGACCCCACGCCTGCGCCGCGCGGCAGCCATCCAACCCCGGGGGACCCAAATGCTACTTCTGTGGACAGTCAAAACACCCCCAGCAGCGCTGCCTGGTGCGGAGCGCCCTCTGTAAGGCCTGTGGCAAGAAGAGACATTTCGCTGCAGTGTGCCAGGCCCACACAATCGGCGCTATTGTCCCGGCACCCCCCACATGCGGGCCATGGGCACCGCGATCTTGCTCTACTCACAACACGTGTGGCCCATGGGCGCCGCCATCTTGCCTGCCCCAGGACAACTGCGGCGCAAGGGTGCTGCCATCTTGCCTCCCCCAAGACACGTGTGGCCCATGGGCACCGCGATCTTACCCGCCTCAGGACCCCTGCCCATCGGGCACCTCATCAGGCTGCTCATCGCCTGCTACCGCCGACGACCAGCCGCGTCTCGCTTCGGTCATGATTGACCAGTCTCGACCGCACAATCTCGCAACCGCTTCAACAAAGGTGAAGGTCGACGGGCATGAGATCTCCTGCCTGCTGGACTCCAGGAGCACCGACAGCTTCATTCACCCCGATACGGTAAGGCGCTGCTCCCCTATGACTATTGCTCTTCTGCGCTTTGAACGCGCCAACCAGAGAATCTCCCTGGCTTCCGGATCCCACTCAGTGGCGATCCGGGGGTACTGCATTGCCACCCTCACCATCCAGGGCGTGGAGTTCAGCGGCTTCAGCCTCTACGTCCTCCCCAACCTCTGCACTGCCTTGCTACTTGACCTGGACTTCCAGTGCAACTTCCAGAGCCTAACCCTGAAATTTGGCGGGCCCCTACCACCCCTTACTGTTTGCGGCCTCACGACTCTTAAGGTCAACCCGCCTTCCCTTTTTTGCAAACATAACCCCGATTGGAAACCCGTCGCCACTTGGAGCAGATGGTACAGCGCCCAGGACATCCTGGGTCTGAAGTCCAGCGGCTGCTTCGGGAAGGTATCATCAAGGCCAGCAACAGCCCCTGGAGAGCCCAAGTGGTAGTGGTGAAAATTGGTGACATTGTCCAGGTACAGGAAAGTGGCCCGCAGTCCATACCGGTCAACTATTCGGTCCATCTCTCGTTGGAAGACCGAGACCCCATTGGTGACGCCGAATGGAACCCGAAGAAAGTGGTAAAGGCGGCCGACTGCTTCGAATGCCGTGTATGTGCAGTCCGCCTTACGGACGGGGAGCTGGTGGTGGGCAGATTTCCGGTCCAGTGTTGAGAAGACCCAATACTGTGCAATCTAATTGACCATATCAGATATGCGTGGGGGGGGGGGGGGTAACCGTCGAGCTGCGTGTACCGATTAATGGTCTGACTGTAGTCAACTGTTTTTATCATTGGTTCTGAGGTCGGCAAGATGGCGGCGCCCACGGGCCACACGTGTTGTAAGGGGGGGATAGCCTATCAGGGGAAAACAGCAGCAGCTAGAGCAGTGGCATCACGGCTGGCTCTGATGTTCAGAAGGCAGGTTCAAAGCGCGTTCAAAGCGCAGAAGAGCAATAGTCATAGGGGACTGTATAGTCAGGGGCACAGATAGACGCTTCTGTGGACGTGAATGAGACTCCAGGATGGCTGCAGGGGCTGTTTAGCACACTGGGCTAAATCGCTGGCTTTGAAAGCAGACCAAGCAGGCCAGCAGCACGGTTCGATTCCCGTAACAGCCTCCCCGAACAGGCGCCGGAATGTGGCGACTAGGGGCTTTTCACAGTAAATTCATTTGAAGCCTACTCGTGACAATAAGCGATTTTCATTTTTTCATTTTCATGTTGCCTCCCTGGTGCCAGGGTCCAGGATGTCTCCAAACGGGTAGCGGGCATCCTGAAGGAGGAGGACAAACAGGCAGAGGTCGTGGTACATATTGGTACGAACGACATAGGTAGGAAGGGGCATGAGGTCCTGCAGCAGGAACTCAGGGAGCCAGGCAGAAAGTTAAAAGACAGGGCCTCTAGGGTTGTAATCTCGGGATTACTCCCTGTGCCACGTGCCAGTGAGGCTAGAAATAGGAAGATAGAGCAGCTAAACACGGGGCTAAACAGCTGGCATAGAAGGGAGGGTTCCCGTTATCTGGACCACTGGGAACTCTTCCGGGGCAGGTATGACCTGTAAGAAGGACGGGTTGCAGCTAAACTGGAGAGGCATAAATATCCTGGCTGCGAGGTTTGCGAATGTCACACGGGAGGGTTTAAACTAGTTTGGCAGGGGGGTGGGTACCGGAGCAATAGGTCAGAAGGTGAAAGCATTGAGGGAGAACTAGGGTAATAGGGCCAGCATGGCTCTGAGGCAGAGCAGACAGGGAGATGTTGCTGAACACAGCGGGTCTGGTGGGCTGAAGTGCATATGTTTTAATGCAAGAAGTATTACGGGTAAGGCAGATGAACTTAGAGCTTGGATTAGTACTTGGAACTATGATGTTGTTGCCGTTCCAGAGACCTGGTTGAGGGAAGGACAGGATTGGCAGCTAAACATTCCAGGATTTAGATGTTTCAGGCAGGATAGAGGGGGATATAAAAGGGGTGACGGAGTTGCGCTACTGGTTAGGAAGAATATCACTGCTCTACTACGGGAGGACACCTCAGAGGGCAGTGAGGCTATATGGGTAGAGGTCAGGAATAAGAAGGGTGCAGTCACAATGTTGGGGGTTTACTACAGGCCTCCCAAAAGCCAGCAGGAGATAGAGGAGCAGACAGGTAGACAGATTTTGGAAACGAGTAAAAACAACAGGGTTGTTGTGATGGGAGACTTCAACTTCCCCAATATTGACTGGGGCTCACTTAGTGCTAGGGGCTTAAGACGCGGCAGAGTTTGTAAGGAGCATCCAGGAGGGCTTCTTAAAACAATATGTAGACAGTCCAACTAGGGAAAGGGCTGTACTGGGCCTGGTATTGGGGAATGAGGCCGGCCAGGTGGTAGAAGTTGCAGTAGGGGAGCATTTTGTGAACAGTGACCATAATTCAGTAAGTTTTAAACTGCTGGTGGACAAGGATAAGAGTGGTCCTAGGGTGAATGTGCTAAATTGTGGGAAGGCTAATTATAACAATATTAGGCAGGAACTGAAGAACCTAGATTGGGGGCGGATGTTTGAGGGTAAATCAACATCTGACATGTGGGAGGCTTTCAAGTGTCAGTTGAAAGAAATTCAGGACCGGCATGTTCCTGTGAGGAAGAAGGATAAATACGGCAAATTTCGGGAACCTTGGATAACGAGAGACATTGTAGGCCTTGTCAAAAATAAAAAGGAGGTATTAGTCAGGGCTAGAAGGCTGGGAACAGATGAAGCCAGTGTGTAATATGAGGAAAGTAGGAAGGAACTTAAGCAAGGAGTCAGGAGGGCTAGAAGGGGTCACAAAAATTCATTGGCAAATAGGGTTAAGGAAAATCCCACGGCTTTTTACACGTACATAAAAAGCAAGAGGGTAGCCAGGGAAAGGGTTGGCCCACTGAAGGGTAGGCAAGGGAATCTATGTGAGGAGCCAGAGGAAATGGGCGAGGTACTAAATTAATACTTTGCATCAGTATTCACCAAAAAGAGAAGCAATTGGTGGATGTTGAGTCTGGAGAAGGGTGTGTAGATAGCTTGGATCACATTGAGATCCAAAAAGACGAGGTGTTGGGCGTCTTGAAAAATATTAAGGTGGATAAGTCCCCAGGGCCGGATGGGATCTACCCCAGAATACTGAAGGAGGCAAGAGAGGAAATTGCTGAGGCCTTGACAGAAATCTTTTGATCCTCACTGTTTTCAGGTGATGTCCCGGAGGACTGGAGAATAGCCAATGTTGTTCCATTGTTTAAGAAGGGTAGCAAGGATAATCCAGGGAACTACAGGCCGATGAGCCTTACGTCAATGGTAGGGAAATTACTGGAAAGAATTCTTCGAGACAGGATTTACTCCCATTTGGAAGCAAATGGACGTATTAGTGAGAGGCAGCATGGTTTTGTGAAGGGGAGGTCGTGTCTCAGTAACTTGATAGAGTTTTTCAAAGAGGTCACAAAGATGATTGATGCAGGTAGGGCAGTGAACGTTGTCTATATGGACTTCAGTAAGGCCTTTGACAAGGTCCCTCATGGCAGACTGGTACAAAAGGTGAAGTCACACGGGATCAGGGGTGAGCTGGCAAGGTGGATACTGAATTGGCTAGGTCATAGAAGGCAGAGAGTAGCAATGGAAGGGTGCTTTTCTAATTGGAGGGCTGTGACTAGTGGTGTTCCGCAGGGATCAGTGCTGGGACCTTTGCTGTTCATAGTATATATAAATGATTTGGAGGAAAATGTAACTGGTCTGATTAGTAAGTTTGGAGACGACACAAAGGTTGGTGGAATTGCAGATAGCAATGAGGACTGTCAGAGGATACAGCAGGATTTAGATGGTTTGGAGACTTGGGCGGAGAGATGGCAGATGGAGTTTAATCCAGACAAATGTGAGGTAATGCATTTTGGAAGGTCTAATGCAGGTAGGGAATATACAGTGAATGGTAGAACTGTCAAGAGTATTGAAAGTCAGAGAGATTTAGGTGTACAGGTCCAACAGGTCACTGAAAGGGGCAACACAGGTGGAGAAGGTAGTCAAGAAGGCATACGGCATGCTTGCCTTCATTGGCCGGGGCATTGAGTATAAGAATTGGCAAGTCATGTTGCAGCTGTATAGAACCTTAGTTAGGCCACACTTGGAGTATAGTGTTCAATTCTGGTCGCCATACTACCAGAAGGATGTGGAGGCTTTAGAGAGGGTGCAGAAGAGAGTTACCAGGATGCTGCCTGGTATGGAGGGCATTAGCTATGAGGAGCGGTTGAATAAACTCAGTTTGTTTTCACTGGAACGACGGACATTGAGGGGCGACCTGATAGAGGTCTACAAAATTATATGGGGCATAGGCAGAGTGGATATTAAGAGGCTTTTCCCCCGGGTAGAGGGGTCAATTACTAGGGGGCAATTTTAAGGTGCGAGGGGCAAGGTTCAGAGTAGATGTACGAGGCAAGTTGTTTTACACAGAGGGTAGTGGGTGACTGGAACTCGCTGCCAGAGGAGGTGATGGAAGCAGGGAAGATAGTGACATTTAAGGGGCATCTTGACAAATACATGAATAGGATGGGAATAGGGAATACGGACCCAGGAAGTGTAGAAGATTGTAGTTTAGTCGGGCAACATGGTCGGCACAGGCTTGGAGGGCCGAAGGGCCTGTTCCAGTGCTGTACTGTTCTTTGTTCTTGTAGAGCATATATGTCAAACTCAAGGCCCGCGGGCCAAATCCGGCCCACGGTGGAATTATCTTTGGCCCGCGAGATAATATCTAATTACTTTTTTTTAAATTTAGATTAGCCAATTATTTTTTCCAATTAAGGGGCAATTTAGCGTGGCCAATCCACCTACTCTGCACATTTTTGGGTTGTGGGGACGAAACCCACGCAGACACAGGGAGAACGTTCAAACTCCACACGGACAGTGACCCAGAGCCGGGATCGAACCTGGGACCTCAGCGCCGTGAGGCGGTTGTGCTAACCACTAGGCCACCGTGCTGCCCTAATAATATCTAATTACTATTAAAGCTGGCCCCAGCAATTGAAGCGCCTATGGTGTATATGGCTGATGCCCAGTTTATTCAGGTATAGTGTGAATCACAAAGTGTTGGCCTGTGGAAAAATGTTTTCATTAGAAATTACTCTGGAAAAGCTCCAGATAAAGCAATAAGAAATAAATGCAACTAATTTTTTTATTTATTTAATATTTAATGTTGTTTTTATAGGCAATAACCTAAGCTTTATTAGTTCCAGGTTCAATAAGTTCATTTCAATAAGTTTTGCAAAAAAACATTGAACCAGTCCGGCCCTCGACTTGTCCCGATTTTTTTATTTTGGCCCACGGTGTATTTGAGTTTGACACCCCTGTTGTAGAGCAAGATGGCGGTGCCCACGGGCCGCACGTGGTCTGAAGAGGGGAAGATGGCGGCGCCCACTGGCCGCAGCTGGGGAGTGCCGGGACAATAGCGCCGATTGTGGGGGCCTGGCACACTGCAGCGAAATGTCCCTCAGAACATAGAACATAGAACAGTACAGCACAGAACAGGCCCTTCGGCCCTCGATGTTGTGCCGAGCCATGATCACCCTACTCAAACCCACGTATCCACCCTATACCCGTACACCCCCCCTTAACCTTACTTTTTGGGACACTACGGGCAATTTAGCATGGCCAATCCACCTAACCCGCACATCTTTGGACTGTGGGAGGAAACCGGAGCACCCGGAGGAAACCCACGCACACACGGGGAGGACGTGCAGACTCCGCACAGACAGTGACCCAGCCGGGAATCGAACCTGGGACCCTGGAGCTGTGAAGCATTTATGCTAACCACCATGCTACCGTGCTGCCACAGACCTTGCATAGGGGGCTGCGTGTTGGGCAGCGGTGCTGGGGGTGTTTTGACTGTCCACAGAAGTAGTATTTGGGTCCCCTGGGGTTGGTTGGCTGCCGCACAGTGCAGGCGTGGGGTTAGCTGGGGACTGTCACTGACGGGGTCCATGATGGGGTGGCCGTCGGCGGGGTCCACGATGCACAGAGGGGGTGAGCCACGTGGTCGGGGGCATAGGCCGAACGTTGTGTGAGGCGACCGTAAATGAAAGCGCTAGTTTTTTGGTCGCCGCGAGATCAAGTGTGGCCCATTCTAAGAGGCGCTGGTGAATGTAGTCAGACCCTATGCTGGTAACGAACGCGTCTCTCATCAACAGGTTTGAGTGTTCAGTGGCCGAAACAGCCTGGCAGTCTCTAACTCGGGCGAGCAGGGCACACCAGAAATCTTCCACAGATTCACCGGGAAGTTGGTGCCGCATGACTAGGAAATGCCTGGCGTAGATTTTGTTAGTCCGCTGAGCGTAATTTTCCTTCTGTTGCGCCAGGGCCTCTGCTTAGGTTGGCGCGTCCTTGACGTGGGGAAAAAACATTGGAGCTCAGCCACGTGTACAGAATCTGGAGCTTCTGTGCTTCTGGAATAGTGTCTGGCGCAGACCCGATGCAAGCTTCAAAACAGGCTAGCCAATGTTCAAAGTCCTTTTTGGCATTGTCTGCCTGAGGATGCAGCTGCAGGCGATCCGGCTTAATGCAGAGGTCCATCTCTGAATAATCTTCAACATAATAAATTGATGCACTATCAATTATGACAAGACGAGGGTTGAATGTAATTGAGGCTTTATTACACAGAGATGTGTGGCCTCCCACAGCAGCTAACAAAATGGTAAGCTGTACGGGGAGCACACATATTTATACTCCACCTACTGGGCAGAGCCAGCAGGCAGGGATCTACCCCCGTACCTGTAGTACAGGGGCCTTACCATAAAACCCATATATACAGTATGTACATAAGTGGTTACAACCACTTTAGAGTCCTGTGCGTCAGTGTCCTGTGCGTGAGTGCCCTGTGCATCAGTGTCCTGTGGATCAGTGTCCTGGGTCGGCTGCGGCAGGAGCCTGTTGCTGTGGCTGCCCTCCTCGTCGCTGGGTGTAGCTGCCCTCTTCGTCGCGGGGTGTGGCCCGCCGGCGTCGCTGCACACACTAGATGTGGGCAGCGTCCTTCTGGTGCTCCGGGTCTGTCCCTGGCCCTGGAACGTCCTGGGGTCATTGTATGCCTGATGGGCCGGTTCTGTCCCCCCTACCCCATGGGGTAGGGGGGCTACCCCATAACTCCCTTCCCCCATAAACCCCCATATCCCCCCTTCCCCCATATCCCCCTTCCTCCATATGGAGGAAGGGAATATGGGGGAAGGGATTTATGGGGATATGGCGCAAGGGGGATAAGAGGCAAGGGGGATATGGGGCTATGGGGACATGGGGGAAGGGGATATGGGGCAAGGGGGATATGGGGATATGGGGGAAGGGGGATATGGGGCAAGGGGATATGGGGCAAGGGGGATATGGGGCAAGGGGGATATGGGCGAAAGGGGATACGGGGGAAAGGGGATGGGGGAAGAGGGGATGGGGAAAGGGGGGATGGGGAAAGGGAGAAAGGGGGGCAGGCAGTGGGGGGTCTCACTTGGCGCTGCGCAGCAGGCGACCATTTTGCCGGGTCTCCTGGGAGGGGGGAGGGCGTCTTTTGTGCAGTGACGCCGTGTGGCGTCACTGGCGTCACTGACAGCTTGCGCGTCCGTGCCGGAGAATTAGCGACGTTTCGGGGGGCCCGACGCCGGAGTGATTCACCGCCGTTTGTGGCGTCGGGTTCGGGCCATCACGCCGATTCACGGAGAATCCCGCCCCGACCTCCGACAGATTACTCAGAGTGCACCATCCTTGCGGAGCAGCTGGGGCTCCGAGAAGCATAAACCTGCTGAACTCTCCTGTGGATTGCAGCATTTGTGCACCCACTCCACCAGTGGCCCTCCTGTTATCCAGCCTGGCCATGACCATGCTGAGGTGGTGCAATCCAAAGCTGGATTCTCGAGGCCCAGAACTGCTCGAGGGCACCCTGCAAGCTCATCTGCAGTCTCCGCACCCCCCTGCCAGCCCAAGTCAGTAGACTTCCACCAGCCATGCAGCATTCTCTTGTGTACCACTGTGTAAAACGCACTAGAACATGCAAATGCAGCCACAAGACAAGGGTTGCAATTGTCCGGAAAGACTTCTAAGTGTGATAGCGAGCGGGAATCGCTCCGAGCTCTAGGGTTGCTGGCGCCCCGGGCAAGCTGAACTTTGGCGCCCTTGGGGAGGGGGGGGGTGGGGCCGAGGGGGGGGGGGCGATGGGGGGGCGGGGCCGAGGGGGGGGGGGCTGAGGGGGGGCGGGGGGGGCGGACCCGAAGGGGGGGCGGACCCGAGAGGGGGGCGGACACGCGGGGGGGGTGGAGGCGGGGGGCGGACCCGAAGGGGGGGCGGACCCGAGGGTGGGGCGGGGGGGCGGACCCGAGGGCGGGGGGGCGGACACGCCGGGGGGCGGACCCGAGGGGGGGGGGGACCCGGGGGCGGGGCGAGGGGGGCGGACCCGAGAGGGGGGCGGACACGCGGGGGGGCGGACCCGAGGGCGGGGGGGCGGACCCGAGGGGGGGGGCGGGGGGGCGGACCCGAGGGGGGGGCGGGGGGGACTGAGCGGGGGGGGCGGACCGAGCCGGGGGGCCGCCCCTGGGGGCGGGCGGCCACCGCGCATGCGCTGGTTGGCACCGGCCCAACTGCGCATGCGCGGGTCCCGAGTCTCTGGCGCCCCCGAGCACATGGCGCCCCGGGCGACTGCCCGAGTTGCCGGTGCCTTGAGCCGGCCCTGGCGCTCGGCCCACTGAGGCTGGCAATGCTATTCAATGTTAAGTGGCCTACTTAAGAGACCTCATGGGGCTTCTCGCTAAAATGAACGCTCGCCAGCCAATTCGCCAGAAACGCGCTCATCAGCCCCCCGCTAACAAGTTCAAGCAGCACTTAAACAGCACTTGAACAGACAGCCCCAGTCAACTCACAGCCATGGCACTGAGAAGACCAGCCCCAAGATTAGGTGCTGCTGACCTGGCGAGGCTCCTAGATGCGGTGAGGCCAGGAGGGATATCCTATTCCCTCGGTGGTCCCGGAGGGTGAGCCAGAAGGTAGACAGTGCCACCTGCAGCGGTACCATCGGGAGTGGGGAATGGTATGACACATGTGACACATGAAAATCCCTTGAGCACAACCAGTATGATACCTCTGTTACTTTCTTCTGCAATGCGGCCCAACCTCCAAACTCTTGGCCCATCTCTTCAGGCATCCCCCCCTCGCCACAACCCTCCCCCACCCTCTGGCTGTGGACATGTCCCTGGAGCTGTCCCTTGGGTGTTCGGATGGTAACTGCTGTGTGTGTGGTGTTGCCTCCCGCAGTGTTCAAGCACAGTGTCCACGCATCAAGGTGTGATTGGGATGCTAGGCAATGAGCCCCACATAATATATGGCCCACCCACCCATGGAATCCACTTGGGTTGTGTGAAGTGCTCACTTAACCATGATTGCCAATTCACTATTAGCAATGACCTCAGGTGCATGGCTAGAGACCTCGGCAGTTGGTGGGGGATATGGGTGGTCAATGGGGCAGATGGATAGGGGCTAGGGTTGCCCCCGGAACAGGTACACACAATCTAGGCGTTGGCATGCTGGTACCGCCATCATGTCTTGGACACCCGTTCTGGTAAATATTGGCAGACTCTCACTATTGTATAGTTGAGGTTTTCTGTTGGAAAGGCAGAAAAGTCCTTTGATTTTCCTGGATGCGTGAGGCCTACAAAATATTATAAGTCATCAAAGCGACACCACAATACTTCCACAAACTTTGCAAGACCAAAACAACACCTTGCCTGTAATATGGATCATTGGCCGATTAAATAACATTGTGGGGGCTGCCGCATGCAGCTAAATTCAAGTTCACTCAGGCAGGATGTCAATCAGACATGCACCTTTTAAAATGGCAAGTCATGCACCAAATCAATTGAGGTTAGATTTGGTGTGTTGACGAAACATATTTGCGAGGGATTCTCCGTCGGCTGACACCAAAATTGGGCGGAGAATGGGTTCCGACGCCAAAATCGCGGTGGGCGCCGATTTTACACCAAATCGCAATTCTCCGTCACCTCGACAGCAGCGTCAGTGCCGTCCAGAACACACCCCCCTGGGTGGCCTCTGGCTCTAGCCGACCCATCAGCTGTATGGGCCGTTCCTGCACAACCAGTACCATCATGTTGGCTGGGATGTGTGTGCGTGGGGAGTGAAGTGTGTAGGTGCAGCTGCAGCTTTTCAGCCGCCCGAGTGTCAATCACGGGCCCAGCGAATCCTGCACCATTTCTCATTGTAATCGATTGTGTTACACCATGGCGCCAGTGCTAGCTGCTCCACAGTCATAGTGGTCCATGTTCGGTGCCAGTTTTCCTGTTGTAGAATTCCACGGCCGGGGTTCTCCGAGCCTCCGTGCCATTATCACCCTTGGCGCGGGGGCGAAGAATGGGGTGTCAGACCCGTGATCAGGTCCAACGCCTTCACACGATTCTCCGGGGAGCAGGAGAATCGCCGCCAGTCGTGCGTGCGGTCTATGCAACGCCGGTTAGAGGCCATTGAAAGAGGCCCCCGTGGGGGCTCTCCGCCGGCAACTGGCCCTGTTCCCACCAGTGTGGTTCACTCATGGTTCCACCCGGCGGGCACTCGGAGTCTGTAGCCACCCTGGCGGGGTGGTGGGGGGATCCGTCACCGGAGGAGGGGGGGGGCCTTCGAGACGGCCAGGCTCGCGATCGGAGGCCACCGATCGGGCACGCGCGATCTGGAGGGGGGGGGGGGGGGGGGGGGGGGGGTCTATATTGTTGGGACCGGCCCACTGTGTGGGTCTGCCATGTTGCATGGGGCCGCTGCCCGATTCCCACCCCCGCCAAATCCCTGGCGCCGCAGAATTTGGCAGCCAGCGGGGGAGGGATTCACGCCCCCCCCCCCCCCCCATTTCCCCCCCCCCCCCCCCCCCATTCCCCCCCCCCCCCCCAATTTCCCCCCCCCCCCCCCCCCCCCCCGGCGATTCCGGGGGGGGGGTCGGAGAATCCTGCCCTTATTCTCAGGAATGGAGAATCCAGCTCATTTTGTCTTCAGTAATAATGGGGAAGATTTTTAACCTTTCTGCAGGGGAAGTAATCTGACAGGAAAATCAGCCATGTCCTATGAGTGACAGGTCATCCACCCCACTACATGGCCACCCAGGGGCTGAAGAGAAAAATCTACCCAATAATTAGTTGTTTTACAAACTATTAACATTACTTCTGTTGCAATGTTGACACCAAGAACAAATTATCACAAATACAATGTGATTAAAATACCAGCTCATCTCTGAATGGGGATTGCACCAGGAATAAACAAAACGCTTCTTGTTGTATTATTAAGGGTAGACTGGGTGACCTGGCATTCCCTCCTGTGGGACTGGGCCTGATTCCTGCCCAGACAGCAGAGATTAAGGTCTCATCTCACTGATGGTTGATAATGGTTCTAAAGTAAATTAATTTGCAATCTTGTGTCAACTCCCTCTGAACCCATGAACCACACACAGATCTAATACTAGTTGGCATTAATTCTGTTTACATTTGAAGGCTGTGTGGGAAAAGGACATATCGGAAGTTATTTTGCAAGCTCACAGGAGTGATGAGGAACATCCTGCTGCCAACATCTATTGGAAGACCGAGGGTATTGCTTTCAATTTTCTGATGTGTGGATGTCGCCTGCACTCAGAAAGCATTTAGGATATACTATAGTCCTTATAGGGTGCTACAATAAGATATTTACTGGTCAATTAATTTAAAATTTGGGAGTAATTGGCTGGGTGGGGGAGAATAGAAAGTAGGAGGTGTTTGGTCGTGGAATGGTGTAGGATGGGATGTATGTTTTGAATATAGTGCTTCAACAATTAGCATTGGGTCCTTTTAATTAAAAAAATTGATTCAAATTTATATCAAACTAGACGGCCCTGGACAATTAGGAAGCAACTAAGGACATGTTAATAATTAGAAAAGTGGCCGATGAAATTCAGTATAGTATTGCACATTAAAATTTAAAAATGGATGACATTGAGTCATAACATCTAAAGTTGAAAGTGAGTTAACATAGAACAGTAGAGCACAATACAGGCCGTTCAGCCCACGATGTTGTGCCGACCATTTATCCTAATCTAAGATCAACCTAACCTACACCCCTTTAATTTACTGCTGTCCATGTGCCTGTAAAAGAGTCGATTAAATGTCCCTAATGACTCTGACTCCACCACCTCTGCTGGCAGTGCATTCCACGCACTCACCACTCTGTGTAAAGAACCTACCTCTGACCTCTCCCCATACCTTCCTCCAATCACCTTAAAATGTCCCCTCGTGACAGCCATTTCCACCCTGGGAAAAAGTCTCTGGCTATCCACTCTATCCATGCCTCTCATCACCTTGTACACCTTTATCAAGTCACTTCTCTGCCTTCTTCGCTCCAGTGAGAAAAACCCTAGCTCCCTCAACCTTTCTTCATAAGACATGCCCTCCTGTCCAGGAACTATCCTGCTAAATCTCCTCTGTACCCTCTCCAAAGCATCCACATCCTTTCCTATAATGAGGCGACCAGAACTGGACACAATATTCCAAGTGTGATCTAACTAGAGTTCTATAAAGCTGCAGCAAAACCTTATGGCTCTTAAACTCAATCTCCCTGTTAATGAAAGCCAACACATCACAGGTCTTCTTAACAGCCCTATCAACCTGGGTGGCAACTTTGAGGGATCTATGTACTTGGACCCCAAGATCCCTCTGTTTCTCCACACTTCCAAGAATTCTGCCTTTAACCCTGTATTCAGCATTCAAATTCGACTTTCCAAAGTTAATCACTTCACATTTATCAAGGTTAAACTCCATCTGCCACTTCTCAGCCCAGCTCTGCATCCTGTTGATCCTGCTGTAACCTGCAACAACCCTCAACACCATCTACCACTCCCCCACCCTTCCACTTCCTCATCCAAGCATTTATAAAAACCACAAAGAGCAGAGGTCCCAGAACAGATCCTTGCGGGCCACCATTGGTCACTGACCTCCAGGCGGAATACTTTCCATCCACTACCACTCTTCTTTCGGCCAGCCAATTCTGTATCCAGACAGCCAAATTTCCCTGTATCCCATGCCCCCTAACTTTCTGAATGAGTCTACCATGGGGAACCTTATCAAATGCCTTACTGAATTCCATATACACCACATCCACTGCCCGACCTTCATCAATGTGTCTCGTCACATCCTCAAAGAATTTAATGAGGCTTGTGAGGCATGACCTGCCCCTCACAAAGCCATGCTGACTATCTTAAATCAAACTATGTTTTTCTAAATAATCATAAATCCTATCTCTCAGAATCCTTTCCAATATCTTGCTCACCTCAGACGTACAACTGATGGGTCTGTAATTCCCAGGGATTTCCCGATTCCCTTTCTTCAACAGGGGAACACCATTCGCCTCCCTCCAAACATCTGGTATTACTCCAGTGGACAGTGAGGACGCAAAGATCATCGCCTATGGCGCAGCAATCTCCTCCCTCGCTTCCGGTAGTAACCTTGGATATATCCCGGCTGGCCCAGGGGACTTATTTATTTTGATGCTTTTCAAAATTTCCAGCACATCCTCCTTCTTAATATCAACCTCTTTGAGTCCATTAACCTGGTTCACACTATTCTCATGAGCAACAAGGTCCCTCTCTCTCATGAATACTGAAGCAAAATAGGGTTCTAGTTTCAATTCTCGACTTGGGTCACTGTCTGTGCTGAGTCTGCACGTTCTCCTCGTGTCTGCGTGGGTTTCCTCTGGGTGCTCCCGTTTCCTGCCACTAGTCCCGAAAGATGGGCTACAAGATAATTTGGACATTCTGAATTCTCCCTCCATGTACCCGAACAGGCACTGAATGTGGCAACTGGGGGCTTTTCACAGTAACTTTATTGTAGTCTTAATGTGACAATAAAGATTATCGTTATTATAACATTACACTGATTTCTCACTAAAGATCAAATTGTTTTTTAAAAATAGTTGAATGCTATATTAGGGGGACCCGCCGCTTTCAGTCTCTGGTTGAATAGGTTATGATGGACAGAATGGCATTTCTTGATCTAGATTAAACATTTAAAGTACATCTACTCTAGGAGAAATCCTCAAATTTATATTTCTTATTGGGGAAAATGTTTGTGATAATGACAGCATATGCGTTGGTGAAACTATTTTCATTGAATGCAAGTGTGATTATACACAAACTGTACCCATTGCAGATAATCATATGAATAGTGTGCAGTGGTGGACCACTGTAGACTAAAAATAGTCAACATGCGGACCAATTGCTTAACCCAATGTATTGCATGTTGGTTACAATGGTTTCCCCTGTATGAGTAAAAAGGCAGTGTCTTCAGAACCAAGCCTTGGTACAGCATTGTTAAGTTTATGAACAACGCCATGAATTACATCAATTGGCCACTTGCATTTATCATAATGGAAATGATGATATACTTCTATTTATGTATCCTAAACAGAGGAGGTTTGTCAAACCAATGTCGATGCTCTCACTTTAAATTTCTTTTTGGTGTTGTTTGCCAGCTTGCCTCCATTTGTTCTGCGTACATTATGAAAGTATCACTGAGTCAGCTTTTAAAAATAAACTGTGAAATAACTTCTGTGAATCTGCAGCAGTAAATGATAAGTGATGCAGTTGATGTCTGGCTGTTGCAATTGAAAAGTGTTTTTTTTTTTGTGGCTTTATAAAGAATACCTTGGCCAAAGTTTCTTGGTGCCATTTTCATGGACTAAGACGAAATTTAATCTTACATGCAAATATCTATATGCCCCAAGAGTTTCCTCAGGACTTGTTCCAGTCCACGATCAGAACTTCAGAACCTGGCTTTTCTCATGGAAATAGGCTTTCTGCCAACTTCTACCAAATGTTAAAAGTGGGGTAAAAAGCTCAGAGGAATGATGGACTCAAATGCCAGGCTGGGTATGATATTAGTATACTTGTGATTTCCCCATGCAGTGAGTTGCTGCTGATCTCGATCATTAAGGTCACCAGTTAAGGAATTACTGATCCCCTCTGGAAAAACAGGCTGATCAACTTTGAAGTATTAGTTGATCATCTGATGGCTAGCTGAGGAATGGCACTTGTGGTCCCCTGGTAACAGGTCATCAGCTTTTTCCTCTGCTGAGTAAAATGGCCAAATTGGTCGTGTGTACTGATACATGTAGGCTTCAATATTGTATACATTTACTTTCATTGCTGCCATTAATTTGCACGCACTTTCATGAACAAAAAGATGAATGACCAGGGGCGGCACAGTGGTTAGCACTGCTGCCTCATGGTGCTGATGATCCGAGTTCCATCCCGACCACGGGTCACAGTCCGTGTGGAGTTTGCCACATTCTCCGCGTGTCTGCGTAGGTCTCACCCCCACAACCCAAAGATGTGCAGGGTAGGTGGATTGGCCACGCTAAATTGCCCCTTTAAACAAAAAGGTGGATGTCTAACTGACTGGAAAGTTTCTGCCAGTGTTGCTGTACATTGTCATCAATCAGATGTGTGAATGGTGCGGGTTGACTTGGTTTTCGATCCATCCCTTGATGGCCCTTCTGAAATCAAAATTGGTGATGTGGAATTATTTCCTCTGTTTGTAACAAAATCATTAAACTTAATGAATCATTTTTATTACTCAGAGCATTTAATGGATTTTTTTTCTCTCTTTCACCCTCTCAGTTCCTCCCCAATATGGAAAACTTGTGCCATCCTACCTTGGTGCATAGTTACACATAACTTTGCATTGTTTCCTGAAGCTCTAAAGCTGCTGCCACAGTATTGTGATTACAATAAGAGATACCTTTGGTCTATTGATTTACTTTTTAATTATGTTATTTTCATATGGGGTTGCATAGGTTTAACCTGTTGTTCTACTCTCTCCACCTAACACTTTACTATCATCAAAAAAGTGTGCTTTATTAAAGCCAGGTGCCCTGGGGCAGTACGGTATCACAGTGGTTAACACAGTTTCTTCACAGCTCCAGGGTCCCAGGTTCGATTCCTGGCTTGGGTCACTGTCTGTGCGAAGTCTGCACATTCTCCCACTGTCTGCGTGGGTTTCCTCCGGGTGCTCCGGTTTCCTCCCACAGTCCAAAGATGTGCAGGTTAGGTGGATTGGCCATGATAAATTGCCCTTAGTATCCAAAAAAGTTTGAGTGGGGTTACTGAGTTACTGGGTTATGGGGATAGGGTGGAGGCGTGGGCTTAAGTAGGGTACTTTTTCCAAGGGCCAGTGCAGAGATGGGCTGAATGGCCTCCTTCTACACTGTAAATTCTAAAATCCATTAAATCTATGAAAGTTCACATTCATTCATTCATTATAAATCCTATGTTTAAATTCAAAAAATTCTAATTCACTCCCTGCCTTCATCGGCAAAGGTATTGAATATAAAAACTGGCAAGTCATGCTGCAGCAATCTAGAACATTAGTTAGGCCACACTTGGAATATAGTGTTCAATTCTGATTGCCAACTACCAGAAGGATGTGAAGGCTATGGAGCGGGTACATAAGAGGTTTACCAGGCTGTTGCCTGATATGAGGGCATTAGCTATGAGGAGAGGTTGGATAAACGTGGTTCGTTCTCACTTGAATGACGGAAGTTGGGGGGGGGGGGCAATCTGATAGAAGTCTATAAAACTATGAGGGGCATGGACAGAGTGGATAGTCAGGAGCTTTTTCCAAGGGTGAAAGAGTCAATTACGAGGGGGCATAGGTTTAAAGTGTGAGGGGTAAAGTTTAGAGGAGATGAGAGTGAAATGTTATGCACAGAAGGTCGTGGGTGCCTGGAACTCGCTGCCGGAGGAGGTGGTGGAAATGGGTAAAATAATGTTGTTTAAGGGGCATCCTGACAAATACATAAATAGGATGGGAATAGAGGGATACATCCCCGGAAGTGTAAAAGGTTTTAGGTGAGATGGGCAGCATGGTCTCCCCTGAAAACCTTGATGCAGTGCCACTAGAGGTTCGATCACCTCTCACAATTATTCAAGCTCGGTGCACGTGGTGAGGTAGTGAGCATGAGTGGGTTGTAGCCACGGCAGGGGAAGATGGTAGCACAGGTGCCAAATTGCTGGAGCATGAGACTGCATACTAGCTCTGCTACAGAGGACTCAGATGAGGACTTCAATGGGGGTGTATCCAGAGGATAGCTGATGGGATTGCATGTTGAAATACTTGGTGCATTGAGCACAGATGTCAAGGAGCATGGAGGAGTCGAACACCAATATTGTACAGGGCTTTGTGTAAAGGTTTGCAGCCTATCTCCTCTCGCATGGAGCTGGTGTCCAAATGTTTGGTTTTATATTTATTCATGGCATGCGGTGTCATTGGCTAGTCAAGCATTTATTGCCCATCCCTGTGAGGGCACTCGGAAGACAGTCCCTAATGGAATGGAAAATATGATTCGTTGATTTTTGTATGAATGCAATATTTGATTTTTAATTTTTAGTATGGACTATTTGTTTGTGATGATGTTTATTTTAGCAGTGTGACCAAGAGGACACTGTATTGGTCAGTAGCAGAAGGAAGCTAAGGTGCGGGATTGTTGGTGAATGGGAAATTGGGATTCTGTTCACTGATGTCAAAATGAGATGAGTTGATCATGGACAGCGTGGCCACAAAGTAACTGTGTTGGCTACTTCCCTTCCTTCTCCTCCCTTTTCCTCATGCCCACCTTCTTCCTGTCTGGAAACCACCACCTGCTTGCTATAAAGATGGGTGGCAAAGGCTGTTCTCTCAGGTTGTGCCGGACACACCAGATTGAAACACCTGCTGTGCCGAATAATGCAGTGCTTCTCCGGTGTAGTCCAGGCAATGCAAGTGTTGCTTACACATCCGAATGGTGCGCCCCATCACATTCCATGAGGCAGCAGGACTTTCAATATTCCATGTTCCTCCCATATTCTGCCGAGATTATGCTCTAAATCTGGATCCATACAGTCAGCGAATACCCCTAAGCACCCACTCGCCACCCTCTGGATTGTAGAGGTGGCTCAATGACAGCTCAAGGCACCATGAATGGGACGAGGACTGGGCATTGATCTGCATGACCAAAGCAGCATGTTAAGGAAATGGAAACCCTTACATTTGCGGCACATCTCAGAATTGACATGGCACCCTCAATTGGTCAGTGGCAGCCTGCACCATGGGGAAGCCCACAATCCTTGTGAAGCTGTGTGTGGCGCACTTCCTGCTTCTATGTGGCATGTGAGGTTAAATGTATTTGACTCCAGTACAAAGCCTCAGTAACTTTCCTTGTGCAGCAGTGGACAGCAAGTTAGGAAATATTGCAAACATCACCTGCTCCAGCCTGTAAGGAACCTGATGAATGAACATTCATAATTATGGTCAACCCCACAGCCACTAGGAATGCCCTGCCCACAGGCTGCAATTGTGGCAGAATTCTGTGAGGACATCCTTTTGCAAAGCAAAGATATCTGACACACTGGGCGGATTCCCTGGTCCTCCAGCCGCGTGTTCTGGACGGTGCGCCGTTCGCTGGTGGCGGGATTCTACACACCCGCTGCTTGTCAATGGGATTTCCCATTGGAACCACCCCATGCCGTTGGGAAACCTGCAGGCGGGTGTGTGCTGCTGGTGGGGAAAGTGAATCGCAATGCCCGGAGAATTCCAGCCACTTATCTTGCTGCGGTTCAGGTAGGTGAACTGCTCCCTGGCCTCATGCTGACAGCCCTTCTCCTGCCCTCTGTCCTAATTACTCATTATGCTGTAGACCCAAGGGGATAAGAAAAAACCCAGCATGACTGGGAGTATGTGGTTGGAGTAGAATCTTTGAAGTGAGGATGATGTCCTTCAACACATTCCCAATAGACTTCTCCAACTTTTAAAAACTTGAATTACCAAACTCTCTTATAATCTCAGCAAGAGCCAATAGAAATTAATCAGGAACTAACCTAAGATCAGTTGGTAATCACATTAAATAGCACTGATGAGGGATGGGGCCCATTCTGCTGTTGGACACGTGTTCAGTTGTGGACGATTAAGGGGCGACATTAGTTGAAGTGTTGAGCTTCAAAATGGCAGCATTGGTGTCAAATCAGTGTTCCGTGCTGATTGACGGCATGTTCTGCTTACCCTGCATATTTCCTACGTGCATGCTAACAACCTTGTCAAAATGGTGTCCAGCGTGGCCAGCAGCAGATTTGTGCACATGAAATGAAAATCTCTTATTGTCACGAGTAGGCTTCAATGAAGTTACTGTGAAAAGCCCCTAGTCGCCACATTCCGACGCCTGTCCGGGGAGGCTGGTACGGGAATCGAACCGTGCTGCTGGCCTGCTTGGTCTGCTTTAAAAGCCAGCGATTTAGCCTGGTGAGCTAAACCAGCCCCTTTGCTGTACATGTGCTGTAGGCACCATTTTAGAGGCAAACAGCACTTATAATGCTGAAAAGGCAGATGCTAGGCATCTGAATTTTCTAGCCCTTGGATTTTCATAGAATTTACAGTTTTTTCAGAGAATGTACAGTGCAGAAGGAGGCCATTCGGCCCATCGAGTCTGCACCGGCTCTTGGAAAGAGCACCCTACCCAAGGTCAACACCTCCACCCTATCCCCACAACCCAGTGACCACGCCCAACACACTGACAGCAACTTTGGACACTAAGGGCAACTTTTGGACACTAAGGGCAATTTATCATGGCCAATCCACCTAACCTGCACATCTTTGGGCTGTGGGAGGAAACCGGAGCACCCGGAGGAAACCCACGCACACACGGGGAGGATGTGCAGACTCCGCACAGACAGTGACCCAAGCCGGAATCGAACCTGGGACCCTGGAGCTGTGAAGCCATTGTGCTATCCACAATGCTACCGTGCTGCCCCTGTTATATCTTTTTTTCTAAAAAATTTTATTCGCTTTTTCAAATATTTTTACATAAATTACATTACACATATTTAACTACATTTAACAATCCCTTCAACCTGAAAACAATTAATTAACTAACTAACTACCCTCCCCCTTTTAGCTGCTGACTGAGGTTAATTCCTTAAAGTGAGATATAAACGGAAGCCATCTTTATGGAATCCCCTCCTCATTCCCTCTTGAACTAAATTTAACCTTATCTAGGCTTAGAAACTCCATTAAATCGCCCAGCCATATTGAGGCACAGGATGGAGAAACCGACCTCCAACCCAATAGGATCCGCCTCCTCGCCACCAGCACCTGCCCCTGTCTGGAGCTCCGGCAAGTCTAAAACCCTGAATATGGCTCCCAGGAGACTGGGTTCTAGGTCCAACTGTAACAATGCTGACATGGTGCTGAAGAATTTCTCACTCCTAGAAAGTAGAAAGTTAATGTTTTCTAAAGTGTTCTTTACAGTTCGAGCCAGTTTTGTTCTTGCCAAAAGTAATCTGCTCTTTGTCAAGATTAATAAACTTATTTAAGTTATCTCTCTTCAACTTCTATGATAATTTGTTCTCTTGTTGACTTCAAAAACATTGCATCACCATTTATAGTTGACTATTTGTTCCATTAATGGACCAAATTAGGGATATGATTTGGTTTCTGTCATTCGATGTGCTCTTGCTCCAACATTTCGTAAAACTGCTGTGCACAGGAAGTGATTCAATTTTAACACGAGGTTCGCTGAGATTTCTTGAAATTGGGGCTGAGACTGGTTAATCTGGTTTTCATTATTCTGAAGCTGGCTGAATTTCACACAACATATGTGTTGCTATCTATACAAACATTTTGAAAACTTGTGGTTTGAATTATCAAATCATCACCAGCTTGATTTTTATGATTTGTATGGATTTCTTTACTAATGCACTCAAATCTCTTTGGAATACACCACGTAGGTTGATGGCAGATTGACGATTATAATCCTGTGGTTTAAGTGTTTAATTATGGCTGCTTTCTCGGGTTTGGCTGAGTTAATTACATCCTGCATCCTGCTAATCAAAAAATATTACTGTTGTGTTTCATTATTACATTGTTTTCTTCAAAAACAAATGTGGTCAGAATGCTTCTGTTGACTCCTGCACTGATACATGCTCTATTGAATGTAATTTATATCAATCATATATGCAAGATGGTGGCAATAACAGCAGGGTAACGGTGAGATGAAGATCAACAAAGCTTTGAATCTGATCTCTTTGAATTATTGTCTATGAACTTCAGATTCTAACTTTTGCACCGGATTTGGTCTGGATGAATGTCATTTCAGAGACAGATCCTTATCTCCTAAACATTTCCTTTGTTTCCTTTTACTCTTTGGGTTTTACCATCTTGCTTCATTATGAGCTGCTCCCAGCTTTGATCTCGCAGTAAGAGCTGGCACACATCACAAACCTTTTCTTTAGTAGTACGCACAACAGGGACGTGGCCGTCTCGAGCAGATTTAAACATTCAGCAGCCTGCCTCTCCTGTGACTATGATGTGAGGTAAATGGACTAGTTCCAGAAACGTCAGCCTCCCATTATGTTATGGGAAACTAAAAACTCACGTGTGTCTTTCGGTTTTCAGAAAGACACCTGTTGATGGATTAGGGATGAGAGAAAGAAATTCTACACCCTGTGGCTGCCTTTAATTGTTTCTGACGTCTTTGCTTAATTAACAGAAGCATCTCATTTTCCAAATTTCCAAAGTTCAGAGATGTTTTATTTTAAATCTGAGGATATCTTTCTTCAATGGAGACAGAAAATATATCTCCCGGTGACCCGGAGTTATTCATTTCTTTCATTAGTGTTGAAGGTTCCTAATTTACAAGTCTTACATATTTACATATGTTGTGATATTTTCTAAAATCCTTTTGCTCTTGGTGAAGCTGTCAACATAAGTGCTGCTGCTTCTGCCCTTTTATTCAATTCAGACTTCACCTCATCTCTGTTCAGTGATGTTTTCCTTCTACTTGCCACTCGGCCTGTCCAGAAAACTTGTCTGCTCCCTTTTTTCATCCCCTCCAATTCCAGATCCACCAAATGCATCCTCCTTCAGCCTCATGCTAGTATCGCTAACCTGTCTCATTCCTATGGCACTCTACCCCATCTCCTACGAATACCACCATCACCTTCTGTCCTCACTACATGTACTGCCTTTACCTAACCATAGTATTATTAATATATGAAACAGGAGCAGGAGTAGGCCATTCAGCCCATCGAGTCTGCTCTTCCATTTAATAATATCATTGCTGCTCTGTTTGTTTTGAATTCCTCATTCCCATCTACCTGGCCCCCACCCCCAATCGCCCCAATAACCTTAAATTCACGTTAGGCAAGGGAACCTCTCCAACATGTCCACCTTGTCAAGACTATTCAGGATCTTGTATCCTTAAATCAAGTCAATCCTCACTCTTCTAAACTCCAGTGGAATCAATTCCAGTCCAACATTTCCCATAAGACAACATGCTCATTCCAGGTATCAATCAAGTGAACAGCCGCCAATACATTTACACCTTTAAATTCTGGGCGGGATTCTCCCCTACCCGGCGGGGCGGGGGGTCCCGGCGTAGCGGAGTGGCGCCAACCACTCCGGCGTCGGGCCTCCCCAAAGGTACGGAATTCTCCGCACCTTTAGGGGCCAAGCCCTCACATTGAAGGGCTAGGCCCGCGCCGGAGTGGTTGGCACCACACCGACCTGTGCCCAAACCGGCTCCAGCGGCCTTTGACGCCCGGCGTCCGGCGCCGGGGCTGGCCGAAAGGCCTTCGCCGGTTCGCGCATGCGCCGGTGCGTCAGCTGCCTCTGACATTACCACCGGCGCATGCGCGTTGGGGGATTCTCTTCCGCCTCCGCCATGGTGGAGGCCGTGGCGGCGGTGGAAGAAAAAGAGTGCCCCCATGGCACTGGCCCGCCTGCCGATCGGTGGGCCCCAATCGCGGGCCTGGCCACCATGGGAGCACCCCCTCCCGGGGTCCGATCGCCCCGCGCCCCCCCAGGACCCCGGGGGCCCGCTCCCACCGCCGATCCCGCGCCACCAGAGGTGGTTCAAACCTCAGCGACGAGATAGACCTCCCAGCGGCAGGACTTTGGCCCATCGCGGGCCGTGAATCGCCGCAGGGGGCTCGCCGATCCGGGTGGTGTTTCCCACCTCCGCCAATTCCCGGGTGGCGGAGAATTTCTGCCACGGCGGGGGCAGGATTTTCGGCGGCCCCGGGCGATTCTCCGACCCTGCGGGGGGTCGGGAATTTCGCCCATTGTCTTTAAATTAGGAGATCAAATCTGCACACAGTCTTCAAAATGTGGCCTCACCAATTCCATGTATAACTGAAGCATAAAATGTTTACGTCTATGTTCAGTTCCTCCATAATAAAGGATGGCATTCAAATAGCTTTCTTGCTGTACCTGCATACTAACATTTTGCAACTCGTGCACTAGAACACCCAGATCCTTCAACCTCAGAATTCTGCAGTCATTCTCTGTTTAAGTAATACTTATACTTTCTTTATTCCCTCTTCCAAAACAGTTTACATTTTCCCCACATTATACGCCACCTGCCACATTTCCGCTCATTCACTCAACCTCTTTCTATCCACCTGCAACGTCCTCATGCCCTCTTCACAACATCCGTTCCTACCTACCTTGATGTGGGCAGGCAATACAGTCGTCTGCTCTCTCCCCCTTTGCGACAGAGAACAGTGTCAATCCCCCCCTCACTATACTGTCCACCAATATGGTTATATTCCTGTTCACTCCCCCCACTTGAAGGCTTCCTGTACAATGGTGCCATGGTCAGTCTGCTGATCCACCTCATAGACTTTGCTTTCGTCCTCGCAGGTTGAGGAAACCTCAAACCTCTCAGACAGTTGCAAAGTCTGAGGCTCCTCTGCTATTGTCTGTTCAGTCCCTTTACCTGCCTCACTCAAGGTCACATCTTCTTTTCCCTCATGGGACACCAAAACAGACAATCCTTTTCTAAGAGGTGTGACCGTCTTCTGGAACAAAGGGCGAGATTCTCCCATATGGGGAGAAATCGTAAGGCTGGCGTCAAATCCGGGCGGGTTTGACGCCAGCCCCCCCCCTTCCCAACCGGGAACCGATTCCGGTCCCCGGTCGGGGCTAGCATCCCGACGCCGTAAACTCCGGCATCGCAGGCTTAACGAATTTGCCAGAGTTAGCACCGGCTGACGCGTCATATGACGTCAGCCGCGCATGCGCGGATTGGAAGACTCCAACCCGCGCATACGCGGATGACGTCATCGCGCATTTGCGCGAAACCCGCGCATGCGCGGGCCGGGATGCCCCTCAGCCGCCCCACGAATGAATACTGCGGGGCGGCGGAAGGACAAAGAGTGTGCGGGCATCGGGCCCGCTGCCCGCAATCGGTGCCCACCGATCGCGGGCCCATGGCACCCTTGGCACGGCCGTGGTACTGCCGTGCCAATCGGTGCCATGGTTTTAAAAATCGAGAGTTTACGGCCGTTTTTACGAACGGCCAGACCAGGTGTGTTTGCCGTTCGTAAAAACAGCTGTAAAGGGCTGGGAACTCGGCCCATCGATCAGCTGAGAATCGCTGCCGGCCGTAAAAAAACAGCGGCAGCGATTCGTATCGGGAGTCGGGCGTGGGGGGGGGGGGGAGAATAGCGGGAGGGCGTCGGAACAGCGTGGCCGTAAAATTTTACGAGCCACGCTATTCTCCGCACCGTCGGGAGTGCGGAGAATCTCGCCCAAAGTCTCCAGGTATATCACCCCCTGCCTTACCTTAAGCAGTGTCTGCAGTTCGATTCCAGAACAATAATCCTGATCCAGAATTTCACAGGCTGCGTATACTTTCTGCAGGCTTGTCTGTCCTTGATCGCGTTGGCGTCCAAAAGCTCTTCTATTCCACAGCTGCAGCACAACACTAAACTAAGCTAACCCCCAGCAGCCCCCCCCCCCCCCCCTTCTGCTGACGGTTAATTTCCCATAACGAAGTCGGCTAACGGTTGCCACCTCCGGGCGAACCCTAACATTGACCAAGGTTAACTTGATTTTCTCTAAACAGAGAAAGCTAGCCATGTCCGATAGCCAGGTCTCCGACTTCAGGGGCTTTGAGTCCCTCCAAGCTAATAGTATCCGTCTCCGGGCTACCAGGAAAGCAAAGGCCAGAACGTCTGCCTCTTTCTCCTTCTGGATTCCCGGGTCTTCTGACACCCTGAAAATCGGCACCTCTGGACTCAGTGCCACCCTTGTTTTCAATATTTTGGACATGACATCTGCAAATCCCTGCCAAAATCCCCTAAGCTTCAGGCACGTCTAGAACATGTGAACATGGTTCGCTGGTCCTCCCGCACACCTTGTGCACCTGTCTTCTACCCCAAAGAATCTGCTCATCCGGGCCACTGTTACGTGAGCCCGATGAACAACCTTAAATTGTATCAGGCTGAGCCTGGCACATGTTGTGGATGTGTTGACTCTACTCAACGCATCCGCCCAGAGACTATCCTCTATCTCGCCTCCCAGCTCCTCCTCCCACTTGTACTTCAGCTCCTCAGAATGCGTCTCCTCCGACCTCATGAGTTCCTTGTAAATGTCAGAGACCCTCCCTTCTCCTACCCACCCTCTGGAAACTACCCTGTCCTGTATCCCCCTTGGTGGGAGGAACGGGTAGATTGAAACCTTCCTGCGTAGGAAGTCCCACACCTGCAGGTACCTAAATTTATTTCCCCTTGCCAATCCAAATTTCTCCACCAGCTCCCTCAGGCTAAGAAAGCTCCCCTCTATAAACATATCCCCCATCCTCTCAATCCCTGCTCTCTGCCACCACGGAAACCCCCCGTCCATCCTTCCCGGGCAAACCAGTGATTATTAGAGATTGGAGACCACACCGATGCTCCCTCCGCTCCCATGTGTCTCCTCCATTGCCCCCAGACCCTCAGGCTGCCACCACCATGGGGCTGGTGGGGTAACGTGCCAGCGAGAATGGCAAAGGCGCTGTTATCAATGCCCCCAAGCTGGTGCCTTTGCATGAGGCCGCCTCCACACGCTCCCATACCGACCCTCCCCCACCACCGACTTCCTGATCATGGCTACGTTCACCACCCAATAGTAATTACTGAAGTTCGGCAGTGCCAGCCCGCCCTCCCCCTGGCTCCGCTCAAGCATTACCTTTTTTTACTCGCGGGTCTTACCCGCCCATACAAAGCCAGTGATTATCTTATTGACCCGTTTAAAAAAGGACCGCAGAATAAAGATGGGGAGACACTGAAACACAAACAGGAATCTCGGGAGGACTGTCATTTTCACTGTCTGCACCCTCCCAGCTAATGACAACAGGAGTGCGTCCCATCTCCGAAAATCGATCTTCATTTGATCCACTAGTCGGGCCAGATTAAGCTTGTGCTGCTGTTCCCATTCCCGCGCCACCTGGATGCCTAGGTACCGAAAGCTTCCCCCCACCACTCTAAATGGCAGTTCTCCCATCACCTCTCCTGCCCCCTTGCCTGGACCACAAACATCTCACTTTTCCCCATATTTAGCTTATACCTAAAAAACTGTCCGAATTCCCCCAGAATCCTCATAATTTCTTCCATCCCCTCTAATGGGTCCGATACATGCAGGAGCAGGTCATCTGCGTAAAGCGAGGCTCTGTGTTCCACTCACCCCCGGACCAGCCCCTTGAGGCTCTCAGCGCAATTGCCAGCGGCTTTATGGCTAATGCGAACATAAGTGGGGAGAGGGGGCATCCCTGTCTCGTCCCCCGTTGCAGCCTAAAATAGTCCGATGTTGTCCTATTCGTCCGTACGCTCACCACAGGAGCCTGACCCAGTCACTAAAGCCCCACCCAAATCCAAACCGTCTCAGTACCTCCCGCAGATAATCCCATTCTACCCGATCAAAAGCCTTCTCTGCGTCCATTGTGACCACTACCTCTACCTCCCTACCTTCCGAGGGCATCATGATCATATTTAACAACCTTCTTACATTGGCCACCAACTGCCTTCCCTTAACAAACCCCGTCTGGTCCTCCCCAATAACATCCAGGACACAATCCTCAACCCTAGAGGACAAGATTTTGGCCATCATCCCAATTTGACGCATACACAGTTACTAGTACCACCTGCACCCCCTCCAGTTTCCCACTAACGATAATATACCGGCCTCCCCCATCATGCATCCGTAACTATTCGCCCCGCCTCAAACACCACTCGCTTATTAATCAGGATCGCGATCCCTATAGTCTTCAAGTCCAGCCCGAGTGAAAAAACCTGTCTAACCCATCCCTTCCTTAATCTGATCTGATCAGCTACTCTAAGGTGCACCTCCTGCAGCATTACCACGTCCGCCTTCAGTCCCCTCAGATGCGCGAACACTCGTGCCCTCTGAACCGGCCCATTTAGTCCCCTTACATTCCAGGTGATCAGCCTAGTTGGGGAGCTTATCACCCTCCCCCTTCGCCAATCAGCCATCACCTTTCTTGGGCCAGCCTCCAGCCCGCGCCCCACGCCTCCACTGGCCTGCCGCCACGCAGCCTCCGCCCCCGACCTCCTATCTGTCTTGTAGCAACAGTCCCTCCCCCGTCAGCAGAACATCTCCCCCCCTCCCCCCCCCAGTATCAGCACATTGACCCCTCCAACAAGCATAACATCTGCTCATCCCCCACTGTGTTTCCATGAGCTAGCCCATCCAGATAGCTTGGTGACCCCCGCCCATGGCACCAGACATTCTCCCACCTATTGTTCCCTCCCCACCCCTCCCCTCCCCGCTCATACACACATTCTCAAACAAAAAAAACCAGTCCCAACACAATTGCCCTCGGAAAAAAAAATGCTAAATAAAGAAAAGATCAAACAGAAGATTCAGCAGCTAACAAACACACCTCCATCCCCCATCAATGCAAATGTAAACATTAACTCATTCAGCTCTGCAACTGGCCCCAAATCAATACAGAAGGCATTACAAATAACATCCGAGAAACAAAAAACAAGAAACTTTTTTTAACGTGAACGTTGCAGCAAAGTTCAAAGTCCTCACTCCGCCAGTCCTTTCCTTTTCGCAAAGTCCATCGCTTCCTCGGGCGATTCAAAATAAAAATGTTGCTCCTCGTACGTGACCCAGAGATGGGCCGGATACAGCAGTCCAAACTTCACCTTTATCTTAACAAGGGTCGACTTTATCTGATTGAACCCCACTCTTCTCCTGGACACCTCTGCACTCAGGTCCTGATAAATCCCCAGGGTACTGTTCTCCAATTTACAACTCCGCGTCTGCCTGGTCCACTGTAAAATACGCCCCTTATCCAAGTACCTGTGGAATCTCACCACCATTGCCCTTGGGTGGGAGGGGGGGTGCCCCACTCGCGGCTTCCTCGTGAACGCTCTGTAAGCCCTGTCCACCTCCAAGGATCGGGAGAACGTCCCATCTCCCACCAACCTTTCGAGCGTGCCCGCTATATATGCCCCAGCGTCCGCTCCTTCATCCCCTCCGGGAGACCAATGATTCTCAGGTATTGCCAGCGGGACCTATTCGCTAGGTCCTCTGCCTTCTCCAGGAGCCTTTTCTGCTGGTCTCTCAGCATCCCCACCTCCAACTCCACCGCAGTTTGCTGTTCCTCCTGGTCAGCCAGCACCTTCTCTACTTTCTGGATCGCCCGATCTTGGGCATCCAATCTAAGCTCCAGCCACGCAATTGATTCTTGAATCGGGTCCAAGCATTCCTACTTCTGCTTGGCGAAGCCCTCCTGGATAAATTGTATCAGCTGCTCCGTTGACCGCTGGGTCGACAAATCAGAGGTCCGGTCCTCCGCCATGCTTTCCTCCGCTGCAGCTTCAGCCCAAGCCTTCTCCGTTTGTCTGTTCCTGCCTTTACCAGCACTTCTAGTCCACCTCTCCACGCACCGATGTGGGAATGCAATCAACAATTGCCTCTGCCATCAATTTTCCAAATCAAGTCCGGTAGAAAATCGGAGGAAAAGGTCCAAAGGTCCGACCCGAGTGGGAGCCACCAAATGTGCGACCTACTCCTTCATAGCCGCCACTGGACGTCGCTACTTAATTACTTTCTTAATTGACTTAGAATAATTCCTATGTATGCTACAATTTGCTGTGCTTATTAAATGCTTGTACCACTGATAGCTAGATGTTTTGGGCAGAATCTTTCACTCTATTCTGACCGAGGCAAGATAAGGAGTGCAGCTCTGCAGAGCAGCGTATTCTCTCCAGATGTTACGCCATTCTGTGCACAAAGAACCGGAGGTTGCCACTGGCCGAATCGAGTGGCAATGCTGGCTCCACAGATAGGGGCACCTGTCTGCGCATGAAGAAAAATCTCCCCAAAACGCACGCTGGCAGCCACTACCACAGGTAGGGGGAACCCCTCCCCAATGTAGTTCCTCAGGGGCCCCATCCCCTGACAGTACCACCCTGGCACAACCAGGCTAACACTTCCAGGGGATAGTGCCCTGAACCTCTCTCTCTCCCCCCCCGGGGCTCTATTCATTGTGCACCTCTAGCTGCTTCACATTTTTTAAAAAGCAGTTGCAAACCTCGCCGGGGGGAATTCTAAATGTCCGGGGGGGGGGGGGAGGAAACCTGCTAATTATATTTAAATTTATTAAAATAGATTTAGTTGAGGTTCCTGTCCTTTGCTACCTCATCGGTGAGTGGTGGGTCAAATCGGAAAATTGGAGAATCTCGTTTTTCGATTCACGAGAGAAT
Organism: Scyliorhinus canicula; assembly: GCF_902713615.1. Taxonomy (NCBI): domain Eukaryota; kingdom Metazoa; phylum Chordata; class Chondrichthyes; order Carcharhiniformes; family Scyliorhinidae; genus Scyliorhinus; species Scyliorhinus canicula. The sequence goes on from NC_052147.1 coordinate 57,942,917, forward strand.
TTACGCCCACGTTGCTTATCTACAGGAAAGTGTTTTAGTTGTTTATTTTAATTTTTTTTTCATTTTTACTAATAGATCGACCTCAGCTCCTGTATCCCAAGTTGTCTATTAACACACTGTCCATTACTGAGCACTTATAGGCCAATCAACTTACAAGACTACTGTTCATATACTATTGTAAACCGTAGGAATAGAATGATGCACGATCAATTGCACAAAGACTTGAGTTGGATACAACTGAGGCTTTATTGCTTTAAGATGTGTGGCCTCCCACAGCAGCTGGCGAAATGGCTGCAGCATGGAGGACACACATATTTATACTCCGCCTATTGGGCGGAGCCAGCAGGCAGGGACTACCAACGTACCTGTAGTACAGGTCCTACCATACATCCTCTAATAGAGGTGCAATAGTGGTTTACCACGTAGAGTAAACCTCAATCACTTGCTAGATACCCACCAACTAGCTGCAAGCTGACTTCAATCACCCGACTGCCTCGCCACTCACACTGTTTTCAATCTCCCGACCACCTCTCCTCTCGTGCTGTTTTCAGACTTCTAACTGTAATAGAATGCTTTGTTCTCTTATAACTACGGGCTCCACCACTCCTTATTCAAGTGCCTCTCCACCCGCTTTTCAGGGGAAAATGGAATGATGAATGCCATCAATGTCCACTTCCGAGTGGGATTGCATTCTTAGCTTTACTGATGCAGAATGGGCACTAATAATTATTATTTCAATTACCTCTTCTCCTTTGCTACAGTCCTCGGGGCTCTCGCTATTCACAATCTGCATCAATTATTTGAATGTGGGGACAATTATTTGAATGTATTATTTCCAAGGTTGCGGATGACACAAAAGTAGGTGGGAGTGCAAACTGTGAGAGGATGAAAGTATTTTTCAAGGGGCTTTGGACAGGTTTAGTAAGTGGTCAATACCATGGCAGACGGTAATAAATTCGGAAGGGTTGATGCCCAAAGAAACATGGGTAATCTTGATCATGAGTCCCTAAAAGTTAACATGCAGGTTCCGCAAGAAATTAGGAAGGCAAATGGTATGTGTGCTTTTATCGCAAGAGGATTTGAATGCAGGAGGAAATTGTATAGAAGCTTGGTGAAATCACACTTGGATTATTATGTACAGTTTTGGTCCCCTTACCCAAGGGAGGATGTACTTGCCACAGAGGGAGCGCAGTAGGGGTTCACCAAACTGATTCCAGGATGGCGAGACTGTGCTATGGGGAGAGATTGAGAAGACTGGACCTGTGTTCTGCAGAGTTTAGAAGACTGTGAGATGATCTCATTGAAACATACAAAATTCTGAAAGGGGCCAGACAGGTAGATGCAGAAAGGATGTTTTCCCTGGCTGGGGGCAGTCTAGGAACAGGGGACACAATCTAAAATAAAAGGCAAACCATTTCAGACTGAGAAAAGGAGGGCTTTCTTCAGAGGCAGGTGAATCTTTGGAGATCTCTATGTGGAAGCTCCGTCATTGAGTATATTGAAGTCTGAGATTGATAGATTTCTAGATACCAATCACATCAAGAGCTATGGGGATATTGCGAGAAAATGACTTTGAGAAAGATGACCGGCTCATAGTGTTATTGCCAGGTTTTCTGTACTGGTGGATTTGAAAAGGAACAGGCTCAGACCGTACAATGTTGCAGTCTCCAGTTTTAAGGCACTGATGTTGCTGCCTTCATTGCTGTGGATTTTTGCTGTGTTGTTTGCAGAATGACTGGCTTCACCCTGATTCTTGGGTTAACATTCATTCCCGCATGTGATCACATGATCAATACTGCCATTGTCCAACCAGAATTATTTGAAGTTAGAAACCATTGCTACACAATAGGGGGGATGAATGAACAGGTTTCTCTACAGCTCTCTTTGTTAAGTTTCGAGCTTGAAGACTATTAGTTTAGGATGTTATGTTCTGGAGCTGGGCCGGTATGAATGATGCACAATAGAGCATCTAGTTCTTGACTAGTTGAAGTATTTTACATGCATGGGTTCAGATAACTATGAGAAAAATATTACAAACTACTGATTATGATAAATTATCCTAGAGCTAATGCAATTATGACTATCCACTAACACGACTATCTCGAGACTCCCCCAGGTACAGAGTCACGTGGTAGATTCACACTGCCACTTGCTGGTTGGAGGTCATTTACATGAAAATGAAATGAAATGAAAATCGCTTATTGTCACGAGTAGGCTTCAAATGAAGTTACTGTGAAAAGCCCCTAGTCGCCACATTCCGGCGCCTGTTCGGGGAGGCTGTTACGGGAATCGAACCGTGCTGCTGGCTTGCCTTGGTCTGCTTTCAAAGCCAGTGATTTAGCCCAGTGAACTAAACAGCCCCTAAACATCACTGTATACATGATTGCTTATGCACATCATCACATAGGAGTCGATAGATTTTGAGTTTTGGGTAAGTGCACATAATAGGGGGCGTGAATCCCACAAATTGTTGGAACTTCCTCGGGGCTTAAAGGGCGGGATTCTCCTGCAATCGGCGGGATAGCCCAACGCCAAGAACGGCGCGAACCACTCCCGCATCGGGCCACCCGGAAGTTGCTGAATCCTCCGCACTTCCAGCGGCTAGGCCGGCGCCAGAGGGGCTGTCATCGTGCCAATCGGCAAAGGGCCGGCGTGGTCTCGTGCATGCGCAGAACCATCGCCGTGTTCTGGTGCATGCGCAGGGGCTTCTTCTCTGTGCCGGCCATGGCGGAGCCCTCCAGAGGCCGGCTCGGAAGGAAGGAGTGCCCCCACGGCACTGACCCTCCCGAAGTCCAAAGTCTTTGGGGTTGATGTAGAAATTGGGAAATCCACCTGACCCTTAGCAGCCAATTAAGGGACAATTTAGCGTGGCCATCCACCTACCCTGTACATTGTTGGATTGTGGGAATGAGACCCAATGCAGACACGGGAGGAATGTACAAACTCCACATGGACAGTGACCCGGGGCCGGGATCGAACCTGGGTCCTCGGTGCCGTGGGGCAGCAGTGCTTAAAGTCCAGTTTTAAAGAAAAGACAGTTATCGAAAACCTTGCACTGAATACAATCCATCTTTAAAGTTGTGAATGTGACATGCCTTTACTGGTCATGACATGCATAGCTAGACAACGGCATTTGTCAACATAGCAGTGACTATATCTCAGTAATTTGTTGTATGTGGAGCATTTGCAATGATGACAATGGAATACATACATTCAAGTTTTTGTGCTAGTCTATTTCTAAACCAAAATGCTCATAAGTGGGTAGAGCAAAAAAATAAATATTTCAGTAACAATTTTCCCCACTGAAAGCGGAGATATATCTTCAGCTAAATATTTAAGAGCAACGTTTATACAAACACTGACCAGGCAGAACAGCACCTGGGGGGCGTGAGGGGGGTGGGGTCTCCTGGGCCACTGTAGACCCCTGGCAGCAGGTGCTGAGAAACAGCCTGCTAAACATGCCATTCAGGAGATATCAAGTCTGCTGCAACGCACCCACAATGTTTTGGCCTCAACTGCTTTCTGTGGTAGCAAATTCCATCGGCTCACCACTCTCTGGGTGAATGAATTTCTCCTCATCTCAGTCCTAAAAGTTTTACGCCATATCCTTAAACTGTGGCCCCTGGTCCTGGACTCCCTCGACCTATCTCCTTTGTCCTACCTGCATAGGGAACATCCTTCCTGCATGTACCCAGTCAGGTCTTGTTCAAATTCTATAGGTTTCCATGAAATAGAATCGCTACAGTGCAGAAGAAGGCCATTTGGCCCATCAGGTCTGCACCGCCCCTTCGAATGAGCACTCTGCCTATTTACAAGTGTCCACCTCGTCCTATCCCCGTAATCCCACAATCTAACCTGCACATCCCTAGACACTAAGGGGCAATTTAGCACAGTGAATCTACCTAACCTGCACATCTTTGGACAGTGGGAGGAAACCGGAGCACCCGGAGGAAACCCACGCAGACACGGGGGAGAAGGTACAAACTTCACACAGACAGACACCCGAGGCTGGAATTGAACCCGGGTCCCGGGCGCTGTGAGGCAGCAGTGCTAACCACTTTGCGACTCTGCCGCCCCATTGTTCTCATTGGTTTTCATAAACTTTGATAACTTTGGAAAACCTTTCCTGCCATAATTTTGAGACGGATGAAAAGCTGAAAACGAAAAATTCTTCACCCTTAAAAGCTGCTCTGAAGTGCAATGCATCAATGGAGTAGCTCTCAGGAAGTTTTACTGAGGCTCAAATCAACTTCATTCATTACATCAATCGCCCACCCAAGAAATTCCTTAAAGGTCTTAGAGACTATGGATTACTTTTGGCTAAGGCCGATGTATGTTTTTTGAAGTGGGGAGAAATCTTCTATTTGATTTGCTAATGAGTAAACCCACCCCTACATGTTCCCAGGAAGGATTCACTGAGTGAGGACAACTTCTTCCTGTGTTCTCTGCCTGAAGCCAGGTCTGACCCATAACATCCACTATGGGTAGGAAAAAGGAGATAGGTCCCGATTCCAGCCCAGTTGAAAAAGGAATTGAGCCCCTTGCTGTTGGCAACAATCTGGTCCATGCCAGCCGTTCAATTGAGGCAACCAAAAAGAGTCCAAGTTTCTGTGGCAACATACATTTTTACATTCATGTTCAAGCTATGAATTGTGATGGTAAAGGGTCTAATTTTTCTCTCCTGCTCTTTAACAGTTGCCATTGGTGTATGATAGAAGGACTTACAAGTTGTTACTCATTTTGGTTGTGTTACGAAAGTGGTTTCCTTGGCCATCGAGTGCCAGAGTGGGACTCGAGCCCAGAACCTCTGGCTCAGAGTCAGGGACATTACCTAATGTTCTGCGAGACCTGGAAGTGAAGGCAGCTTACAAAGAAAGTCGGGGGAACAGGATTGAGATGGCATGCATGTGACGTGAGAGTTCTGAGACATTCCAAATTGGCGTAAAGCTATTGTTGAAGTGGTTAACAGGTCTAGGTACTTAATAATCCTTTAATTTAATTGAAGAACAAAAGTTTGAGAGAGTTGAGGTGAAGGCTTAAAAAAAAAAACCGATGCACTCCGAGCTGCTTTTTCTCTTCTCTTTCCTTGCTGAAAACCAGGCTGTAAATATTTTGTTTGGTTGTGCCTGTATGACACGTGGGAGCAGGCGGTGCGAGCGGACCCCGGGGTCCTGGGGGGGCGCGGGGCGATCGGACCCCGGGGGGTGCCCCCACGGTGGCCTGGCCCGCAATCGGGGCCCACCGATCGGCAGGCGGGCCAGTGCCGTGGGGGCACACTTTTTCAGAAAAGACCCACCCCACTGTGCATGCGCCGGGATGACGTCAGCGGCCGCTGACGCTCCGGCACATGGGCGGCCTCACGCCGGCCGGCGAACGCCTTTCGGCCAACCGTTCTCGCTGGCTGGCCGGGCGGAAAGGCCGTTTGCGGCGGCCGGCGGGGAGCCAAAGGCCGCTCGCGCCGGTCGGCAGGGCGCCAACCCCTCCGGCCCGGGCCTAGCCCCTAAAGGTGCGGAGATCTTGATTCACCGACACTTAGGGCGCAATCCAACAAAAAAAAAAGTCCATTCTGAGCAGCATACAAGCGTCAGGAATGACCTGCTATCTAACAGCGCTTTGTTATCCTCGACATTCTCCGAGGCGCGCAGCACGATTCACGACAACGGGATTTTTGGGGGGCGGAGAATATCGCGGGGCCGCAGGGTGGGATTTACGCCACCCACCCGACAATTCTTCGGCCCAGATTTCTGGCCTGCCATGAGAACCTGGAAGCCCCTTTGAGCAGAGATCCAAAGTCAGCATGGCAGTAACCAATCATCTCATAGCTGCAGTCGGAGCTTCCACTCTGGCATTGGATGGAATTTCTACTGTCTGGTGTCCAGCTTGGAGGCGGGAAGGGCATTCACTTGGGTGGGATGGCGGTGTACCTGGATCCCGCTGCATCTCCAGAATTAAGTTAATCGCCAAGAAGGTCCACGGTTTACTTTCTCCCACAGCTAATTGAGGCCTTAAATGGTCAAGTAATGACCACAAGGGCCTCATCCCACAACTGCTGGTGTTAACCCAGCCACAAACGGATCTGTTGTCAAGTGACGTGCATAGCAGCTGAAACCATGAAATCAACTTATCACTGCCTTTCCTGGGATGGGGTCGGGGGGGGTTTAAACAGCCTTCAATCAAAGGCACTCAGTGGCCAATCAAGGGATTCGACAAGGGACGGGGCCTGCTGAAAAACACAAACCTGCTCTTGTTGTTGCCCTTCCTACATTCCTGGCCCTGTGACCCCCCACGCCCCCCCCCCCCCACCCCTTGCAAACTGTGGTAGTCTAGTTAGAGGTATTACGGTACCTAGTAATGCTGGAACACCATTGGTGGATAATGCATGTTGTCTATTGGTTGAGACTATATGGAGCTCCACCCTGCAAGGTGGGGTATAAGAGCCCGTGCAGCCCCAGCAGCTTCCTTTCTGTACCTGAACTGCTGGGGAAACATTTAGCTTATTAAAGCCTTCAGTTGTACTACAACCTCGCTTTAGTAGTCATTGATTGTGCATCAATTTAATAAGCTAGATTTAAAGAATGGAGCTCCGAATCAAGCCAAAGTGTTTGCAACTCAGCCCCCACACAGTAAACTCAACGGCAGCTTTCAAGCACTGGCTAGCGTGCTTCAACAGCTACCTCGGAACGGCAGAAAACACACCCACAAGAGAACAGAAACTGCAGACCCTGCACTCGAGGGCGAGTCCAGAAGTCTACACCCTCATCGAGGATGCGGACGACTTCGATGCCACGATGGAGTTGCTGAAAGGACGTTACATTCGCCCTGTGAATCAGGTCTACGCCCAGCATCTACTAGCAACGAGACGACAAATTCCTGGTGAGTCACTAGAAGAATTCTACCGTGCGCTCCTAGTGTTGGTGAGAAACTGCAGCTGCTCGCAAGTTTCAGCAAACGACCACACTGAACTGTTGATTCGGGACGTTTTCGTTGCGGATATGCTGTCTTCTCAAATCCGCCAGCGTTTGCTGGAGAAAGAAACTCTAGGCCTCAAGGAGGCTCGGGGCCTTGCCGGCTCCCTGGATGTGGCCTCCCAAAACGCCCGCTCCTACGCCACCGACCACGTGGCAGCCCCCTAGGCAGCGTGGAAACCCTCTGCGGCCGACTCCGAGGCGATACCCCACACTCCCCCACAAGACTGCGCTGCAAGACGGCCCAGCAACCCCGGGGGGCCCCGCTGCTATTTTTCCGGGCAAGCCAAACACTGCCGACAACACTGCCCAGCCCGTTCGTCCACCTGTAAATGGTGCGGCAAAAAGGGCCATTTCGTGGCGGTATGCCAGGCCTGGGCGGCCGCTGCGGTCTCCGGAAGCGATTGCGGACCGCCACTACAACCCTCTCCATGGGCCCCGTGAGGCCAGCGAACGCCGCCATCTTCCTCCTCCAGGGCCACGTGTGGCCTCCGGGCACCGCCATCTTGTTCCGCGGACACCGCGTGCAATGGATGGGCGCCGCCATTTTCTGCACCCACAGCTACGTGCGAGCAGTGGGCGCCGCCATCTTGGATGGACTCCCAGGACCTCAGTGCAGATGACCATACACTGCCCGACGAGAACACCCAGCTGCTGCCACGATTAGCCTTGGTGACCCTGGACCAGTCTCGGCCTCGAACACTCTCAACTGCTACTACAACGGTGCTAATCAACGGACATGAGACGTCCTGCTTAATCGACTCTGGGAGCACGGAGAGCTTCATACACCCCGACACAGTAAGGCGCTGTTCTCTCCCTGTCCACCCTGTTAATCACAAAATCTCCCAAGCCCCCGGTTCGCACTCAGTAGAGATACAGGGGTTCTGTGTAGCAAATCTCACAGTCCAGGGAAGGGAGTTCAAAAATTACCAGCTCTACGTCCTTCCCCACCTCTGCGCAGACACACTCCTAGGGATAGACTTCCAGTGCAAATGGTTGACCGATACGGTTTATGGGCAACATTCCCGTATCTATGGGCAGCACGGTGGTCTAGTGGTTAACACAACCGCCTCACGGCGCTGAGGTGCCAGGTTCGATCCCGGCTCTGGGTCACTGTCCGTGTGGAGTTTGCACATTCTCCCATTCTCTCCGTGTCTGCGTGGGTTTCGCCCCCACAACCCAAAAATGTGCAGAGTAGGTGGATTGGCCATGCTAAATTGCCCCTTAATTAGAAAAAATAATTGGGTAATCTAAATTTATAAAAAAAAAACAAACATTCCCGTATCTCGATAACGTCACCATCTGCGGCCACGACCATCAGGACCACGACACCAACCTCCAAAAATTCCTTAACCTTCCTTATAACATGGATAAATGCGTGTTTAGCACCGATCGCCTAGCCATCCTTGGCTACGTAGTGCGAAATGGAGTGATAGGCCCCGACCCTGAACGCATGCGCCCCCTTATGGAGTTCCCCCTCCCTCACTGCTCCAAGGCCCTGAAGCGCTGCCTAGGTTTTTTCTCTTACTACGCCCAGTGGGTCCCCAACTACGCAGACAAGGCCCGTCCTCTGATCCTATCCACAGTTTTCCCCCTGTCGATAGAGGCCCGCCAGGCCTTCAGCCGCATCAAAGCAGATATCGCAAAGGCCACGATGCACGCCATCGACGAGTCCATCCCCTTCCAGGTCGAGAGCGACGCGTCCGACATAACTCTGGCAGCCACCCTCAACCAAGGGGGCAGACCCGTGGCCTTCTTCTCACGTACCCTCCATGCTTCCAAAATCCGCCATTCCTCTGTCGAAAAGGAGGCCCAAGCCATAGTAGAAGCTGTGCGACATTGGAGGCATTACCTGGCCGGCAGGAGATTCACTCTCCTCACTGACTAACAGTCGGTCGCCTTCATGTTCGATAATGCACAGCGGAGCAAGATAAAGAACGATAAGATCTTGCGGTGGAGGATCGAACTCTCCACCTATAACTACAAGTTCTTCTTTCATCCCGGGAAGCTAAACGAGCCTCCTGATGCCCTGTCCCGCGGCACATGTGCCAACGCACAAGTGGACCGCCTCCGAGCCCTCGATGAGGACCTCTGCCACCCGGGGGTCACTCGCTTCTTCCATTTTGTCAAGACCCGCAACCTGCCCTACTCCATCGAGGTCAGGACAGCCACCAGGAATTGCCAAATCTGCGCGGAGTGCAAGCCGCACTTCTACCGGCCAGAGAAAGCGCACCTGATAAAGGCTTCCCGTCCCTTTGAACGCCTCAGCATGGACTTCAAAGGTCCCCTCCCCTCCACCGACTGCAACACATACTTCCTGAACGTGATTGACGAGTACTCCTGATTCCCGTTCGCCATCCCCTGCCCCGACATGACCGCAACCACTGTCATCAAAGCCCTCCATAGCATCTTTATACTGTTCGGGTTCCCCTCTTACATACATAGTGATAGAGGGTCCTCCTTTATGAGCGCCGAACTGCGTCAATTCCTGCTCAGCAAGATCATTGCCTCGAGCAGGACGACCAGTTACAACCCCCGGGGTAACGGACAGATAGAGAGGGAGAATGGAACGGTCTGGAAGACCGTCCTACTGGCCCTACGGTCTAGAAATCTCCCAGTCTCCCGTTGGCAGGAAGTCCTCCCGGATGCCCTCCACTCCATCCGGTCCCTGCTCTGCACCACGACCAACCAAACACCTCACGAACGTCTCCTTGTTTTCCCCAGGAAGTCCTCCACTGGGACCTCGCTCCCGACCTGGCTGGCAGCCCCCAGACCCATCCTGCTCCTAAAACATGTGCGGACTCACAAGTCGGACCCGTTGGTTGCGAGGGTCCATCTTCTCCACGCTAACCCCCAGTACGCCACCCCGACGGCTGACAAGACACGGTCTCCCTATGAGACCTGCCGCCAGCCGGATCCCCGCGCACACCCCCGCCACCAGTCCCACACACCATCCCACCGGGGCACCTTATAGCTGCCCCCTTCCCAGGAGGATCAGTTCTTCTGCCGGCCCCGTCCAGGCCCCCCCGCCCACCGATGCACCCCGCAGACGCTCACTTCCCAGGTCATATCAGCTCCCCCACCAGCGCCGTCTAGGGGTGTTGAAGCTGCCACAGAGATCGAAACCACGCTCCCCGAGTCACAGACGCCCGAACCTCCACCAGTGTCACCACCGAAGCTTCAACGATCACAGAGGAAGACCAGGGCCCCCGATCGACTGATTGCTTCACTGTAACACGTATATAGTTAATTGTGAAATTGTAAAATTGTAAAATATTTTGTAAATAGTTACGATTATAAGTCAAAACGCTGTACGGAGGTATTACGGTACCTCCATAACCATAAATCCTACCATGTTACAAAGTTGTAATACCAAGCCACCACCCCCTCCCGATTGTTTTGTAACAGGGGGTGAATGTGGTAGACTGGTTAGAGGTATTACGGTACCTAGTAATGCTGGAACACCATTGGTGGATAATGCATGTTGTCTCTTGGTCAAGGCCGTATGGTAGTTCCGCCCTGCAAGGCAGGGTATAAAGCCCGTGCAGCCCCAGCAGCTTCCTTTCTGTACCCGAGCTGCTGGGGGAAACATCTAGCTTATTAAAGCCTTCAGTTGTACCACAACCTCGCTTTAGTAGTCATTGATTGTGCATCACAAACCACCCCCCATTACTTACCCGTGGCCTGGGTCACTCTGCAATCCTGGGAATCCGATGTCTGTACTTCCAGCAATAGCCACGGCCTCTCCGGTAGCCCTGCTGTGCACAAGAGCGGCCAGCCTTTGATTGACCGACAGACTTCCTGCACAAACATGATTCCAGGTTTGGGGAGTTGAGGTGGTGGGGGGGGGGGGGGGGGGGCAGTGAGGGAGGCCTGAAGTCTCATCACTGCCTGATTTGTGTGTGGTCCAGCAGGCATGCCCAAAAAGAGGCACTGAGGGCCTCTCACTGGCTCTTCGGCCAGCAGGCGAGACCCCCAACGCAGCGACATGATTCCGCCTATAGCCTGGCTCCTTATTGTGCTGTAACTGAAACAGAGACATCAGGCATCATGATTGCATCCTGAGGTGCTGCAATGCAGTTGCCATCACTTCCACACTGGCTTGAATGGTCTCCAAATGCTGCACATAAACCTTCTGCCACACTGAAGGCAGACTCATTTGTTATCCTTTAGTGATAGGCTGTGATCTGACTGATCTGGCAATGTACTAAACCCGCAGTGTGAGGATGAGGTGGTTGTCTATCAATGTTAGGCAGGAGTCCTGACTGCTGACTAGCTGTGGCACATTGGCCAGTGTGAGAAGTTGGCAATGTATATTGGAGCTGTCCTGACCTTGACCACCCATGTGAGATCATGGAATTTCTTGCGGCACTGCTCTAGGGATAAGTCTCTGGGATTTGACTTTCCTGGCTAACTGTTTTGATTCTCTTCTTGAGGACATCCTGAACTCCTATGAAAACGTTGTTCCTTTTCACCTTCTGTGCTAACATCTCCAGCAGCTCAACTTAAAAAGCAGGAGGCATCTCTCTGTCCCGCTGCTCCATTTACTGTACTTCACCTTTGGCTACTTCCTGCACAGTGAGTCAGCAGCAGCTTCTGTACAATGGGCACAGTTCCCCTTTAAGGAGGAGCAGGTTGTCCTTAAGAGATGGAGGCGAGCTGGAGAATATACGCCACCCACGCTGCTTGCAGCCCGCCCACCACCGTCCTCCCTCCAAAATCAAGCGTGTAGCCAACCAGCAATGCTATTCTGTGTTAGGCTGCACACTGAAGCCATTCAAATGATGACATGGCATCCAACATCTATAAATGCTGCCGGACCTGCTGGTTGTTTCCAGCAACTTCTGTTTCACTGTGTCCAGCATTGGCAATAATGTAAATTCCACACATAAAACAACACAGAAATAGGCCTTTTGGCCGATAATGCAGGGTTTGTGCTCCACCAAAGCCTCCTCCCACTCTATTTATTTCATCTGCCTTTGTGGGAATATCCTTTTATTCCTCTATTCCTCATGCATTTACAAGGAAACTAGATAAGTACATCTGTGCTGTTCCCCTCGACCACTCCACATGGTAACAGTTTTCCTCACATTCTCGCCACTCCTGAATTCCTTATGCGATTTATTAGTGACTCTCTTGTATTTACGGGCTCCTCATGTTGCGCTGCCCATCTGCTCGTCATCAAATTAAATCAAAATTAAGTAATGCCGAAGAGGAAAAAAAATTCCGTTGATGCAAAGAAGGCTGGAATGAATATTTTGGAATTATTGGCGGTCGATGAACCATATTCCAGAGTAACCAAAGGATTGCTCCTATAGGCAATGGATTAAGCAGGTGTGCTAAATTTCTGTGAAGTAACGTTTAAATAAGGGGCTTAAGGTTCAAGGAGACAAAATATTTGTCCTGAATCGATGTTTTAGAACAAGTGCACAAGTAGGGAAAGCGTAAGAAATACTCGCTATTTGTTAGAATGGTGTTTTATTTTTATAGTTACGTTTTATTGTTATAATATAGATCCTCTTGACATTTCAGTAGCTTTATTGCTGTAATTTTAGCATTTGAGCATTATGCTGTGTGGCCTGGAAACTTGAAAAGTTGCCAGCCCAGAGAACCAGTTATTTCCCGGAGCTTGCCAGTGATACATTTCTGCACACTTGCACTTGTCCAAAATGCAATTCTCATTTACCACTACGTAATATAGCAGCAATCTCATTTACCCCTACTTTATATCGTAGCAAATCTCATTTACCCCTTCTTAATAATGCAGCAATCTCATTCTAGTCGGGCAACTGTAAATACATTAAGCAGAGAGCGGGTGCATCCAGTTTCAGTAGCTGTACAAATATACTGGTGCAGCCATATTTAGTGATTGTGGGGAGGGCAATTGCCAACAAATTCAGATGCTGTGAACCTGGCCCAAAATAACTATCTTTCAATTTTTAAAATTCATAATAAAATCACCAGTAGCTAGTCTTAAAGGGTACCAAAACTGAATTTACAACTCATGGAGGAACTGAAAGATCAATTGTCGTGTGTGCTGTAATATGCCTTTTAAGGGATGTCAGCATGACATCACTAAAAGGGAAGTGTGTCATGTAGCCCAGTCTTCATTTCACTTATGCTTTGAGCAGAGCACATACACACAGCTCTGTGCCTTCAAGTTTTACACCTTTGAATGGCTGTTCTCATGTGCCGAGTCTTAATAAACAAACCCGCAGCATGTTTCCAAAATCCCTTATGAGCGATTGGTGCCTTGTGCTGTGTCCCGTAAATAAGCTTGAGGTGTTATATCATTATAATTAGTATAACATGACAGTTTGAGCATACAATTTCATACCACCCATCGTGGGTTCTGTAAACAACTCCCGGTGGTTTTTTGCCAGCTAAAAAAGAGAAAGAGGGTCAATCAACAAATTCCAAGTTTTCAGACAACCAACTGAAATGTATTTTTATTGCTTCTCTTTCCTCTAATTAAAATAGGAAAAAAATGGGAGGACCTGTTTGGCTACGGATTAGGACGTGGAGTTGTTAGACTGCGATGATTCCAGGTTCGCTTCTGGATTAACATCTTAATAAGGATAGCAGTTATGTGGTATAATTACACTGAGAGATCCTGAAGAGAAACAGTGTCCAGGTCCCTTCTCCTGAGCAGGTTTCCATTGGTTCCTGTTGGAAATGCATGCAAGTGCCCAGAAGAGGAACATCTCACACAACATAATTTATCAACATACGTGATCAATGTTCAAACATTAGCACTTGGGGTTATGTAATAAAGGGGGTCCAGCACACATGGATCCATTCCCCAAAGAGTCAAAAGAGTGTTATAATCCAGAAAGACAATTGGTGAATCATATTACTGGAGTCAACCTTTACTCAGTCTTCCATTTATTTACAAAAGTTAAATATTACAAGCATACACCTCCTAACTCCAACCACACCACAAGTGTCAATAAGTACCTTTTTATCTGTGCTCAAGTATATGCTTTCCACTTGTAGACGTTTAATATACAATTCACAAATAATTTCAAGGAGGGAAGTTGAGTACACAAGAGACATGTGAGATTGTAGCTAGGCACTCGGAACCCTGTAATATGGAGACCCTATTTATCACCACACTACCATTTGACAAAAAGGTAGGTACTCAAATTCACAACACAGAACTCAGACCCTCCCACTTACTCTTTTACACAGTCGATAACATTAGTTACGAAACCAATAGTATGCTTTTGGATTACAATTGAATAAAATGCCATCAGCCTTGGGAGATAGTAATACTACATTATATAAAAATATATTCAACATGACTTTCTGATCAACAGACTATGCCGTTCCAATTACCCACAATGATTAAAGTTTACAGTATTTCCCTCTTTTACACACAAGTTGCATTCATCCTGAAATATACAACATTCAGCACCTATGACACTTTTAAAAAAAAATCAATTTCTATCTGTGTGGTAGTCACCACTAGTAGTATATTCCATGTATTACGGCACTGCCCGTATATTAGAGGTACAATGGTAAATCCCTGCCTGCTGGCTCCGCCCAGTAGGCATCGTATAAATGTGTGCGCAACCATTCTGGTTCCAGCTACAGGAGGCACAACATCTTGCACGTGGTCAACGTGTCCCTCCCCTTCCAGGTGGAGAGCGATGCATTGGACGTAGATCTGGCCGCCACCCTCAACCAGGCCTGTGGCCTTCTTTTCTCGCACCCTCCATGCCTCCGAAAATTCGTCACACTCGCTGTCGAAAAGGAGGCCCAAGCCATTGTGGAAGCTCTGCGGCATTGGAGGCATTGCCTGGCTGGCAGGATATTCACTCTCCTCACTGACCAACGGTCAGTTGCCTTTATGTTTAATAATACACAGCGGGACAAGATCAAAAATGACAAATCTTGAGGTGGAGGATCGAGCTCTCCACCTATAATTATGAGATTTTGTATCACCCGGGGAAGCTCAATGAGCCCCCTGATGCCCTATCCCGGGGCACATGAGCCAGCGCACAAATGGACCGACTCTGGGCTCTCCACTAGGACCTCTGCCACCCGGGGGTCACCCGGTTCTTCCATTTCATCAAGGCCCGCAACCTGCCCTACTCCATTGAGGAGGTCAGGACCGTCCCAGAGACTGCCAGGTCTGCGCAGGGTGCAAGCCGCACTTCTATCAGCCAGATCGAGCGCACCTGGTGAAGGCCTCCCGCCCTTTTGAACATCTCAGCATGGACTTTAAAGGGCCCCTCCCGTCCATTGACCGTAACACGTACTTTCTGAACATGATTGATGAGTACTCCTGATTCCCTTTTGCCATCCCATGCCCCGATATGACTTCTGCCACGGTAATTAAAGCCCTCACAGCATCTTCACTCTGTTCGGTTTCCCAACCTACAGCCACAGCGATTGGGGATCCACTTTTATGAACGATGAACTGCGTCAGTTCCTGCTCAGCAAGGGCATCGCCTCAAACAGGACGACCAGCTACAACCCCCGGGGAAATGGGCAGGTGGAGAGGGAGAACGGGACGGTCTGGAAGGCCATCCTGCTGGCCCTGCGGTCTAAAAATCTCCTGGTCTCCCGCTGGCAGGGGGTCCTCCCCGACGTGCTCCACTCCATCTGATCGCTCCTCTGCACCGCGACTAACGAGACCCCTCACGAACGTGTGTTTGCCTCCCCCAGGAAGTCCACCTCTGGGGTCTCGCTCCCAACATGGCTGACAGTTCCTGGACCCATCCTCCTTCGGAATCATGTACGGACCCTAAGTCGGACCCATTGGTCGAAAAAGTCCACCTCTTACATGCTAACCCGCAGTACGCCTACGTGTCACACCCCGACGGGCACCAGGACACAGTGTCCCTCCGGGACCTGGCACCCGCTGGATCCCCCCCCCCCCTGCCCCCCGCCCCGCTTGCCTCTTTCACCCCTGCGCCACTCATCCTCCCTCCAGCGAACCTCACCGCAGCCCTCACCCCAGCAGGATCTGTCCTCCCACTGGTTCCACTCAGGGGTGACGAAGACAACACGCTCCCGGGTCGCAGGTGACCAAGTCGGCGCCCACATCACCACCAGGACTGAGGCGATCACAGAGGAGGGTCAAGGCCCCCGACAGACTTAACTTGTAATGTTTTCCACCACACCCGCCGGACTCTTTTTTTGACAGGGGGTGAATATGGTAGTCACCACTAGTAGTATATTACATGTATTACGGCACTGCCCGTATATTAGAGGTACAAGGGAAAATCCCTGCCTTCTGACTCCGCCCAGCAGGGGGCATATAGAAGTGTGTGCTCGCCTGTGCTGCAGCCATTCTGGTTCCAGCTACAGGAGGCACAACATCTTGCTCAATAAAGCCTCGATTATTCCACTATTCTCGTCTTTGTGGTAATTGATAAGTGCATCAATCTGTCCATCACATGAACCACTGATGCCTTTTAAAAAGCTCTCCACATTTCACGAATTGCACATTTACATGTTATTTGGGGTGGGAGTGTATGAGGTGACGGACACTAAACGTTCCACATATTAAATGTATTAAAGTTAAGTAGGAACAGAAAGTTACTTTCTAAGATGAAAGGGAAACTCAGCCTTAAAAATATTATAACATTCATTTGTTACAGCTTTCTAACTAGCCGTCCTCTGGAGCATTCCCGGAGTTGTAACCACCATTGTTTTTTGCCAACCCTCAACTATAATATCAGTGCAGAGCATCCGATTTACTGAATCTCCAACTACTTTCTTAACCTCCTGAGAGCTATCCAGGGTAATGCTCGTGCTTTATAAATATAGGCATTTGGGGCGGAGCTGATTGTAAGCCTGCAGCACATATCCTCAAGAATTAATGGCTCAATTCCTTATTCAATTTTTAAAAGATTTTTCTTTAAAGAAGACACAAAACAGGATTTTTTTTTCTGTCAGCGACAGCAGAAGCAATGGTCAGTGACAATGCTTTTTAAACCTTTTTGCCAGAGCCCCATTTTTACCAACCGGCCATCTTTCGGGACCCAAGCTGGCCGACCTTAGTGACCCACCATTTTAGCTTACCTCAATGTGAGCCTGCTTGGTCCTCACAATCTCACTTGCTTTATCATTCAGTGTTACATATCTGCCAAGGGCTTCAGCTGATAATTTAAGATCTCACCGCATCCGTTGAAAAACATCAAGAGGTTTGTCCTCAAACTCGCTAGGTTTAGTCTTCAAATGCCTTTGAAGTTTTGGAGGGTTTAATCCTTCATTTGCCAGTACTTCCCTGCATATAACATACATGGGCTTTGCATCCTGATTTGCATTGGCACATTTAATAAATCCATGCCTCAAGAAATCATCTTTATACTGCCTTGTTCCTGTTTCCAGCTTCTTTTTCATCAGGTCTTCACCAGAGGCCCTGGAGCTCACACCAACACTGCGGGCAGCTACTAAAATGGAGGAATCGCTCTTGCACTCAGAGCATGTGACACCAGTGCACGGGGCACGTGACATGCTCTCTGCCGCCGCTTCTGGAGAGAAGACTCCATCGATTGTTTAAAAAGAATCTTCTCCTGGGACAGCGCGCTGACGTCAGGAGGAGGAGGCAGTCGGGCCCAGCGCACTGCTGAGGGGATCGCATGTGTGGGACGGCTGCCATTTTTAAAAGCTGGTCGCGGTCATTGGGAACTTCTTCCCGCGATCGGGAATGCTGCGACGCATGGCCCTGTGACCCTCCCAATGCCCGCCCATGACCCACCCGTGGGTCGTGACCCCGAGTTTGAAAATGACTGGTTCACGATCCTGTGGATGAGTAATTTGGTATTTAGTGGTAGGTCACCTCCCTTCACATGGCACGTGATCTTCGAAGCAGGTTTTATCCCACAAAAACTCAGTCTGACTCTCCTCTGCTCTATTTTAGCTATTTTTCCGGTCACATTCTGAATTTGGGGCACCTTCGGGTCTGCTTCCCCGTCTGCCTTCTTTGCCAACCTCTGCCAGGTACTCCTGTGTTCGACCTTCTTACAAGGGTGGGCCAAAAATAGTCCAAAGCCATCCAGTCAAGTTAGCTGGCAGCCAAATCATTAAACCATTTGCTTTCCTCTGTATCTGCTGCTCTCTCGGGCTATTTTTGCAACCTGTTGTTACTTTCTTTTTTTTTAAAAAAAGAGGTCCCACAGCTCATTGGTCCGGTCTAGTCTTACGCAGAATGTGCCTCATTGGCCATTCCAATTAATATGCAAACGAGGTGGTTATTCTGATGCTGGTCCCCCTTTTCCAGGCTCTCGGTTGGCGCAATTCATTCCCCACCCATTTCAGAAAACCTTTATTTCCGTGCCCTCTTTTTGACTACTTTCTCCATCTTCTGATCTTTTTACCTTTTCTCGCTCCTCATCATTGGTGGGAAGTCCAGGTGCTGGTCAGCAGAGAGATGATCTGGCTGCAACTCCAGGTTGTTGGATGAAGGAGATTGTAACTCGGACCTTGCAGGCTGACCTTGGGACGAAAGATGGTGCCAGCAAAGATAAAACATGAAGCAGACGGTTCTCCATCCATGGCCGTGTGGCTTCTCCCCATCCCATGGAGCCCCTCCATATATAATCGCCTGCCATACCACTTCTCACCACTAGAGCCTCCTCTCCCATGTTCACATCTTTCCAAATTCCTGCTGCCTACCACACCTTCAACTGAAACATTCTGCCATAGCTACCCACCCCCTCCTGGTTCCTGCTGCCACTCCTCAATCAGTCTCCCAGTCATGAGCACAGTATGGTTCAAAAATCCATCTCTCCCATATCCTTGCTGACAACTCTCCCTCTCCAGCCCCCAGTAGGAGGGCCGAGGGGCCCAGGAGAGAAAGGCAAGTGAAAATTAAAAATGGAATGAAATTTATTAAAATATGCCTCACAAAATTTTTGAAACAAAACAACTGTAGGGACCAGGGACCGCAATAACTTAAAAAAATATAAATTAAGCTAATTTTTAAAAAAACGTTTATTTCTACCTTGAGTTTAGGACCAAGGAGATATGGCTTGAGGAGCAGCAGCACCACCTAGCTTTCGAAAAACTGGAAGGTAAGTATACATACCTTGCACTCAGTACAGGTTGAAAGAAATATCCAGGTATGGAGCAAAATTATAACACAAGGCAAATATAAAATGGATTGTCATGCGCAGGGTGTTAATATATTTCTGCAGATGCTCACAGTGAATTGGAAATATAGAGCATAGCATCAGAGCTACTAATTTACAGTGACTAAATACAGTGCTGAGAATTTTTGTTTAAGCCTCAAAAGGTTGATTTGCAAAACTCTTTGCATCTTCATTCATGCATCTCTGAACAGTTTTTAAAGTGGAGAGTACACTGGGTACCAGCTGGATTTTGATATTTTGTAGGAATGGGAAAAATGATGTTCAGCTGCACTGGGGGTAGTTCTTCCCTTTGACAGCCAGGGGAATGGATCTAGTTTTAGGCAGCAAGGTGCAATAAACCTGGACTGTGGTGGCCTTGTGGTGGGAATTCTGGGCGTTGGCAGCATGGGACAATCCTAGTCTGGAAACACCTGTCATGATATGCAGACACACACAATGATATACAGACAAGCAGCTAATGGACACAGAGAACAGGACATGACCAATAAGCAGGCAGGACACTCAGGGGTGGGATCTGACTATAAAAGACACAAGGCACTCACACTCCGCCTCCTTCCACTGATGAACATCTAGAGAGTCAATCAAGGGTGTTGTTACAATCTCACACCTCCACCACGTGGCTAAGAGCTAGTCTGGTTCAGTCAGACAGAGTAACCACACTTAAGTTAGCAGAGAGTCAAACTCACAGAGAACTGTGCTAACTGTGCTATTAGGTCAATAAACCTGATTGAACTAACTTCAAGGTCTGGAGTATCTTTCTGATCTAAGCTGCATCCAGTTGCAGCCAGTGTTAGACCAGTGTCGCTAACACGACAGCACCGTCAAGAGGGTTCCTGAGGTTTGGCAGAATTGTAGCATAAAGGGAGCGATTTTGAGCCGTCTCTCTCTGTCTGTGAGAAACTTGGCACGGGCTCAAAATCCGGAGAGTATCAAGCAACCGGATTCTCTCCAGTGTGGTTGGCTTTTGGATTTCTCCCTGCCCCCCACCCCCGCTCGCTGGTGGAGTAGTGAGAATCGTGGGGCACAAGCTGAGAACCTAATTTTACTACATTTGCATGTCATTAGCGAGCACTCTCTCCAGGCCTTCACCCCTCACGGAATATTCACCAGGCACCGGCGCGGCCTCATGCCGCCACCATTTACAACAAGTCTACAAAAGCGTAAGCCTAGCAGCCTCACCTCAGAGGGGGATATCGGCGGTTAGCACTGAGGTAGCAGTGGTTCCCCAGACTCATCAATGCTCAGGGTGCACCGGAAATAAATTCAACTCGGGGCTAGGGGTCAGTCACCCAATCTCAGGCAGGGGTTTGCTCGCAGGTCTTACCCTCCATTCACTTCAGAGGCCCCTTGCTTTAAGGGGGGTCAGGAGGCTGGCATGCAGGCATTGCTTCTTGTGTCCTCCTTGCTGGGCTTGTCGCCTTATCACCACTGAGGGAATGCCCGTTCCTACTGGGAGATGGAAAGTGGGTGGCAGGCACGAATTCCGAGGGTCAGCACTGGGGGCAACTGTGAGGTAACTGCATGGGGCCCAAGAGAAGCCAGGCTGCAAGGACAGAGTGGGCACCTCAGGAATGGCTTGCATCCCTGCCTCAGAAATAATGAAGGCCCCCTCACTTGGGGAGGCACAACTGAACCATGCGTAGGACCCCACACTCAGGCAGCATTCTAAGGACCAAGGGTTTGAGATCTATTAAGTATCAATGGCTCTTGTCTAGGAAGTTTGTCTCTCAGGAATAAGTGTGTAGGGCTGTGAAATGGGAGAATGAGGGTACCCTCTAGATGTGTGCTTATCATGCTCATTACAGTCTTTACCCTGTTCAGCTGTGCCTCGTCTTTCACAAGAGGCATTCAATTGATTAGAATGCAATTTCACCCTCATTGGCAACTCAACAGTGTCAATGAAATAAGCAAAGCTACAGAGAAATGCAATTGATCTTCCCAACCACATTCAGATGCTCCAAATGGTTTTTCTGGTGCTGTGATTGGACGGCCTTTTCCCTGAGGAAAAGGCCTGGGGTGGGATTCTCTAAAAAGGGGGCGATGTCCCCACGCCGGCGGGAAAACCGGCATCAACGGCCAATCAAAGTGAGGAGTTCTCACCTTTCTAGGGGGCCAGGTTGCTGCCTGAGTCGTCCTTGCTGCTCCAGCCAGCGCCGAAGGGCCGGCGCGGGTTTGTGCATGCACGGAACGGCTGGCGTGATCTCACGCATGCTCAGTCCGGCTGGCGTATTTCCACGCATGCGCGGGGGTTCTCTTCTCCATGCCACCCCCCCCGGGGCAATATGGCAGAGCCCTACAGGGGCCCGGCGCAGTGGAAAGAGTGCCCCCCACGGAACCAGTCCGCCTGCAGGATCGGTAGGCCCCGATCGCGGGCTAGGCCACGGTGGGGGTCCCCCCAGGTCGGATCCCCCCCCCCCCCCCCCACCACCCCAGGACATCCCCCGCACACTTACCTGCCATGCGCGAGGTGAGTAATTTACACCGGCGGGACAGGGCAAAACTGGGCGGCCACTCGGCCCATCGGGACCCGGAGAATCACCGGGCCCTGAACAGCGTGGCGGAAATCCCAGTGGCCCCGAAAAACAGCGCTGGAGAATAGGGCAGCCGGCATCGGGGTGGGGTTCATGCCTACCCCCGGGGCTTCTCTGACCCAGCGCAGGGTCGGGGAATCCCAGCCCTGTTGTCTGGGCAGGAGGAGGCTGTCACTACCTGTGAAGGAATAGACATTCTTTTCCTTTGGACCTGGGCAATTTCAACTATCAAGGAGAACACTGCAGGGAGCTGGAGAGAGGGAGAGAGGCAAAGACTACAGGGAAGGTTGTGGGACTGGGTTTGAGTTTGCCTGCATTAATAACTCCTTCACATGCAACAGAGGGAGGTGTCAAAGGCTAGGTCAACAACGACAGAAGCCGAAGGCCTGGTGATGTCACAGCCTGCAAGAGAGGGAGGAGCAGGAGGACTGAAAGAACAACTGTCAGGAGAGGAAGATTGGTGATTTATTTATCAATTGTGCCAAGACAGGGGTGGGATGGGAAACAAACGACCATTGTGGAGGTTTTGCTGGACCCCCTCCTGGGCTGAAGACCTAGTCCCATCCACCGACTGCCTAAGAAGGCCTCGAAGGCCAATCCCCTCCTCGCCACCTAACTGGGGTGCGTGCCATCTTTTGTGCCCCATTATTCCTCCTGTGCCTCCCTGCCCTCCCTTTCTTCCATGCCCTGTTCTGAAAACAATTCTAACACCTGGGGGAGAGTGCCTCCGACAACTCGCTCTCCTCCACCAGTCATAAACAACACTTGGGGTGGGTGTAACACCAATTGAATGGCAGCACCATCTTCGCTAGTGGCAGGGTCCTGCAGGGCCACCTCTGCAGGAGTAGCAGCTTCCCAAGCCCTCGCATCCTTTGAGCTAACGACAAAGAAACTCTGGGTGAAGTGCTACACCCAGCCCACTATGATGAGTGAGGCATGCATTAAGGCAACGGCTGGGGTCGTTGGCTCCTCTGACATTGTCCCAGCCTCAATGCGGTGTTCTTCCTGAACTCTGAGCAGGTAGTCCTCCTCGCCGTGGCAAAAGGAACTCCCAGTGGCTGAGATCTTCCTGCCGTGGACCCTTTGGAGGCCACCATCCAGAGAAGAATACTTTCAAATAACCTGCTCTTCATCCCAGTTGGCTCCTCCTGCCCCGCCTTCGTCTGTTGGGGTGTTCCGTTCCAGGGTGGCACCTCTCCTTCTTGGCCTCAGGGAGGAGTTCCCTTCTGTGCCCTTCTGCACTACACGGAGGGGCTGCTGCTGCACATATCATTTCTTTGCTCTTGCCTGTCGCCCGGTCACCTTGTTGCCATCCGATGTCGGAGGTCCCCAGTGGAGATCCCTCTACGGATGAGTCCTTCCTCTATGACGAAAGGGAAAATGCTGGAAAATCTCAGCAAGTCTGGCAGCATCTGTAGGGAGAGAAAAGAGCTAACGTTTCGAGTCCGATGACTCTTTGTCAAAGTCCTTCCTCTATGCCTTAGACACTAAAGGCAAGGATACCATATGCCTTCTTAACCACTGTATCATCCTGCTCTGCTACCTTAAAGGACTGTTGTACATGCACACCCAAGGTCCCTCTGACCATCGCTGCTTCCCAGGGCCCTGCCGGTTATCATGTATTCCTTTGTCTTGTTTGTTCTGTCAACGAGCATCACCTCACACTTATCCGGATTGAATTCGATTTGCCACATCAGCCCATCTGACCAGCCCGTCCATATCCTCTTGTAATCTAATGCTACCCTCCTCACTATTTACCACTCCACCTGTTTTCCTATCATCCACAAATTTACTGGTCAAACCTCCTACATTCATGTCTAAATCATTTATGTAAACCACAAACAGCAAGTGTCCCAATACTGATCCCTGCAGGACCTCACTGGACACAGGCTTCCAGTCAGAAAACCACGTCTCGACCATTACCCTCTGCTTCCTGCCACTCAGCCAATTCTGGATCCAATTTGCCACATTTCCTTGGATCCCGTGGGCTCTTACCTTCCCTATCAGTCTCCCATGTGGAGGGTTATCAAAAACATCCCTGCCTGATTCTCGCGACTCTGCCTTTGTAAGTCCAGCAGCTCTGGGATGACCAGATCCAGGCACGTCATCAGCCAGGGCTGCGCACTATCCAGGGCCCCAGTATCCCTATGAGTGCCAGGTCCCTGGGACTTCCCTGCCTTCACTGTGGGTCATCAGCTGTGAGGTGCTCACCAGTGAGTGACCCAGAAACCTGCCTACTAGGTAATGCCACCAAGGTGTGAGTATCCGCGCTGGTGGAGAGTGCGGGTGGCAGATGTAGCACCTCTTCAATAGTTATATCCGAGAAGTTTCCCTCCGAGCTGCTCAGGTGATTCCAGGGAGCACGAGGAAGGTCTGGGCTGCCCATCTGAATGCCCTGCAAGGGAAGGGAGGTGGCATTAGTACATCACGGGGGATACATGATGCGACATCTTTACTCACGTGAAGCTTGCGGAATGACGGTTTGTCCTTAGGGTTCTCACTTTTGCTCGCTGCCCTCACTTCGCCATCAGCGCAGGCATGGTCAGCCTCCTCCCCGGCCAGTTCAAGCACTCCCAGGCGTTTGGTCGGGGCTTCATCCTGGAACCATGATGTAGGCATTTGTGCTGCTCCCTTCTCCTGGATCTGGATCAAGTGCTCGGCAGCGCTGGGGACGTGTTTGTATGAAGCTCCCCAGTGATTGCAGTGACTGAGTTTCTCCGGGGTGAGCAAATCAGCAGGAGGGCGCCAAGAGCACGGCGTGATTCTCATGGAGAGAACAACCTTTCTTTAAGAAACGTTATGTTCTGTGAGAAATCCCACCAACTCGGGTCAGCGGGATTCATTCAGTTTTTCCTCATAAGGGCCGACACTTTGCCATTTTTTGGTAATATTCCGCCCATAATCCTGACATCCGTGAGAATGGGGTGGATGTGGAGGAGCGAAATGCTCGGAGCCGGCGACAGCGTGAGAACCATAAGGGGGGAAGAAAAGAGAAAAGGAGCCAACCCAAGAACCTCGGGGGAACTTCTGGTGAGGGGGGGGGGGGTGTGCTGAGCGGATGAGGGAAAGGTGGCTATCCTCCTGGAACTCTGAAATTAGGCACTTTTAGTCCAGAAATAGACCGTTAAACCTGGGGGAAAAAATCCCCATCCTCCTCCAAGATCACCACAATGAACGAGGAATGCCAGGCAACAACCTGAGGAGCCACAAAGACGGCAGAGTCAGTAAAAGTTTGGAGAGGAAGATCGAGGCGACGACGCACACACGACGATGACAAGGAATCGGCTGCACCCAAACGGATGGGCCCCCAGGGCATATGCCGGCTAACCCCCACCCCCCCCCCCCCCCAACTTAAATGAATAGATGGATCTCCTAACACAGGAGTTCCAATTGCACAGAGATGCCATCAAATTAGAAATGATGGCGACGGTGAAGGGTACCGGATCCACAAGTCCCCTTTCAAATGGCTCCGGAAAAGCGACAGGGGACACGGGCGACAATCAGAGAATTGGAGAAGGCTATGACTGACCAGAGCCATCAGATCACCTCACTGGTGAAATAGCAAGGATAGTGGCGACACAAGGGATGCGGAGGGGAAAGGTCAAGGAACAGGAGAAAAAGTCACACCGTCAAAAACTCCGCAAGCGCCTACCGGAGGTATGGAGGGCAGGAACCCCACGAAGTACGTGGCCCACATGCTGGGCAAGATTATTGGAGTAGAAAGCTTCCTCAAGCCCCAGAAGTGGACAGAACTCACCGGTCAAGCTGGCCAAAGCCAAAGCTGTGCGCCGTAATCGCAAAATTGCACCCGTATCAAGACCGAGAAAGGATCCTGAAGGTCTTTTTCAACACAGTCGACAAACAAATCATGGTGTTTATGTGGGGTGGGAAGAGCCCAAGGATCCAAAGGAAACGTGAGAGGCCTGGCCCTCCTGAACCTACAGTTCCACCACTGGGCGGCCACCACAGAAAGAGTACGAGGATGGGTTAAGGAACACGGGAGCAGAGTGGGTGAAGATGGAGGAGAGTTGCTGCATAGGGACGTCCCTCTGAGCCCTAGCCACATCCGCTCTCCCAACCGCCCCTGACCAAATACTCGAGGAGCCCAGTGATGGTAGCCATGCTCCGGACATGGTACCAAATGAGGCAGCACTTCAGCCTCACCAAAATCTCCACAATGGCTCCCATCTGCAACAACCACAGGTTCACTCCCACAATAATGGACGCCATCTTCAAAAGGTGGGACAGGACGAAGGACCACTGACGGTTGAGGATATGTACAAGGACAATAGAGTAGCGACCCTGGAGGAACAGAGGTTCCCGTTGCCAAGACAAAACGACCCGAGATACATTCAGATCAAAAATGTCCTCTGCAAGGAAACAATGATGTACCCCCAGATACCAGGACACTCATTAGTAGAAGAACTGCTGGACGCAGGTGACCTAGGGAAGGGAAATTGTGTGGACTTTTGGAGGAGGTACACTGCTCCCTGGATGAGACAAGGAAATAATAGGAGGAACTAGGCACAGAGATATGGAGAGGTCTCTGGATCGAAGCACTCTACAGGGTGAACTTCACCTCCATGTGTGCAGGGCAGAGCCTAACGCTCCTTAAGGTGGTACACAGAGTGCACCTAACCAGAACTCGAATGAGTGGGTTCTTTACGGAGGTGGAGAATGGTGCCAGGGAAGCTCGGCTAACCACAGCCACATGTTCTCGGCATTCCCCAAACTTCTCGGGTACTGGACGACCTTCTTTAAGGATATGTCCAAGGTTATGGGAGTGAGGGTGGAGTCATGCCCAAAGGTAGTGGCCATGGGGAGGGGGGGGGGGCGGCTGACCCCCTGGCTTTTGACTTCCTGATCGCCCACCAGAGAATCCTGCTTAACTGGGGATCAGCAACATCATCCAAGGCTTTAGACTGGCTGACCAACCCTGGCGGAATTTCTCAGGCTGGAGAAAATAAATTTGCCATCTGTGGTGGGAAGAAGGCTTCCACAGGATGTTGAAGCCGTTCACCAACTTGTTTCAAGGCGTGTTGGTTGCCAGCAACCAGTAGAGTAAGGGGGAGAAGTGGGGGGGGGGGGGGGGGGGGAAAGAGACACGGATGAGCCACAGGACAAAGAGGAAAAGGAAGGGCGGGGGGAGGAAGGAGAAGGAGGCGGGGTGAACCCACAAAAAAAATGTAAGGGACAAAGCCATAGGAGACTGGGCTGAGGGCAAGCTAAAGCCCAAACCAAGTGTAAATAGACACTTGTAATATACGTGCTCTGGCCATACTGGGGTCTGCAATACATGTATGCCGGCTAAACAGGGGACACGGCCAGCTTTGGAGTGAAGACACTTGCTTGTAAATATGTGTTGGTTTTTGAATCTTTTAAAAAAAAAATTTCCTTCCTATTTGGCATAGTTATGTAATTTGTAACTTCTGAATTGTTGAATATAAAATATAAATCCAAGAAAACCATTTAAAGAAAATAATTGGGTAGACGTACCAGCCTCCCCGGACAGGCGCCGGAATGTGGCGACAAGGGGCTTTTCACAGTAACTTCATTGAAGCCTACTCGTGACAATAAGCGATTTTCATTTTCATTTCATTTCATGTGGGGTTCTGCCCACTCTTTACAGAAATAGCGAACATACCTAACCATCCCTGGATCAGCTGTGATTGGAGGGATTTTTCTTGGAGGTGTGTCTACTTCTCTTTATTTGCATTTCCCTCAGCTATCAGTAACTAGAATATCATCAAGTAATCAGGTGATAATAAGAATCTTTGGTTGTTCAGCTGTCTCTCTGACTTCTTCCTCTCTGTATACATATCTCGGTCTCTCACAGGTGGCAGTAACTTTTAATGTTTACATTCTTAAAAAAAACACAATTTTAAACAAAAACAGGAAATGCTGGAAATACCCAACAGGTCAGGTTGCATTGGTGGAGGAAACAAAAATGTTTCAGGTTATTGGCTTTTGGTCAGAGTTGGAAAAGGGAGTGCAACTGGTTTTTAAGTAAGTACAGAGGCAGAGAAGAACAAATGGAAGGTCTGCGATAGGATGGAAGAGATTAAACAACAAAGAGGATGATTGTAGTAGGACAAGAGAGTGGCACAGCGGTCAACACAACTGCCTCACAGCACCAGGGGCATGGATTCAATTCCGCCCTTGGGTGTCTGTGCGGAGTTTGCTCTTTCTCCCTGTCTCTGCGTGGGTTTCCTTCGGGTGCTCCGGTTTCCTCCCACAGTCCAAAGATGTGCAGGTTAGTTGGATTGGCCATGCTAAATTGCCCCTTTGTGTCCAAAGATGTGTAGGCTAGGTGGGGTTTGGGGATAGGGTGGGAGAGTGAGTCTCGGTAGAGTGCTCTTTCAGTGGGCAGACTCGATGGGCCGAATGACCTCCTTCTGCACTGGAGGAATTCTGTGGTTCTATTCTAACAGGAGGTGGTAATGGGACAAGATGGATCTTGAGGAAGTGTAAATGGAAATAGACAAAATCATCCCCAACAGCTGCCATCTGAAAAGAAATGTGGGGTTGGGTCGTGGTGGGAGGCAGAGGTTATGATCTGAAATTATTGGACTCAATATTAAAGAGTCCGGAAGGCTGTAAATTGCCTAATTAAAAGACAAAGTACTGTTCCTCCAGCTTCTGTGGAGTTTCATTGGAAATGTGTCACAGTCCAAAGGCAGAGAGTCTAGAGTGTGGAATCAGAGTAAAATAACAGGAAGTTCGAGTTTATGCTTGCAGACTAGATAGAGGTGTCCTGCAAAGCAGTCAGCCCAACTGCTTTAGGTCTCCCCAGCGCAGAGGAAACCACATCATGAGTAGAAAATATTAAATTGGAAAAACTTGCAAGTAAATCACTGTTTCTCCTGAAAGAATGGATGAGGCCCTGGATGATCGGACAGAAGGTAAAAGGTCATTTCATGTCCAGTGCTATAAGAGTTAGAGGAAGTGATTTAAGAGTGGATCATCGTGTTGAGGAGGAATTGAGCACTTTGAAGATTGAAAGGGAAGGGCGTCGCCATAATGTTGGACTTTGTTGAAAATTATCAGTTGTATGTGGGAGGACAAGGTTGGACCGATCGTGACAGCAGCAGCCCCTCCCAATTCTTCCCCTCCTAAACCCCAGTTCTCTCCCATAACCCTGTGGGTCTTGACTTCACAAAGAATGTTTGGCCTTCCCTCCCCACCCAAATGTTCCCAGTTGACTTGCTGCGATGCCGGGGATAATTCCTCAGTGCCCACCAACAGGGCCTCACAACCCAGCCTTGGCTTCCCAGTGTCTAGCTGACATTTCCTGCCAGTTAAGTGACAAATGGAGAAGAGGCCTTGGGAGATACTTTAAATTAACCTGCTAGCAACAGGCCTCTCCCCCAAGTCAAGGGCCCCAGGGGCAGAAATCACACCTGCCAACCAGGTAGAGGCCTGCAGCTCTTAGGTACTCAGCAGCACTACCAGGAAAGTGGTAGCTATTGCCAGTCTGACACCCACCTGAGGCCTCAGAGAGACTCAGCACAGGTTAATGATGACAGGAAGGGAGTCACAGGGGAGGGTCGGCAGCAGGGGCAGATGGCTGGCTTTCAGCAACCCTGCTTCCCAATGTTGAGTCCCTTGATCAGGCATGGAGTGACTTTGAATGAGGGAGTGACTTTGAATGAGGGAGTGTCCTTGAATGAGGGAGTGTCCTTGAATGAGGGAGTGTCTTTGAATGAGGGAGTGTCTTTGAATGAGGGAGTGTCTTTGAATGAGGGAGTGTCTTTGAATGAGGGAGTGTCTTTGAATGAGGGAGTGTCTTTGAATGAGGGAGTGTCTTTGAATGAGGGAGTGTCTTTGAATGAGGGAGTGTCTTTGAATGAGGGAGCGACTTTGAATGAGGAAGTGCCTCTCTTTCCCCCCCCCCACCCAGCGGTGGCCTACAAGCAAACCCATGAGGACCACTGAGTTAACACCAACCGCAGGACGAGACCCTTGAAGTGGGCATTAATTGCCCATCGGCCTTCATCAGGGTGGCAGCAGGAAGTGGGCGGGGCCTGCACCTGCCACCCTCGAACCCGATTAAATTCTACCCCCACCCCAAAAGTCTCTCCACAGGGAAGGGCACAACATTCCACCCTTGGTTTTCTATTCTGTGATCAATCTGACAAGGATCCAGCCCTCCTTCTCAGAAATTCTTGCGTTTGTCAATCCTTAAATCCGAGATGTCTTTTTGATTTCCCTTCTTGTGCCTTTATCAGTTCACTCGGCACAATTTTATGAGCTGAGGTGTGCAAGGGAGGTTGAACTAACAGTGCTGGGTGCTGTGAGCTGCCCAGCCACTGAAAATCTAACTCATTGAGTCCAAACCAAAGTTTACAAAGAGAGCTTGACACCCATCAAACCAGGCTTTTTGGGGCAGCCCATTGTCTTCAATAAATCTTAAATGAAAAAAGGTACTGATGTACAAAGTTAAAATCCAATTGATAAACATAGTAAATTTTATTTAAAACTGTATTTTTATTTAGTATTTTGAATGATCAACAAAGCTGACATACGGGCACCATTCAACAAAGACAAGTCAATGTGATGTTTTGGGTGTGTTTTCCGGGGTGTTTCACTGCGGCCTGCAGTCCCGAGATTCACCCCAATACTCATCGGCACTTTGCCATTTTCTGGGGACTTCAGGGCGTTCCCCCCTGTTGAGGCCACATTTCGGCAGCCGTCCTGCATTGGTGAGCTGATCCTGCCAGCAGAACCGACTCTTCACACATCAGGGCACCATTTTGTACGGTTGTCCAGATGTCTATACCCCCACCCACGTCTACACCATCCCTAGCTTTCAGAGCCCCCCATCACCCTTGCTCTTATGGACAAGGTCCCTCCTGTCCAATTCCTTGCTCTGCCAACCTGGCACCTAGGCACTGCTAGCCTCACACCCTGGCAGTGCCAGGTTGGTACTGCCAGGGTTCTGGGCTGGCACTGCCAAAGTGCAGACTGGCAGTGCCAGGGGTCCAGGAGCAAGGGGGAGTGCCAGGGGGCCATCCCGACCACTTGGGGGCCTCTAATCACCTGTGAGATCCCCCCCCCCCCCCCCCGCCCGCAAGGTGCCATCATAGAATATATAGAACAGTACAGCACAGAACAGGCCCTTCGGCCCTTGATGTGCCGAGCATTGTTCGAAACCAAGATCAAGCTATCCCACTCCCTGTCATTCTGGTGTGCTCCATGTGCCTATTCAATAACCGCTTCAAGGTTCCTAAAGTGTCCGACTCCACCATCACAGCAGGCAGTCCATGCCACACCCTAACCACTCTCTGAGTGAAGAACCTACCTCGGACATCCTTCCTATATCTCCAACCCTGAACCTTATAGTTATGCCCCCTTGTAACAGCTACATCCACCCGAGGAAATAGTCTCTGAACGTCCACTCCATCTATCCCCTCATCATTTTACAAACCTCTATGAAGTCGCCTCTCATCCTCCTCCGCTCCAAAGAGAAATGCCCTAGCTCCCTCAAACTTTCCTAACACCTATACTGCAAACCAGGCAGCATCCTGGTAAATCTCCTTTGCACCCTTTCCAATGCTTCCGCATCCTTCCTATAGTGAGGTGACCAGAACTGCACACAATACTCCAAATGTGGTCTCACCAGGGTCATGTACAGTTGCAGCATAACTCCGCGGCTCTCAAACTCAAGCCCCCTGTTAATAAACGCTAACGCACTATAGGCCTCCTTCACGGCTCTATCCACTTGAGTGGCAACCTTCAGAGATCTATGGACATGGACCCCAAGATCTCTCTGTTCCTCCACATTCCTCAGAACCCTGCCGTTGACCCTGTAATCCGCATTCAAATTTTTCAAATCATACCTGGGGCAGGGTTCTCTGACCCCCCGCTGGGTCAGAGAATTGCCAGGGGTCAGCGTGAACCCCGCCCCCGCCGTCCTCCTAATTCTCCTGCCCCCCAAAAACCTGCACGGCGTGAATCGCGCCGCCCGCCTCGGAGAATGGCGGGGACCGGCGCGACTCAAATGGGCGCCGGGACTGCCCGAATTCTCCGGCCCGCAATGGGCCAAAGTCCCGCCCATCTTTTGCCAGTCCCGCCGGCGTAAATTGGAGTAGGTTCCTTCCTGGCGGGACCTGGCAGCGCGGGCGGCCTCTGGGGTTCTTGGGGAGGTGCGGGGGGATCTGGCCCCGGGAGACTTGGCCTGCGATCAAGGCCCACCAATCCGCGGGCGGGCCTGTGCCATGGGGGCACTCTATCCTTCCGCACTGGAGGCTGTACTGGTCTGCCATTCCCAGTGCGGAAACAAATCCCTCTGCGCATGCGCGGGGATGACGCCAGCACATGCTGGCGCTCTCATGCATGCGCCAACTCGCGCTGGCCGGCGGAGGCCCTTCGGCGCCGGTTGGCGTGGCGCCAAGCCCCTTCCACGCTGGCTGGTGTGGCGCAAATCACTCCAGGGCGGGCCTAGCTCCTTCCGCACCCTTAGGGCGGCCCAACGCCGGAGTGGTTCACGCCACTCCGTCCTGCTGGAGTTGCCCACCCCGCCGATTACGGAAGAATCCCGCCCCTGGTTCACATCTGTGAACGTCGGGACTGAACAGGAACGACCGTCGAATCCCGGGCACCAGCTGAATGCATATTTAGATGAGCCAAATAACTCATTTGAATATGCATTTCCAGATTTTGCCTAGCAAGGGCGAGATTCAGATCGTGCCGAGCCACGCCAGTCCGGTAACTCTCACAAGGTTTATCACTTGGCGTGAAGGCCGATTCAGGCCTCTCCCAGGATTCAATCTTTTTATCCCAACTCCAAGCCAGGCACGACGAAGTTGTTAAATCACTCCCACAGTTTTAGAAACATGTAAGGGTTTGTTTGTTGCATAGGTTGATGCCCAAGGTTCCCATTATAAAAAATAAGAAGGTGAATGTGTGTAGAAACAGTCTGCAATATGCAAGATTTGTCATCATTTTTAAAATAAATTTAGAGTACCCAATTCATTTTTTCCAATTAAGGGGCAATTTAGCGTGGTCAATCCACCTACCCTGCACATCTTTGGGTTGTGGGGGTAAAACGCACGCAAACACAGGGAGAATGTGCAAACTCCACACGGACAGTGACCCAGAGCAGGGATCAAACCTGGGACCTCAGCGCCGTGAGGCAGAAGTGCTAACCACTGTGCCACCGTGCCGGCCAGGATTAGTAATCATATACAACACATTAGTGCACAATTAGGAATGGGGACACTGGCTAATGTTTTCTCCCTAGCCCCGAGTGCCAAGAAAAATGTTATCATCCTTATTGTTCAGTTTCAGCTGTGATCAACCAGGAATCATATTAGGATTATTTTTCAAACAATCATTCGGGGTATCGATTTTTTTTTGAAGTCACAAATAGAAATAAATGAGGATCAAAATCTTAACTGCTGACATGAGAGTACAATGAAAACATTGACCACGTTATTATCGATGGGAATGAAAGGTTAAATATTTGAAAGAATCTTACCCACACAGTCCCCTCAGCTATGTTTGAGAGCAGCACTAACCCCGATAAGTAAATGCACTTTTACCAGTCAATGAGGATGCAGCACTAAAGAATAAACCTAAAATCAAAGCACAGAGCATCACAATTCCAGCTGAGCAATGATAGCCACTCTTGGTCAGAAACAATAGCAAACTAATGACTGACCTGGATATTTTCTATGTAGCAAGTGTTGACAGAAACACACGGCTGGTGAATGACCCCTTACAGTTTTCTCACCATGCTAAATATATCTTGCACAATGCATTCTTTGTGACATGTTTATAAATGAAACCTGCAGTAATTTGGCAAGGGCTGAAATTCCTCTTGTCTCCTAATCAGTTCAATCAAAGCCAGCAGTTTAGAGGAACCTGGGAAATCATTAATGGAGCACACCTGTTCGGTGGAATCATGTGAAGAAAGTGAGCCAATTTTTATTCCTTCAGCAGGTGAAATGACACATTTGAAAAAGCGGCAATGTTCCCAGTGTTTAACTGAATATGATCCAAGTAAAAGCCTATTTGATCCAAACGTACGGCAGTTAGAATCAGATGTTGAATCCCAGTGCTTGAAATCTCCATGAGAAATAATTCTCAATCTTGGCATGTAGACCTGATCCAAATATAAAATGATCTCTTCTATTGTTCACTCCATTGTATATTGTGTGGCCAAGCACACCACCAATCTTGCACAACCTTCTTTAAATTATTAAAGTATGTAGAGGGATATTTATAGATGCGTAGTTAGATTAAATAATCACAATTTTTAAACTGCAGCCCACATACCACAAATACAAATAAATGCAAACAAAAATCAAATTTACGTCTGTTCCTTTAAGAGACCTGAGATCAGAACATTGTAATCTTCCTTTTCCATATCTTCACTTGTTTCATGGGTGAAGGTATCTCATCGCAATGTTCTGTCAAGAGATCCACGTAGATCCGAAGGGGAGGTAGAGAGCACAGAGTCTCACTCTATGCGGATGATCTGCTCCTCTATATCTCGGACCCACAAAGCAGCATGGACGGAATCATCGCGCTCCTGAAAGAGTTTGGAGCCTTCTCGGGCTACAAACTCAACATGAGCAAAAGTGAGATCTTCCCATTACACCCGCAAGGGGGGGGGGGGGGGGCAGCACTAAAGGGGCTGCCGTTCAAACAAGCCCGACATAAATTCCGCTACCTGGGGATCCAAATAGCCCATGACTGGAAAGGGATCCACAAATGGAACCTCACCAGCCTGACGGAGGAAGTTAAAAAGGACCTGCAAAGATGGAACACACTCCCGCTCTCCCTCGCGGGGAGAGTTCAGACGATCAAAATGAACGTACTGCCCAGGTTCCTCTTCCTGTTTAGATCCATTCCGATCTACATCCCCAAGGCCTTTTTCAAAGCGCTGGACAAACTCATCATGGCGTTCGTATGGGGGGGTAAAAATGCTAGGATCCCAAAGAAGGTCTTACAAAAAACAAAAACCAGGGGAGGGTTAGCCCTCCCGAATCTACAATTCTACCACTGGGCAGCAACAGCCGAGCGAGTAAGGGGATGGATCCAGGAGCCAGAAGCTGAGTGGGTGCGTGCGGAGGAGGCCTCCTGCATGGGAACCTCCCTCCGGGCCCTCGCCACGGCAGCACTCCCATCCCCACCCAAAAAACACTCCAGCAGCCCAGTGGTGACAGCCACCCTCCAATCCTGGAACCAACTGCGGCAGCAACTTGGCCTGACCAAAATGTCGAACAGGGCTCCCATCTGCAACAACCATAGGTTCAAACCAGCACTGACCGACGCCACCTTCAAAAGGTGGAGGCAGGACGGGGGGACACTGACAGTCAGGGACCTATACACGGACGACAGGATCGCAACACTGGACGAACTGACAGAGAAATTTCAGCTAGCTGGGGGGAACGAGCTACGGTACCTGCAGCTCAAAAACTTCCTACGAAAGGAGACAAGGACGTACCCACAACCGCCACGACAGACACTACTGGAAGACCTACTGGACGCAAGTATCCTAGAGAAAGGGAACTGTAGTGACATGTATGACCGACTGGTAGATAGGGACGACACCGTACTGGACGCAACAAGGAGGAAATGGGAGGACGACCTGGGGATGGAGATCGGGTGGGGACTCTGGAGCGAAGCACTGCATAGGGTCAACTCCACCTCCACGTGCGCAAGGCTCAGCCTGACGCAACTAAAAGTGGTACATAGAGCCCACTTAACAAGAACCCGTATGAGTAGGTTCTTCCCGGAGGTGGAAGACAGATGTGAACGGTGCCAAAGAGGCCCGGCCAACCACGCCCACATGTTCTGGTCTTGCCCCAGACTCGTGGAGTACTGGACAGCCTTCTTCGAGGTAATGTCCAAAGTGGTGGGAGTGAGGGTGGAGCCATGCCCGATAGTGGCGGTCTTCGGGGTTTCAGAACAGCCAGATCTATTCCTGGGGAGGAGGGCGGATGCCCTTGCCTTTGCCTCCCTGATCGCCCGCCGTAGAATCCTGTTTGGCTGGCGGTCAGCAGCACCGCCCAGAGCTGCGGACTGGCTGTCCGACCTCTCGGAATCTCTCCAAATGGAGAAAATCAAATTTGCCATCCGAGGGTCGGACGACGGCTTCCACAGAACGTGGGAGCCATTCATGCAACTGTTCCGGGACCTATTTGTGGCCAATGTACAAGAGGAAGAATAGTCGGGGGAAGGTAGCGGGAGGGGGGGGGGCTACAGGTTCGTTACGGGGGTTCGATGGCTAGCTAAGGCCCAAAACCAAGCTAAATAAACATGTTGGGGGGGGGGGGGGGGGGGGGCGCAGTTACCACTACGAAGATGCTTACCTGTAAATATGTATGTTAATTTTTGCGTGTTTGTTTTTGTTTGTTTTTTTTTGTTTCTCTCTCCTAACAATTTGTAATTTGTTCAATATAAAATACGAAAACTGAATAAAAACATTTATAAAAAAAAAAGAGATCCACGTAGCCACTGCTTTTTGAAGTGTATAATGGAATCTTATCAGTAACATTAGATAAAGGCTTCAAAGATTGTGCTAAATATTTATATTTATCTGTTGTATAAAAGTTATGGGAGCACAAGGATTTGTGTTCAGCTCCATTGACAATTCCTCAGAAACAGACGATGCCTCCCTGCACTAAGACCTGGAAAACACCTGAACTTGGGATAATAGTTTGTAAGTAACCTTTACAATCTCTAAATGCCAGGCAATGATCATCGCTAACAAGAGCCGGCTTAACCACCTCCCCTTGATTTTCACTGGTATTACCGTCAGCGAGTTCTCCCAAGATCCTGTGACTCACGGTTAGCCAGAAATTCAACTGGACCAGCTGTTACAACCCCTAGAACAGGGGTGGGCAAACTTTTCCGTGCAAGGGCCACATTCAGAAATTCACAATTTTAAAGGGCCGCATAGTATATTAATTAATAGTCCCGGTTGTAACCAATTAGCGTGCTGCATATACCTCAGCGCTTCCCCCGGCGGCATCCTGCCTTCAGCACTCTTTTTCTCTACTTTTCAAAAATGGCGCTTCACCCGGTTATGATTCTGGGCGCCTCATATAGAACATAGAACAGTACAGCACAGAACAGGCCCTTCGGCCCTCGATGTTGTGCCGAGCAATGATCACCCTACTCAAGTCAACGTATCCACCCTATACCAGTAACCCAACAGCCCCCCCATTAACCTTATTAAAAAAATATAAAAAATTTTTAAAAATTAAAAAAAAATTTTTTTTTTTTTTATGACTTGATCTTGGTGGGCCGCATAAAGACCTTTGGCGGGCCGCATGCGGCCCGCGGGCCGTAGTTTGCCCACCCCTGCCCTAGAAGAAGCACAGAGAAACAACCATTGATCTCCCTGTTGGACTTGTGGAATACGAGCTCCCCAGGTATGAGGTGGAGGCCAACTACCTGAGGCTCATTAAGGCAGGTGATAAATGCAACCCCAGCTCAGGGCATAGTGAGACCTATCCTCTCACGAGATTTACCCTGGGAGTAATTGTAAATATGTAAATAAATTCATTTTCATTCACTGCAGCTTCCTTATGCATTATTATATTGGCAATGCCGGTTGATTTGTCTGTCCGCCGGACGTTCGTATTGAGTATGATAGTTGTTCTCTAAACTGAGTGTGGAGTAGGCACAATATTGTGGTGTGCTCAAGCAGCTGTGCCCAATCAGGGATGGGAAGTCCTGTTACAGGATTTACACACTGGCCATCTGAGCGCTTCAAAAATGAAATTGTTGGCCTGGAGCTCTGTTTGCTGGTTGGCTATTGATGGGGATATTGAGAGGATTGTAAAGAATTGCCTGGTGTGCCAGGAATTTCAGACTCTTCCATCGTCAGATCCTCTCCACTCGTGGGAATAATTGGGTCGTCCATGGATTTGCCTCCACGTGGATTTTGATGGAGTGTTATGGATTCATGTTTCTAATAATTGTGGACGACCACTCCCAAGTGGCTGGGAGTTTGCAGATTGTCTTCCGTGACGTCCAGGGACACAATCGAGAAGCTCAGGGGATCTTTTTGCACCATGGATTTCTGGAGGTACTGGTGAGGGACAATGGGACTCCGTACACCAGCGAGGAGTTTGCCGTTTTTATGCAGCATAATGGCAGTCGGCCCATCCGCCCAAGCGCAGTTGCCGCGTTTCCTATTCGATTACCAGATGACGCCATATGTGACCACCGGGATTGCTCTGGCAGAACCTTTGATGGGACGATGACTCAGGACTCGGTTGAGTCTTACTCTTCCAAACCTTGGGGCCCAGGCTGAGCGGCATCAGGAATCGCAGAAGAGTCGGCGCGGTTCAAGGACGCCGGAGCAAATGTTCCACGCCGGGGACACCAGTTATGCATAGAATTTTGGTAATGGTGCGTTGTGGCTCCCAGGAATAATGCTGGACCAGACTGGTCTGGTCTCATATAGGGTCTGGGTCTAAGGAAAGATCCTTAAGAAGCGTGTGGACTATTTGGCCAGGTGTGAGGTCACCTGTCGAGACGCTCCACCAGCGGTAGTACCACTGTGGCCACAGCATGAGCCACCTTTTGGGATAAGGGCCCAGTCGTCCGGGTTATCAGGTCCGGCCTTGCAAGGGTATCATGACTCAGGTTCCGATATGGATGGGCAAGTATCCACGCCGGAAGACGGCAGTGTGTGCACCACCAAGGTTCCTATGGTTCCCCTTCGGCGGTCTACCAGGAAGTGGCGATTAGCAATCCGTTACACTCCACTCTATCCAGAAGCACTACAATTGGATGCACAGCCGGGGCTAAATGGTGCAGAAGGCTTCTGACAGTGGCAGCTGATGGGGGAATTTTGGAGGATGGGTGAGGGGTTTTATAACCTCCTCGAGAACCACAGGGAAACAACCATTGATCTCCCCGTGAGGCTCCAGGAATATGAGCTTCCCAGGTAGGGGCGGAGCCCAACCACCTGGGGCTCATTAAGGCAGGTGAGAAAAGCAGACCCAACTCAGGGCCTGGTGAGAACCATCCTCCCAGCTCGGTTTGCACTGGGAGTGAGATGCTGTGACAAGCATGTACTTGTAAATAAATTCATCCTTGTTAATGATAGCTTCCTTAGGGGCTGGTTTAGCACATGGCTAAATCGCTGGTATTAAAAGCAGACCAAGGCAGGCCAGCAGCACGGTTCAATTCCCGTACCAGCCTCCCCGAACAGGCACCGGAATGTGGCGGCTAGGGGCTTTTCACAGTAACTTCATTGAAGCCTACTTGTGACAATAAGCGATTTTCATTTCATTTTTTTCATTTCTTATGAGTTATACCAGCAAAATAAATGCTGGGACGACATGAGCAGTGTTTAGGAATTCTATGGTGAATAGTTCGTCACCTCACTCCTCAGAGCCATTCCTCCACCTAAAGGCACTAGACACGAGTGCAATGGAATGCACTCCATTTTCTTGGATAGAGGCACTATCAACGCTCAAGAAGCTTTACATCATCCAGGAACAACCCATTTGATCAGCAGCCTATCTACCACCTTAAATATCCACTTAGCCCATCATTGGTGCACCATGGCTGCAGTGCCTTCTATCCATAGAGTACAGTACAGCAGCACACACCAACTTCTTCAACAATACCTCCCAAACCAGTGACCTCCACCATCTAGAAGGACAAGGGCAGCAGGTGAATGGGAACATTCCTCCCCAGAATCACGCATCATCCTCACTTGGAAATCCTTCACCATAACTGATCAAAAACCTCAGGCTCCAACTTAGGAACACTGTGATAATCCCTTCATAACGTGAACTGCAGCGATTCAAGGAGGCTGCATGAAAAGCTCACAAGCAAGGAGACCAAAGGAATACCCTATTGTTTACTGGGGGGCTGCGCAAAGACTCCAGGTGCAGTGGGTAGAGGCGCAAGTGATGGGCATCTCTCAGGTGATGTGCACAGAGAGGGAGGAGGTGGTTGAATTAAGGAACAGACTTCCTCTTGAGGCTGTTGGCCTTTCCCTCTGGACTGCTGACATTGTGCACAGTCTGGTGAAGACAGATGGACTGGAGAGAGTTATATGAGTATGCTGGACTGGTGTTTAAAGATGGCGACAGGACCTTCAAACACATCAGCTGAGGGCATGCAGATGAATCTCCTGCTGGTCTGCCAGGAGAGCCGGAGAGGAATTCACCTGTGCGTGATTAATGGAGTTCAAAGTGCAGAACCTGACACAGAATCCCACCATTGTGACCGGCGGGACTGATACCACTGGAGCTGGCCACTTAGGCTCAAAATGGGAGAATTCCTCCCTCAGAATTTGTGGATGGCTTGTAGACCCAGTGCTGGCCACTGCTGCCACTGGCGCTGCTAGGACTAGGCAGCTGCTGGCCAACCAGATTGGCTGGAGGTTTTCAGAGGTGGTAAATCTGTCCGAGTGACAGGCAGAAATCCCGTCTCCAGCCAATTAGTGCTCCTTGGGCCGTCAAATGACTGCGGGGGAGCTGTGATCAATGGGGATGCAGTCCCCACTGACACTTTGGATGACAGGGCGGGTAACACTGCAAACCAAAAAATTCTCCCCTTGGACTCTAATGTATCATTCCAGTAAATCTACAGTTGATTTCCAGAAAAGCCAATACAATCTTCTAATGGTGTGGTGACCAAAACTGAATACAATAATCTAGGTATGGTCTGGCCAGTGAAATGTGTGGCTGAAGCATGTCATCTACCCAGTTGTATTCTATTCCTCTAGAATCAAATAGCCAACACTCCAGCATTCCTTTGATTTATTTTCTTTGGTTATTATAATGGTCTATTCACATAGACCATTAAAGTATCTTTGGAGCTCCACTGTTGCTAGCCTTACACCATTTCGAAAGCATTCTACTCCAAAGTGGTTGACCTCACAACTGCCTGCAATGAAATTCATTGACCACAATTTTGCTCATTCGCTTGATCGAATAATATCACTTTGAAATGTTGTTTCCATTTGCACTGCTCAAAATCTCACCTCTTTCCATATCTTCGACAAATTTGGATATGTGGCTCTTTCTATCCTGTCATTGAAGTCACGTTACAATTAATTATTTATTAGGGTAGGCAGCTCTGTGGTACAGTGGTTAGCACTGCTGCCTCACAGCGCTAGGGACCCGGGTTCAATTTTGGCCTTGGGTTACTGTCTGTGTGGAGTTTGTATGTTCTACCCACGTCTGTGTGGGTTTCCTCCGGGTGCTCTAGTTTCCTCCCACAGTCCATAGATTGGTGGATTGGCCATGATAAATTGCCCTTAGTGTCCAAAATTTAGGTGGGGTTCTGAGGATGGGGTAGGGGAGTGGGTCTAGGTGGGGTATTCTTTCAGAGAGTCGAAGCAGACTCGATGGGCTGAATGGCCTACTTCTGCACTGTAGTGATTCTACGATTCTAACTTGGACCAGAGATTGTCCAAAGCACTGGTGTGAAGTACAATCTTGTGCTGCATTCCGTCATCACATTCAGTTGAGCTCCTGGCCCATATGAATATAGAAGAAGGGAACAATTAATTACTGTGCAACAATGTCAACTATTGATGACCTCTCTCTTAGTCACATAATTTCTTGGGACATATTGAAACCAGAGGAGGTGAATTTCCTCGCTGTGTCTGATGCCTCTGTTATCCCGATGGCAAAGGATTTTCACCTGCCTGTAGCTGGGAAAGGTATTTGCACAGACGTTTCCCAGGTCACTTCATACCTCTTGATGAGCTGATTGGTGTAAATCCCATGAAAGCAGATGTAACTTGCTTAAGTGCATGGACATTAGGAAGCAACTTTTATAAACAATGGTTCTTACTGCACACTGCGGCAGAAAACTGCAGAGTAACAAGGTAAGGAAGGAGGAGCACTTGTCTCATCCACTTGATTTTCAGAACACCTCACTGCATATTTCATCAAACAATTTTTCATTTTCTTTAAGAATGTCTATAAATAGGAGCGATTTGAACAAGTAGTCATAAAAGGTAATATTTCACACCATTCTGCACAGAGGAAGAACACTGGATTTTACAGGCTCGGACCTGTAACTCCTTCAAGAGGAAATAGAGCAAAGGCGACACAGACTGTTGGGTATTCATATCAGCAAACCTGCTGGGAAACAGCTTAAATACACTACGCTTCATTTTAGACCCAGTTGATCCTAACATTGCAACCTAACAGGCCGATTTCTGCAGCAAGTCTTAGTAATAGCAGTCCAAGTTCGGAAACAGCAGAGTGCAACATCACAGAGCAGAAAACTTGACTTCTGTTTCTTATCTGGGCTACCATCTCCGCCCAAGAGTGCAATTCTTTCGTTTAATTTGAGGGACATTTAGCTATCAGTGAATGTTTTCCCTTGTCTGGCCATCAGCTGCATAGAATCTCTTTTTCTTGATTGATCCAAAGAAATGGAAGCTGAGAGCATTAAGTCTGACTGGGTTCGTTTACAGAAATAGCATCCACTACACAGATAAGTAGATGCTACTCTAGTTAAAGAGTACTATTTAGACTGCATGTACTCTTGTGTCAATATAAAGTGGTTTTGGATGCACATCAACCTAAAAATGGCAATGTAATTCAAAAGATTACTGAGCACGGTCTGAAAATTCTCCGATGTGAGATCCCTAATGTCATACAACCTCGAGTTCCAAAAACATGCAGTACAAATCCAGTTTTAAAGTAGAGCTGTTCAACCTCACATTTTAATAGCTACAAGAAGGACATTTTTATTTTAAATATTGTGCTTGTAGGCCATAGGAGATCAACTAATAACTATTGAAACTAGAGTCGAAAATATTGAAGAATTATCACCAAGCAGTAATATGGTGACGAGGTTCAGATAACTGAATTCTGGGATGAGATTACATTCTTGAAACTACCCCAGGGCATTTACATGGTGGGATCATTTCATTCTGATTTGGATTTTCTGCCAACAGGGGTTCTCAATGGAAATGCCAAGGGCCAGTCCATTGTATGTACCTGGAGCGCAATGAAATAATTGGTGAATGCGATGATCACCAGGAAATCTTAATGTATAATGAAAAGACAGTAGAAGTAAAAATAAATCTTAAACTGACAGATGTTATGAAGAAAGCATGATAGAAGTGAGAATATTCCCACTGCAGGTTGCAACCCTTTCTGCTGGGGTGGTGGGGCGGGGCGGGGGCCGTCTGTGGGGCATCAGTTGCCTGAATAGGAGGGACACCCCACCCCAGGCCTGCAGCCAGACTTCTAGAATATACTTGGTGGCATCACCATATGATGTGTGTGCCCTTGTAAAATCCTAGTGGTAGTGGGAGGAGGCCTGTATGTGGCCATTAATTGACCAATTAACAGTTTCAATTGGCCTAAGGCCAGATGGGTCACCCATCACTAGTAAGGAGGCAACAGACATGGAATTCCCCTGATGGCGGGGGCGTGGAGTAAGTAAAATTCCAGCCCATTTGCTGTTGAGAGAGATGAAGAATTGAAGAGCTGTATTCACATTGAGTTCCTTTTCAAGTCATCAAAGCGTTTCTTGCATTGGGCCCAGATCCTGAGGATGATGCTGATTCAGATGAGCATCTCTGTAACCTCTCCCCAGGCCTGGCGTATATGAGTCATGGCAAGCCTCTTCCCAATCATGGGAAAAAGAAGCCATCTCTTTGTCCTGACTGCTTTCAATTGAGTCTCTATAAAGGCATCACGTATCTTGGAGCTTGCTTCAAACTCATCTTCTAGTCAGCAACACAATGGCAGCTTTCAATTGAGTCTCTATAAAGGCATCAGTGTACACTTGGAGTTTGCTTCAAACTCATCTTCTAGTTAGCAACACAATGGCAGCAATGACAACAACATTCCCTCAAGAATTTAGTATGGCTCTGGTGGCTTGCAGGAATTATATCCAGAAAATAGGAAGTCTGCCAATTGGGTGGGAAGGCCGCCAATCAAACACCTTTGAAGCTCGGGGTTTAAATTACTCTGGGCCTGAAATGTAAGATGGCAGGTGTGCTTTGCACTCCATGCTAAAATCCACTCTTATGCTTCAAGGCGCTATTGAATGTGGGTGTGCACCAAAGAAATGGCAAGTAGCCAATGTCGTAGCCATTTTTTAAAGAGGTCTAATCTAAGTAATTAGAGGCCAGTTAGTGTAACATCTGTGGGAGGGGAGATTTGCAGTCTTTAATTAAGGATGAAATTAGCACATATCTAGATAAAGAGAAAATATTAGAAGTATTCAGTTTGGAATTCACAAAGGGAAATCGTGATTGACAAATCTTATAGAACTTTTGAAAAGGTGAATAGGAGAGTTAGGTGAGGAGAATGCAGTGGATGTATTGTACATAGATTTTAGGAAAGTCTTTGACAAGATACCACACAGTAGATTATTAGAGAAGATTAAGGGGATGGGATTCAGTAAAAGATAGCAAAGTGGATTAATCAGGAAGGGTAAAAACTGTCTCGAGCTTAAGGCAGTTATTCAGAGAGTTTGGAAATGGATTATGGTGTCCAGAAGGGTCAATTCTGGGGCTGAATGTGATGACTGTATGTATCAATGATTTGGTTATAAACGTTGAGGGAGTGTTGCCAAAATTTGCAGGTGACACCAATATATGGTGTAAAATTAATTCTTTAGCGGACCAAAGGAAACTGAAAAGGAATATAAATAAAATGGGGGGGGGGGGCTGGAGTCTCCGCAGCCCCACATCAAAATCCCGGGGGCGGAGAATCAACATTCCCAACCGGATTGCCGGCCCTTGGAGAATGGTTTGTCCATCAATCACGCCATGCGGCTGGGGGGGGCGGCATTGCCAGAGGCCCTCACAGCGATACTCCGATCCCGACCAGCCGATAGCCCGACGGAATGGGTTAAAAACCATTTGGAATTCAATATTTGAATTACATTTTTGTGAAAAGAATGTCAGTGGCAATTATTCTGACTGGAAATAGGCTCAGTGCTGTGGAAAAACAGAGGGAATTGGGAAGATAGATTCTCAGGATATTAAAGGCAGAACCTCACAATAATAAGGCTGTAAAAAGAGACAAATGGAATTTTAGATTTTAACACAAAGGTATACAATATAAA
Organism: Scyliorhinus canicula; assembly: GCF_902713615.1. NCBI lineage: Eukaryota > Metazoa > Chordata > Chondrichthyes > Carcharhiniformes > Scyliorhinidae > Scyliorhinus > Scyliorhinus canicula. The sequence goes on from NC_052147.1 coordinate 57,987,551, forward strand.
GGTTAAGAGGTAATGGTTAGTTTATATAAAGCCTTAATAAATTTCAGTTGACAATACAAAATCAAATTTTAAGAGAAATGTCTTCACGCAGAGAGCTACAATATAAAGGTTAAGAGGCAATGGTTAGTTTATATAAAGCCTTAATAAATTTCAGTGGACAATACAAAATCAAATGTTAAGAGAAATGTCTTCACGCAGAGAGCAAGTGACAGAGTGAGTGACTGAGGTAAAAGCTATGTGAATATTCAAAATTAGACTGGGTAAGCGCATGAAGAAGATAAAGGGACACAGGCATAGAGTGGGTAAATGGAATTATGAGGGTAAAACTCTGGCTGGAATCATTCCTGGAACAAAAGAAAATGGTTGTGGATTTGAGGGTCAATCATCTCAGTCCCAGAACATCACTACAGAAGTTCTTTAAGTGTCCGAGGCCCAGCTATCTTCAGCTGCTTCGTTAATGATCTTCCATTTATCATAACATCAAAACTGATATTGTTCACTGACAATTGCACAATGTTCATTTCCATTTGCAATAATGCAGTGTAGTTTATCTTGTAAGCTGTTGGCATCTTCCTAATACAAAATTCTTCTGCATTCTTCCAGTGATACCTTACAATATGTAGACAGCTTAAAGTTAAATATACAAAACTAAGTGTAAAAGGTTTTTAGGATGATGAAAGCATGGTGGTTTGGATTTCAGTCAGTGAGTCTTAAATCATTGCAACAAGTTGCCTTGGAAGATGAAAGCAGTTTGCATTAATTCCTTGAAATACAAATGAATAGATTTTGTTCAAAAAATAATATTTGGGGATACAGTATATAAAGAATGTGAGACATGTCATATGGTAAATGTAACAGATGTGAGCAACATGGTGACACAGTGGTTAGCTCTGCTGCCTCACAGTGCCAATGCCCTGCGTTCAACTCCAGCCTCGGGTGACTGTGGAGTTTGCGCATTCTCCCCATGTCTGTGTGTTTTTTCTGCGGATGCTCCGGTTTCCTCCCACATTCCAAAGATGTGGCGGTTAGGTGCATTGGCCATGCTATATTGCCCCTTCGTGTCCAGGAATGTGTGGGTTAGTGGAGTTGTAGGGATAGGGCGGGAGCCTGGTTAGGATGGTCTCTCGGAGGATTGGTGCAGACTCTATGGGCCGAATGGCCTCCTTCTGCATTGTAGAGATTCTATGATTCTGAGAGGAAAAGTGATATTTGGACAATTGATCCCAAATGTTCTCCCACTGGAGGGGTTTTCTTCTCATGTCTGGCTCTGTTGTAGTCTAGTTGAAGTAGATTGATTACCATGACTGATCCACCATTATCATTGTTTCATGTTACTACCAGGACAGTAGAAGGTGAGCTCGATTAACTTGCTCTTGTTTTGTGAAGGAATTCCTATGTCCCAGGCAATAGTGTTCTTTACTGTAACACTGAATCTTACTTGATACGATAATGAAATGGAAAGCTTGATTTAAGTCAAAGAAAAATCAGTACAGTCCCTAGTTTCTCCTGCCTGAGGAGATGCCGAAATCCCTCAATTTCTAGGACGTATCTGGTTGTCATGGTCATGCAATGTAACAGCTAGAGAATCATAAAATAGCTATAATTGACTCTAATTCCCTCTCTACTATTACAATTTCTTCACCTTGTCTTATAAGTCCGTCCATCTTCCCCTGGTCCCATTGAATTAGTGGAAAGGCTTCCAACCCTATGATTCTGCTATAAAATGTGTTAGAATCACACCAAGTATTGCCTCAAGTTATGTCACTTCTTGCACGTTTCTCGTGGCAGTAAGTCTGGACTCCCATTATTTGATGTAAAAGAGATCTAACATACTATTGGGCAATTTGCAGAAGTCCTCTGCAATAGCTAATAGCGCGCTAACCTCTATTGCTTTACTAAAATTTGTAAACAGACTCTAACCAGGTTTGTGCCACCCATTGTAAATTTCAACTGTGTTTGCGTATCTTCAAATTTATTTACTGACAGAAATAGTCTATTTGATACCATCAGAAATCTGATACATGTAAAGGCGTCACTGGCAGAAGGTTGCAACTGGGATTTCTCCAAGTCATTAGGACTCTTAAATCGTGTAAATATTTTCAGTTTAAAAGGCCATGATTTAGGTTTCATCTAACATATGACCCTCGACTAGTCAGTCATCTAAACATAGCCTTGTAGACATGCGTGCATAGCTATGAGTAGGAGACATTTTGTAAAGACTCTTTATTTGGACTTTACATTGAGGGGTGCACTGATGTCAATTATACATACTTTGCACTGATGTCAATTACACAGAACTTGGAAGTGCAGAGGTAGATTGTACCACTCCCTGGTGGGTGTGCAAAAATGGATAGATTTGAGGTTTATGGTTGCAAAGCATTCACTGGGAAACACTGGATACTTATTGGGAAGGTGAACGCTTCTCTTTTAAGCATTGGCAAATACCGAGAACAAAATCTGCTGCTCACTTAGCCATTGAATAGTTTGGAATATAAAGGAAAGGTTGTTATTTCATAATTTCTCAGGATGGGAAAATAAAAGGCAACTGTACTTTAATAGTGAGGAACTTCCCCCTCAAGATGCCTATTAAAAACTGTAGTCATGCTGCCACCATTCCACTCTGCCCATTATTTTCCCCTGTACGTAAATGGTGATTGAGATTCCCTGCAATCGTTTCTTTCTGTTATGGAGGAGGGGAATCAATGCGAGTTGGAAGAAAGGAAAGTAAGGCAGTGTTTGAGAAGGCATCGCCCTATAGATATTACCCCATCCAATCATTTGTTTAGGCCACAAAAAATCATATCAGGTACTACTCCAACAATCACCTGCCCATACACTCCACTTGTGGCTATGAGAGGATTGACCACACTCAGCATTTATGCCACAGGCTCATTTCAAACATCCATTGAAGGTCTGTGCAGTATCAGCCAGGAACAATCTGGGCATCATTCATCAAGTCACTGACACACATTTCTCGAGATCTGAGAAATTCTTTTAGTTTAACGTGATACTGAGATAAGTTTTAGCACGCTGCTGGGCCCTCCAAACAAACCATTATGAGTCCCTACCATTAACCAACTCAGCTTATCAGAAACGGCTACTGTTTGCTGAACATTTTAGGTTACGTATAAAAAGATTCTTTAGTATCAACACAAGAATTGCTGAATGTTGAGATGATGTATCTATCTAAGGGATCCTGTAATTCCTGAGATCTTTGAGGAAGTTGGTCACAGCTTATGAATAAAACAACATGCCTTTTGCTGCCATCAAGAATAGCACCAAAGTGAGTGTAAGAACCACAGTTGAGAAGCAATGCAACAGGGCACATGCCCTTACAAAAGCGATCATTGAGAGGATCATTGAGATTTCCAAGGAGTGTTTTCATGCCTTGATTACGAAGGGCTTTGCAAATTCTTTCAGATGGAGAATCCCACATAATTATAGCTGGTTGTTCCCTGCAATCTTTGCCATTTTAAACGTCTGGGTGTGGGTATTCCTGGGGAGTGCCCGAACGATGGCAGATCATGAAGTGCAGCACGAGGAGGATTATCATTTGAAGGACTCTTCTGTGACACACACAAGGTGAATCAGGATTCACCTTATCATTTAAGTGTTCTCGTCTGTTTAATATAGTCTACCATTGTCACCTCCAATATTACTCCTTTCCCCGGCTTCTAATTAAATGACAAATCCTTCAGTGCAATATCATTCCCAAAATACTACATCACATCCACTTTCTATTTCGCTACTTGATAAAGCTTTAACCACCTGACTGAATAAGTAAGGTCAAAATAAGTCACTTTCTCTGTCTGCCCTAGTCTATACTGCATAAGTGCATATTCTCCTTCAATATATTAAGCCATATGCCACAAACTATTTTGCCACACCTTTGATCCTTTGGATGCCTAAGTGTACTTGACTTTTCTCATTATGGTGCTACTCCTACATGTAACATAAAGATTGGATGCTTGACTTTTGCTGCCATCCTGAGTGGTGGAAAATTAATTGAGGTTACTTGTGGCCATCACCACTCTACTGGGCTCTATCTGTATCGCCACAATGGGCTTACTGGCCAAATGGCTGTTATCAGATCCTGATCATTATGAGAGATGCAGCAGCTTACATTCTTCACCCTCCTCCATCCCACCCGCCCCCCTCCCACACACACATAAACACCCCAGGCCAGAATCTTGGCTGCTACCCCGGGAAATGAGGTGGGTTGGTGCATTTAAGTGTGCGGAGGCAGAATGTCAGCTTTGGGAATTAAAGTTGTGGCAGATTGAAGACGGATTTAGTTTCCCGACAGCAAGAACCTGTTTGTAATGCATTAGCATGCCATGTATACTCATTAACACAACACTTCACCAGATGAAATGGTACCTCAGTGATTGACTTACAGCAAAAAAGTCATCCCTTCAGATTTACAACTGATTAAAGGTGTTGTAGAGCAGGCTTGATAGACTCCCTGGCGGAATTAGAATGAATAGGAGCTGATTTTGATTGACGGGGATCTTTGTTACACTGTGGGAGAGGTGGCACTGATTCATCGAGACTTGGTAGCAACTGTGAAAGAGGCTTGGGAAATGGATGACCAAGGGAAGGAGAACAGCAGGCACAGGGTAGCACTGAAAGGCTTGAATGACGAGGCCTAGGGTGCCCACTCTGGATGTGTATAACTCAGGTCCACTCTGGACAGTGCACTTACTAACTCAGTCATCAAGGTTGTGAAATGTCAACATTTTATTTACCTTCATAATTGATGTCCTACTTTTTAGTGGCACTTTCACGTCTCTGATAAAAATGATGCTCAGATTGCTTTCTTGCCTTATCCTTACGCACTGATTTCCTTGATTTTGTAACCCCATTACAATTTTTAGTACTCGTGTCTTAGAATGTTCAATATTAAGTTTTTTTTAACATAAAAGATACCTACTGGTCAGAGTCATAACCCCTGGGATGAAGTGTCCTTTTCTCAGAGTGTTTTACAAATTATAAAAATTATTTGGGCTTCACGTCCACTATCCTAACAACTGTTGGGGTCTGGTCTGGTATCCTAACATTTTCGATATAACTTCACTTTTATTAGCACTCACTTCATTGTTAGGCTTTTTGCATTTTCCAGAATTAACCCCTTGGCCAATTTAATGTTTTTTGGGTTTTTTTCTGAATGTTTTTTGTTGGATTTTTGAACAGAGTATATTTTGCTGTTATATACACAGGATATGAGATATATAAGTAGGCATCCGTTTGTGCCGACGAGGCACATCCAGAGGGCAATCCTCGAGTGGGTCTGGTGCCGGTGTTGCCCCTCGCTTCTCCCAGCCGGATTTCACCGCCGTTGTCTTCTCGTGCACGCTGCCGCTTCAGCCGGCCCTCCCGTCCTCCACCTGTCTTCTCCTTTTTCTCTGTTCCTGTGGATGTCAAGTTGGTTAACGTTTCCCTGCCTCTCCCCCTTCCCCCTCCCCCCCCCCCCCCCCCCTCCCACCTACCTCCCTGGCTCTCCTCTATTGTTCCCTGCCTCTTCCCTCCTCCCCCCCCCCCCCCCCCCCCCCCGCCCCTTCGGTTCGCTTCTCCTTCCCTCCTCCCTCCTTCCCCCCCATGGTTCGCCTTTCCTTCCTCTTAGACTGTGTTACTGTGTTGTCCGCCCCCCCCCCCCCCCCCCCCCTGTTTCCCCTCCAGGTCTATCTCCCCCTCTCATGCTTTGGCTGCTTTCCCCTGGTTCAAGGCTACCTGGCTAATCTTCTGCTTGTTTGTTGGCCACAAACAAGCCCTGGAACAATTGCGTGAATGGTTCCCACGTTCTGTGGAAGCCGCCGTCTGACCCTCGGATGCGAATTTAATTTTCTCCATTTGGAGGGATTCTGAGAGGTCGGACAGCCAGTCTGCATCTTTAGGTGGTGCTGCTGACCGCCAGCCAAACAGGATTCTACGGCGGGCGATCAGGGAGGCAAAGGCAAGGGCGTCCGCCCTCCTCCCCAGGAATAGATCTGGCTGGTCTGAAACCCCGAAGACTGCCACTTTTGGGCATGGCATGCTTTTCTTATATTAGATGTCGAGTCAGCATGCCTCTCATTCAAAGGAATATGCCATAGTTTAATAGTCTCGGCTATTTCCCAATGTCTTTGCCTCATGTTCATTTAAAAATGGCAGTTTCCAAAGCAGAGAAAATCTCCTAGGAACCAAAGTCTATGTTTATTGTGGTCTGGTAGCATGTTCAGTCATCAAAATTAATCCCAATTATTGTTTGCTAAAGATCAAAAAGATGCCCAACACATTCTCCTGTCTCTTTTGAAAGACAAAGATGTGAACAAGCAATTTAATATCTGTAGGTTGAAACTACTAAATGTATTAACAAGTTAATTGATATTTCAAAATAACAAAATAGCTACGAATAATACAAATAGAAGGGTGCAGATCACTGATGGGCCACCTAAGCTAGTGAGTGGGCCCCATGAGTGGCCCTCCTTCACCTTGGTGGGCCACAAGATTGAAATCAGGCTTGTTCACTAATCTTGACCTCATGAATAATATAAACTACATTTAATGCACTCCAAATATTTCATAATGAGTTATCAAAACTCCTTCATAGAAAATCCTTAATAGAGCTATCATTAACTTCAAATGGTAAAAACAGAAGGAATATTTATACTTGGGACAGAGAGGGAGCACACGGCTCTCACAGTCAATGTTGTGTGCACTCAGCATGCACCTCACTGCACCTGCCCTTGCTGCACATGCGATCACTTCAGTTACGCCAATGGGAAAAAAATTACATGGATGTAAATCAACGGAATGTGGCAACGCAGCTCATGGGCAACGGTCAACAAAATGTTTTGTGGGCCGCACCTAAAACCCAGATGGGCTGCACGTGGCCCCTGGGCTGCAGGTTGTCTGCCACTGGTCCAGATGGGTAATGTGTCCTTTTTATGCAACTTGTTGTTGCATCAGTCGTGTATCCTTACTTCTCTTTCAAAGAAATTTGGTGACTGCTTCACGAAGAAATGTTTACTTCCCAGGAATCATGCGTGATTGTGCATTATTTTCTGATGGGGTTAACTTTTTTTCTGAATTTTGATGGAAGAATCATTCTTTTTACTTCGATGTAGTTTAGGATTATTGCTAGCCACACAATATACAAACAGAACTTCCTTGTAATTATCTATCTAATAAAATTGTAACTGCCTCAACTGCTGATTTCTGTTGAATTGCAAGTAGTGTTACAAATGAGCGGTTTTAGACGATAGTGATATTTTCGGACTGCGTTTTGAGACAGGGAAAAATGATGGAATGAAGGATGTTATGTGACCTGTTCTGAATTTTGCTGACTGCGAAAGCTGGGTGGTTTCATTGTCAAAGATTAAAGAGGGATTCAGACAGCACGGTAGTACAGTGGTTAGCACTGGGGCTTCACAGCGCCAGGGTCCCAGGTTCGATTCCTGACTGGGTCACTGTGTGTGCAGAGTCTACAGGTACTCCATGTGTCTGCGTGGGTTTCCTCCGTGTGCTCAAGTTTCCGTTAGGTAATTTGGACATTCTGAATTCTCCCTGTGTACCCGAACAGGTGCTGGAATGTGGCGACTAGGGGCTTTTCACAGTAACTTCATTGCAATGTAAGCCTACTTATGACAATAAAAAAGATTATTATAAAGATTATTATAAGTTTGTTTTACTGGGAAGAAGGTGCATGGTGTTCACACTTGCAGACAACAGCAGAAGCATCTATTTTGTATTATTTCTTGAGGTATGGGCATCGTTGGCTAGGCAAGCATTCATTGCCCATTCCTAATTGCCCTTGAGAAGGTGATGGTGAGCAAGCCATGTAGTGTAGATATACCCACAGCGCTGTCGTTCAGATCCCATATCAGACCCCAACATTTGTTAGGATACCAGAAAAGAACACCAAAACTTTTTTTTTAAATTTGTTACACTGTGAGAAAAGGATACTCCACCACAGGAGTGATGTCCTGACCAATCGGTATCTTTTATGTTAAAACAAACTTTAATTGAAACTCAGAATTAGCCACATTAACATCAAATAAAATAGCTTTACAATTATCAGCTAAACAGTTCTTAAATACAAGGAAAAACTTAAATATATGCTCTGAACCCTCACTGTAAATATTCCAACCAGCCAAGCTCAATACAGTTCAAATGCCACTTATAAATAAAGTTAACAAAACAGGTTAGTCGCTTAGCTGTGTAGAGACGTTTAAGAGAGGGAAAAATTCAAGAGAAGTCTGAAAATGCTTCAGTCTTCAGAAACTCCTGCTCAACCTGATAGCATTTCAGAAAACTGCTGTTCACCTTAAAATCCTATAACAGACTGCAAAACTACAGACAGACCTGGTTCCTCTCATTAATTACATCATCCATATCCCACTATGATATCCCATCATCTGCTTAGCTAGGACTACATACAATGCCTCATAAATGATCTATTCTCCAGGGAATCTCCAGGAATCATAACAAAGTTGCATTCGGTATCTCTCTGTTCATGTCTACATGGATCTCACAACGACAACCCAAAAAGATGTGCAGGCTAGGTGAATTGGGCACACTAAATTGCCCCTTAATTGGAAAAAAAACAATTGGGTACTCTAAATTTAAATTTTTTTTTAAAGATATCTCTCTATTAGCAAGTAAATGGTTAAAATTAATAATTACCTTAACTTTTATGATCCCTTAATTGCAGCTTTAATAGACACAATCTGGATCTTAATCTAGGTTATTTAATAATATTACTGCAACAAATATATACCGTAACCCAGGCTTTTAAAAATCTTATGGCGCCAAATATAAAGTACAATATATATATACCAATTTAGTACATTCATCACACTGTAAAGAAGAGATTTCTGGGACAGTGAAAAAATAGTGTTATATTTTCAAATGAGGATGGTGTGTGGCTTTGAGGGGAACTTGCAGATGGTCATGTTCCCAGGCAGCTGTTGCCCTTGTCCTTTGAGGTCGAGAGGTCACGGGTTTGGAAGGTGCTGTCGAAGGGGCCTTGGTGAGTTGCTTGAGTGCTAGCTTCCAAAATCCCAGGAAGATATTAAGAGAGTCCGGTTTGTAAATGGTTATACTTTAACTATCTATTTAATTTCAAGATAGGAAAGAGTTGGGGTCTAAAGGATAGTTAAACAACATTTCTGCCTGGATCCCAGGCCCTTGTGATTCATGTTGAGAGGAGAAGGGTGCAGAGGAAGTAATTGCAGGATTGGATTCCAATGTTCTCCTGAAAATATATCCCTGAATTTCATAGGCATGTCAGTCCGTAAGGATTCAAGAGAGCCAGAGAGAGAGGGGGAAAGTAGCTAGATACAACATGTTTCTTTGATCTATTGGGGAGGAATACAGGTGAGTATACATCCAGATTAAAAAGACCAAATTCGTGATGATTTAAAACAAGGCTGCAAAATTTACCCAGCTTGAGCCAGAGGGAAAATCCTCACTGTGAGGTTTCAAAGTCTGGGAAAGGAAAAGAATAGAAGTAAACACTCAGGAGCTAAGAATCACTTTGGACTAATTCTGGGGGATTAGAGTGATTACTTAAGATAAAGTTTAACTGTAGTGTGGGGTTTCTGGTTGTAATAACATTTAAAGTAGAAAATTCTTTCCTGTAGTTTAAAGTATAAGTTGCCGACAAAATAATGTTTAGCTATCATTGTTTTCAGTTTGCTTGTTACAATAAAAGTCTTAAACCTTGAAACCTTGTCATGGAATTCCTTTTTATTGACCACGGGAAATTTGGATTTCTTTTTAATGTTAAAAGTTACTACAGAGATCATAAAGTAGATGGCGGGTGAAACAGAACTTCAGTTATCTTCCTAATGTAGCAGTTAACAGTTGAGCCATGATACCTGTGTTGGCATTTGTACATGGTCCCTGTGACAAAGAAATTGAGGGCAGTGGTTACTTTGATGGGACAAGCACATACCTTGCGACACATGTGGCATCTTTACTTTTTTTAAGCACATCTTCACACTCACACGCCTTTTTCCTCTTTGTGGAATAGTAGGGAAGTATGGAAGGATTCCGGGAAGCTGATTATCCACCCTTGACCCAGTGGTGGTTTCGCTGGTGGGCAGTCCTATGCTTTGGCGATGCTGTCGGCATTGAAATGATGGCTACCATTGTGAGTGAAGTTGTGGACAACAGTCTTGGCTCCCCAGCACAGATTATTGGCGCTCACATTGATGAATGGCGCGATATCCAAAAGAGAATAGATGAAGCGGAGAAGAGAATCCTGTCAGTCGATAGGGCAGTCTCCTCGATGGCGGTTCACCTTCAGTCCTTGGAAATCCTACTGCATGGTCTGTCAAACATCCTGGTTGATTTGGAGAGTTGGGGCTGGAGAAGAAGTATCCATGCGTCTAGTCTCCTGCGTGGTGCTGGGGATGAATTCACAGTTAAATTTGAGAACTGGCTGCCATGCTTTCACAATCTCAATTTGAAGGCTGGGCATTTCGAATTCAATGGAACACATTGGGTGGGATTCTCTGACCCTCCGCCGGGTCGGAGAATCGCCGGGGGGGGGCGGCGGGAATCCCGCCCCGCCGCTCTGACGCCGGCTGTCGAAAACTCCGGCGCCGGTTTTTCGGCAGGGGTGGGGATTGCGCCACGCCAGTCAGGGGCCATTGGCAGTGGCCGATGGGCCGAGCAGCCGCCCATTTTCGGCTAGTCCCGCCGGCGTGAATTACACAAGGTTTGTACCGGTGGGACCTGGCTCTGAGGGCAGCCTGCGGAGTCCTGGGGGGAGGCGCGGGGGGATCCATCCCCGGGGGCCTGACGTCGCAGTGGTTCACGCCACTCCTCAGCACCGGTACGGCCCACCCGCCGGATACCGGAGAATCCCGCCCATTGTATCTAGTCTTCGAGGTTTGGTGTCGGTCAAAGCTCTGGTCACTGGTCTTATGTTGTCTTGTCCTCGATGTTCATTACAACTGCAACACCTACCAGGGCCCAGGTTTAGCATTACCGGGGCGACAACATGGTGGAGGCTCAGGGCCTTCGTGGCCTGGCCCGCGATTGGGGCCCACTGATCTGCAGGCGGGCCTGTGCCGTGGGGGAACTCTTTCCCTCCGCGCCGGCCTGTGTAAAGCTCTGCCATGGCCGGCACGGAGGAGAAACCCCCTGCGCATGCGCAAGAATCATGCCAGCGGTTCTGGGAACACGCTGGCGCTCCTGCACATGCGCCAACTCGCGCCAGCCGGTGGAGGCCCTTCGGGTGGCATGGCGCCAATCACTCCAGTGCCTGTCTAGCCCCTGAAGGTGCGGAGGATTCCGCACCTTCCGGGCGGCCTGACGTCGCAGTGGTTCACGCCACTCCTCGGCGCCGGTACGGCCCACCCGCCGGATACCGGAGAATCCCGCCCATTGTATCTAGTCTTCGAGGTTTGGTGTCGGTCAAAGTTCTGGTCACTGGTCTTATGTTGTCTTGTCCTCGATGTTCATTACAACTGCGACACCGACCAGGGCCCAGGTTTAGCATTACCGGGGCGACAACATGGTGGAGGCTCAGGGCCTTCGGTAAAACCTTGCATGGGAATCATGTCATAGCTTTGGTCTTCCCATGTGGATGGTTGTATTATTCTTCAGTTCACCACTAATTCTGAACTTAGTTCCCTTGTGATTCTATCCCTCATTTTGTGTTATTGCCTTTTATCCTGACAAGGGTGTATGCTGTATGAACACAGACGTGTTTGCCGCCTGTTATACTTCAAAATTCATGCTGAGTTGGTTACATGACATGATGGTTGTGCAGTATTTACCTCGCTTTTTTTGTGTTTTAATTCTTGCTTTTACACTGAGGGAGGAGGTTATTTATGTACCCTTCACTTCATTTGTAGATAAGGGGCGAGACTCTCCATTCAGAGTCGAAGGCCAGGATTCTCCGTTCCTCATGGCTCAGACCAGGAATCCCGATCGGGCAGAGAATCCGGTGTTGGGGCAAAGACGGCAACAGACCGGCCCCATTCTCCGCTCCCGCCCTGCTGGCAGTGGTGGGCTTCCCGCCCCGCCCCAGCAGGCACATGGAAACAGCTGACTTGCATGGATTACAATACAATTAATGGATGGAAGCACAAATCCCGCCCACACCCCCTCCTCCATTATTCTCCGACCCCCACAACGAGAACTCCACTGGGCGGTCTTTGGTGTGAGTATTGCCAGATGCAGTCCTGGTGCGATGGACCCCCGAGGGATATCAATGGATGTTAGTATTGCTCATGTGTGCCTCTGCTGCTGTCAGGCTGCAGATGGAAGGTCCCCCAAGGGTCCAGGGGGTTGGGTGGACTCGGGCTGTAGGTAAGGGGTAGGCCCCGGAACCCATTGCCTGGAGTGCCTCTTTAGCGGTGGCGGTGGCCTAGTGGTATTGTCACTGGACTAGTAATCCAGAAACCCAGGGTAATGCTCTGGGGTCCGTAGTTCGAATCCCACCACGGCAAGATGTTGAAATTTGAATTCAATTTTTAAAAACTGGAATAAAAAGTCTAATGATGACCATGAAACCATTGCCGATTGTCTAAAAACCTATCTGATTCACTAATGTCATTCAGAGAAGGAAATCTGCCGTCCTTACCTGGTCTGGCCTACATGTAACTCCAGATCCACATAGCAATGCGGTAGACTCTCAACTGCCCCCCCCCCCCCCCTCCACTGAAATGGCCTAGCAAGCCACTCAGTTCAAGGGCAATTAGGGATGGGCAACAAATGCTGACCCAGCCAGCGATGGCCACATCCCAAGAACAAATTTTGAAAAAACCCTAAGCAACCTGAAGATCACTCTTGGCATGGTGATTTCAGGCAACCCTCTATTCAGATTCTTCATCCGTGTCAGATCTGTTTAAACTCTGAAGTGACCTTCTCACTCTGAACTGCTTTGTTTGACAGCTGATGGGCAGATCAGGCAATGCATAGAAGATTTAAGCCAAGAAAACATTTGGTATCCTCACACCTGCTCCCTCAGTTCTATGCATTTAAAACTTCCTACAAAGTCCACAACACTTCAAAAGGACTTAAAATCTCCTGAGATCAATCAAAATTGTAAGTATTCATTCAATTTCACAAAGCAGTATCCTCACTAGCCTTTGATTGACAGCTTAATGGTTTAAACACAGCTGCCAGATTGTGTGTTTATTCATCTTTCCCTTCATGCTTGAATGCCTCTGAAGCACCCCCATTCATTCTAACCACAATTTTATCAACAACCCTGTTCAGATTGACAGCTGCTGATCACTTCAACAATGCTAAGTGCTTTCACTTCCTCTTTTCTAACCACATAAAACATTTAGCAATGTTGAAATGGCCAGCAGCTGTCAATCAACACAATGTTGTTTCTAAAATTTTGGTTAGAATGAGTGGGAGTACTTCAGATGCACTCAAGCGTGAATGGAAAGAGAAATAAACAACCTCCAGTCTGCTGTGTTTAAACCATGAAGTTGTAAATAAAAGGCTAATTAAAGGTACTGCACTGTGGAATTGAATAATTCTAAACATTTCAAAGGATGTCAGGATTTCATGGCTTTTCAAGTGTTGTGGGCTTTCTAGAAAGGCTCAGACACTTGCAAAAACAGCAGTTTTAAACAGATGTGAGGGAAGGGAAAGTCTCACTGACTTGCATCTTCTAAGAACTGTTTGACCTGCTCTGCAGCTGTCAGGCAGAACAGTTCAGAGTGAGGAGGCCACTTCAAAGTTTAACCAGGTCAGACAAGGATGATAATTTTCAACAGGGGGCTGCCTGAGATCACCATGACAAGAGTGATCTTCAGGTTGCCCACGACTGGAAGGGCATTCCAAACATAGAACCCTCACCCTGGGGGAAGGTCCCAGAATCAACCTGTTACCTTGAGTCCACCCAATCCCTAGAACACTTGGGGGATCCTTCCTCTGCAACCTGGCCGTGTTGGGGGGCACATGACCAATGGGCTAACCTGCCTGACCCCTTTTGGATTCCAGAGCACCAGACGAGGATGTCACTGCCAGGATATCAATGCCATGCTGGCAGGGGGCAGTGCACTGTTGGCAGTGCCAGGGTTCGGGTCTGAAGAGAAGGCTGGGGTGCTAAATGGGGGGGGGGGGGGTGGCTAAAGGGGTGGGTGGCTGAGTGAGGTCGGCTGAGGTGGGGCTGGGGGTGACTGAGGAGGGGGTCGAGTGGGAGAATCAGGTAACCCTCATGCGTGATTGGTGTGGGGGGGTGACCTGTTATTCCTGTGGTGGGGGGATCTTGCCCCTCCTTGATGAGAGATTGGGTGTGCTCCCCTTGTCAGCAGTTGGGGGGGGGGGGGGGGTGGTCAACATTTGCATTGTGGAGGGGAAGGTAGCATCTCTCTGGCCGTTGGGATTGGGAAGTTTTTGAAAATGGGGCCTGAGACCAGTAAGTGCAGAGAATCTGGCCTGTTCATCGTTCTGCATAATGTTGCATTGTGAAGGTATGAGAATACCACCTCAGCAAGGCTCCGAGCGCCAACGGGACACAGTCCCAGTTCTCCGCAGGCCGGGGCACTTAGTTTCTGAAACAAACAATCCCACTCAATGTCTTTGTGGATTTTTCTCTGTAATTCATTTTCTGTATTTTGGGGTTAAAGGATCATTAACTGGCTCTTGCATCGGTACAGGCAGGCCTCATATTGGAGGTAAAGACATTGGGCTGAATTCTCCTAAAATGGGGCTATGTCCCACGCTGGCGTTGCACTCCTGAGTTACCTCAACAAAAATAACAGTCAATTCACTCACCTTCAGGGGGCTAGCAGGTACCCGGAGTGCTTAACCCAGCTTTAGCTGCAGATACAGGCCCCCGCACTTCTGGTTTAGTGTCCGCATGTGCGCACAGCGGCGGCCTCCAGTAGCAGCGCTGAACGTCATGGCGGACACGGACCACGGAGGCAGCTGCAAGATGTAGCCCCCCCCCCCCAATCAGCCTTGCGCCCGAAGATCCAACAAGCTGGGCAGCACGGTAGCATGGTTGTTAGCATAAATGCTTCACAGCTCCAGGGTCCCAGGTTCGGTTCCTGGCTGGGTCACTGTCTGTGCGGAGTCTGCACGTCCTCCCCGTGTGTGCGTGGGTTTCCTCTGGGTGCTCCGGTTTCCTCCCACAGTCCAAAGATGTGCGGGTTAGGTGGATTGGCCATGCTAAATTGCCCGTAGTGTCCTTAAAAGTAAGGTTGGGGGGGGGGTTGTTGGGTTATGGGTATAGCGTGGGTTTGAGTAGGGTGATAATTGTTCGGCACAACATCGAGGGCCGAAGGGCCTGTTCTGTGCTGTACTGTTCTATGTTCTATGTTCTATAAGCACTCCCCGGCCGCCCATAAGGCCCCCCCCAGTGCCCAATCCACCTGCCCCCCCCACCAGGGCTGTTGCGGACTGAGTCCGCAGCGGCCATGCGAGCATCCCGACCGGCAATACCATGTTAGTTTCACGCCGTCAGAAACTCAGCTGGTCGGGCTGGTTGGGCCTTTTGCAATGGGCCCCCAGCTGCGCAGAGTACTGCACAAACACGTCGATTTTCGGGGCCTGGAGAATCGCCGGACTAGCGCTGGGCCCGATTTCGGCATGAAATTGGATCCCACGCCGAATATGATTTCGGCACAGGAGAATCCAGCCCAATATAATGTGTCACCGTGCCTCTGGTATAATTGGAGTTGGGGGGGTAAGTTTTGGTGCATGCCTGAATAGGGCACAAAAAACTTATCCTATATTTTCACTGGCTGTCTAAGCAATCGCTACACATGAAGGTGTGCACCATTTTACCATGTTTTTATGACTTTATCCTCTTCTCCTTTGTTCCCTAGCTTAACCGCCCACTGTTATTCCTTGTATAAAGGGAAACACAAAGTTTAATGATTAAGCTGAACCAACTGTGTGGGTGTTCATGTACACAGATGCATTAATGCTGTACTGAACCAGTTTTGAGGATTTGTTGCAGTTTTGGAAAAATGGAAAAATGGATTCATCACCTTTTCCTCGGAGACCTTGGGGAAGCGGCGTTTAGCACTGGTATCCACAAACTGGGTCCAGGACTACGTGCTGAGGGACGCACTCAAGCTTGGGGCAGCTGCTGCCAAGGCGCAGTGGGGAAAGACCACTGTGTAAGGTCTTACCAGCAAATGTACACCGAGGGGTGGGTAACAGTGTAAAACCCCTCGGTCTGGGTCATTAACACTCCAATGTATAAACGAAACATGACGATGTAAATATTTAAGAAAGAATTGCAACATAAAGATTGCTATGTGTGTAATGTCGTCCCAATTGAATGGAAGAAAGTCAAGTGAATGTGTAACTTTGATGCAAATGTACAGTCAAGACAATTCGAAATGTTCTGTAATATTTATTAGAGATTTTATGAATAAAGTAGATTTTTTGGGGGAAACAAATCCACAAACGGGGACCAGACAGAATGGCACTCGTGGAAGTCTCCCAGGGGATCGGAGGCCCCTAGCTGCATGCCGTTTGGGCAGGGTGGTGCCCTAGCAGTACTGGTGCCACCTGGGCATCCTGGTGGTGCCAGCCTGACACCCTGGCTTGGCACCACCACTGGGTACCAGCCTGGCACTTAAAAGATGCCCAGGTGGCACTGCAAGCTGGCACAGGAACTTCCAGGGTGCCGGTCTGGCACTGCCAAGGTGCCAAGCTAGTATTTTGTATGTGCACGCGATCGGGCCTGGGGTGCCCTGCGTGGGTGTTCGGCAGGTGTGGGGGGGCCGGGAACCACCCATAGTTTGTTCAAGCTGGGGGCATCAGCGATTGCTTCGGGGGCCTCAGAGATTGCGACACCATTTTAAAATAATGTCCCAGTCTTTGAGGCCCCTAAAGCAATCTCTTACTATGCTGGGGAGTTCCGGCGTGCGTAGCTCCTGAGTGTACAAAATGGGGCTATGTGTGGCCTTGGCCATGCGTTTCGCGCTGAGGCACCGTATACAATGCGAGTCATGTTGAATAACCATGCGGTTCTCGGCGCTGTGAGCGCTGAGAGACACAAGGCTAAATGCGCTCGATATGGGACTTTGTTCCCATTTCGTTGAATCGCGCCCATGGAAAATTCAGCTCCTAAGTAAAAACGATGGAAAAGGGTCATGAAATTATTCTTGCTGTTTTGAAACACAATGTAAAGAACTTGAATCGAAAGAGCACTTAACTTGTTGCACTTCCTTCATAATACCCTCTTTTATGCCACAACCCCCTTTTCCCAAATTCCTCTGTACGTCTTAGAAGAAAGGGAGTTATCCACAGTGTCCTGACCAAAGTTTATCCCTCAATCAACATCACAAGTCAGTCGATTATTTGGTCTTTATCACACCGCTGTTTTTTGGGCGCTTGCTGTGCATAAATTGGCTGAAGCATTTCTTTGTTTACAACAGTGACTGCACTTCAAAAAGTACTTCATTGGCTGTAAAACACTTTGGGACAAATGGGTGTCAGGAAAGGTGCTTTAAATTTGATGGTGACATGTTTTCTGACGACACGACCGTAGTGAGTCGGATCTCAAATAACGATGAGTCGGAGTACAGGAGGGAGATAGAAAACCTAGTGGAGTGGTGTAACGACAACAATCTCTCCCTCAATGCCAGCAAAACTAAGGAACTGGTCATTGACTTCAGGAAGCAAAATATAGTACACACCCCTGTCAGCATCAATGGGGCCAAGGTGGAGATGGTTGACAGCTTCAAATTCCTCGGTGTGCACATCACCAACAATCTGTCCTGGTCCACCCACGTCGATGCTACGACCAAGAAAGCACAACAGCGCCTATACTTTCTCAGGAAACTAAGGAAATTCAGCATGTCCACATTGACTCTTACCAACTTTTACAGATGCATCATAGAAAGCATCCTATCTGGCTGCATCACAGCCTGGTATGGCAACTGCTCGGCCCAAGATCGTAAGAAACTACAGAGAGTCGTGAACACAGCCCAGTTTATCACACAAACCTGCCTCCCAGCCATTGACTCTGTCTACACCTCCCGCTGCCTTGGGAAAGTGGACAGTATAGTCAAAGACTCCTCCCACCCGAGTTATTCTCTCTTCCAACGTCTTCCATCAGACATGAGATACAAAAGTCTGAGAACACGCACTAACAGATTCAAAAACAACTTATTTTCCGCTGTTACCAGACTCCTGAATGATCCCCTTATGGACTGAACTGATCTCTCCACACATCTTCTCTACTGTGTAGCACTATATTCTGTATGCTTCACCTGATGCCTGTGTCTCTGTATTTACATTGTGTATTTATCGTATGTCCGATGTTTTTCATGTATGGAATGATCCGACTGGACTGCACGCAGAACAGTACTTTTCACTGTACCTCGGTACACGTCACGTGGCAATACATCTAAATCCAATCAATTAAAATGTCTCATTATTTCAATTTGTTTGTCCTAACTAGTGGTCTCAGCCACAGCCATGGAATATTTAAAATTATTCAAAGCTTCCTTGGTGGACAATGAAAATCTATGGTGGAAACTTCCTTTATAAAGTTAGCAGACGCAACCAGATTGTTCACAGAGTTCCTAAGGCCATGTGTGGTGTCACAACAATAGACGGCAGAATTTTAGAGCAATCTGAAATGAGACCTTAGACATGTTTCTTTAAACAAACTGCAGCAGCGCATAAACTGTTTGGCAGCTTGGCATTATGAGGTAACTTTCCAACTTTGCAATCCCATTGGGGAGCTTTGCTTGACAGAAGCACAAATTGGAAATTTGGTTGTGTACTTACACAACATTCCAAAAACTCATCTGCAGCATATACCTGAATTTTCAGCACAGGCTCCTGTCAGAAAATAGTCTTTGCAATGCATAAAAATGGTTTTCAACGTGCTTTTTTCACAGTGATTGGCTCACGGAAGGTTTGCTTGAGTGGGCTCAGTATTATATACCAACTTTCTTTGCACTCGAAGGTGGAGTACTCCCTGCTGTGAGATGCTCCACCTAGCAACCCTGAAAAAACATGGTGTGCGCATTGGAGTCTCTTAATTTTAAGACTTAAGCTCATGACCATCTGGTTGTAAAGCCAGTACTGTTACTATTGGGATACCATAAAGAGAGATCAAGAATCATATAAACTGTGGATCATATTTCCTGTTCCACATTCTTGTCCGAGTTTCACATAAGAGCTAAGAGCATAGGTCAGTGGAAATGAAGATATCTGGTTTGTAGCATGCGCTTGCTTTGTGTCATATCAGCACCCATTAAATGTCAAACATTTTTTTTTAAACGAGTGCATCTCAGCGGTTACAGATGATCTACAGGCTATATGCACACACCTAAACCTTTTCATTTCCAACCCTAATGTAATGTAGTTTGGAATTATAGCCTTTCGATATTGTCAGTGATTTAATTCATTCACACCCATTTTGTAACATTTCTCTTACTTTACCTGCCTGTAGTTTTTATTTTTCTCTTAAATTTTCTTTTACTTTGTTACTATCTTTCTTTTATTTGATACGATAAGTCTGTTTAACGTCTAAGTCCATATCATAAATTAGTCAGTTAAACGCATATATAAATGAAATCACCCAAGATTGAGCTCGCAAATTTCTTTTGAGTCTAATACAAACCTGTTTGAGTTGGTTCAGACACCAGATGAAAATACTATTCGTTTCTTTTTAAAAAAAGCAAATTTGAGTTGCACCCTTAAAAATCCAAAGGTGGATTAACAGACTGGTTTACCTGAAAATAAATCAGATTTAGTTCCAGAATCATCTTACTCTGCTTATCCCTAGAGGGCTCCACCGGACCTGTGCAGTGCCAGGTTGGTAAAACATGTACCAGGCAGTCCCTGGATTGTTTGCAGTCCAGGCGTTGTTACTTCAGTGGCTTGAATCATAAAAACTGAGCATTATCAGATTTAAAGCAGCTGGTTATATTTTGACGAGACTTGCATTTACCTGAAAAGGTTTTCCACCTTTAGAATAGTGTTGGGATCATCAATAGAGATGAGCAAGCTGGCAGCATGGTGGCGCAGTGGTTAATGCTGCTGTCTCACGGCACCGAGGTCCCAGGTTCGATCCCGGCTCTGGGTCACTGTCCGTGTGGAGTTTGTGCATTCTCCCCGTGTTTGCGTGGGTTTCGACCCACAACCGAAAGATATGCAGGGTAGATGGATTGGCCATGCCAAATTTCCCCTTAACTGGAATTTTTTTTTTTTAATTTAAAAATAGAGATGAGCATAATAGGCTGAATTGACTTAAGTAATTCCATACCATTAATGTCAAAATTCATGAGATTCGTTGGTTTAGCCCAGGGCTAAATTGCTGGCTTTGAAAGCAGACCCAGGCAGGCCAGCAGCACAGTTCAATTCCCGTACCGGCCTCCCCGAACAGATGCCAAAATGTGGCGACTAGGGGCTTTTCACAGTAACTTCATTTGAAGCCTACTTGTGACAATAAGAGATTTTCATTTTCATTTCATAAGGATCGTTTTGCCAACATACCATAAATTGTGGTGTTTGGGGGCAATTCTCCAACCGCAATTCTAAGGGTGGCCTGTGGCAGGAAATGCGTTTCCTGCCAAGTGGTTCAGCGCGATCCAGATCGCAATCCATCCATGCTTGGAGATATTTGGAGGGGGGAGTTTCCACCAGCAGTGAGAAGGACGGGACCTATACACGCCAGGGTCCCCCGATCTCAAAGTGATAATAAAGGTCCCCACCACCATCGGCGGCATCTGTGGTGGAGACCAGTAGTGATTCCCACCAGCTTCATGTTCCACCAGTGAGTGGGTGAACAGCGGGAGCCGGGAGAATCCAGCTTCAAATTCTCCCTACAGATTTAAATGCCGATTTAAGTATGCTAATCTAGTTCACGCCCAGCAAAAGCGTGAACCGGATCAAGTCAACTGCAGCAGACCGGGAGCAGTGCACTCTGTTCGGCGCCCAACTTAAATCCCACTTCAGGGCTCTCCCGCAATTCTCCCAACATGGGATTTCAGCCAGGCGCACCACGGCCAGAGAATCGCCCCCTGAAAGTGTTTTTAATAAATTCAGAGTACCCAATTACCTTTGCAGTGCCACCCTGACACTGTTAGGGTGCCTGGATGGCACTGCCAGGATGCCAGGAGCACTGCCAGGGTCCCAGGCTGGTAGTGTCTAGGCGATTGGTGCCAGGTTGGCCCTGCCAGGGGTCAGGCCCAGGAGAGCCTTGTCCATTAGATGAGGGGTGAGGGAGGGTTCCAGGGGCCACTAGAAGGTTGGGGGGGTTTGAAGGGGGGGTCTAGAAAGTGGGGGAGGAGCTGAATGGGTGGGGGTGCTGAGATCGGGTGCTAATGGTGAAAATGGCGCCCCGATCCAAGAGGAGTTGTTCCTGCTTGAGAGCTCAGCTCGCTAGTGCAGGGCATCAACTAAAGTGTGGCCTTGGCAGAAAGAAACTCCCTGAGGCCCCAAAAGCCGGCAACATGCAGATGAATAGCAGGTGAATCTCGGAGCTGCAGCCGCTGAGGAATACCCTGCCACTTGTGCCCGAAACCGGACTTAATTTCAAGTCCGCTGAATCACATCCCCAATCGTTACATTAGATGCCAGCAATATTTAACCACTCACTTTTACATTTGGCGTATAAATTGAATTCCCGTTTTTGTAGGGATTTCTGAAGGCTTTAAAGTCAACTTATACGCCAACATCTCAGGTAACCTTTCATTATTGAATACCCAGAAGTCATTCCGTCAAATTATCTCCTGGAAAAGATTCTAAAAGATCTTTGGTAATGACAGATTTCTCTGCAGTTAACTATTCTCAGTTACACTGCAGAACTGAGAATGGATTCTTGAGGGAAATCTTTTCCATTAACAAAAATTACCAGTCTACCTATTCATACATATAGTTTGTAAAGCTTTGATCACTTTGATTCCCAGCACTTTGATTCCAAGAAGCGTCTTTGGAAATTATAGTTAAAAATTAAACAAGGCTAGGTGGCGTTGAATTGACCTGTCCACCTTGAATTATTATAAAATGCGCCCTGATATATATATATATGGGGCACGATTCACCCCTACTCGATGGGGCAGGGGGTCCCGGCGGGACGGAGTGGCTTGAGAGAATCCTCCGCACCTTCAGGGGCTAGGCCCACCCCGGAGTGGTTGGCGCCCCGCCGGCCGGTGGGAAAGGGGCTTGGTGCCACGCCAACCGGCGCCGAAAAGCCTCTGCCGGCCGGCGCGAGTCGGCGCATGCGTGGGAGCGCCAGCGCGTGCTGGTGTCATCCCGGTGCATGCGCAGAGGGATTTGCTTCCTCACAGGAAATGGCGGAGGACCACAGCCTCTGGTACGGAAGGATAGAGTGCCCCCATGGCACAGGCCTGCCGGTGGATCGGTGGGCCCCGATTGCGGGCCAGGCCACTGTGGGGGCACCTCCTGGGGCCAGATCTCCCCAAGAACCCCAGAGCCCGCCCGCGCCGCCAGGTCCCGCCAGTAAGGGATCTACTCCAATTTATGCCAGCGGGACCGGCAACAGACAGGCGTGACTTCGGCCCATCAGGAGCCGGAGAATTCGGGCAGCCCTGGCGCCCATTGAGTCGCACCAGACCCCGCCATTGTCCAAGGCGGGCGACGCGACTCACGCTGGGCTGGTTTTTGGGGGGCGGGAGAATTCTGAGGATGGCGGGGGCAGGATTCACACCGACCCCCGGCGATTCTCCCACCCAGCGGGGGGGGGGGGGGGGGGGGGGGGGGGGGGGGGGGTCAGAGAATCCCGCCCATAATCTTTAGGTTTTGCGAAAGGCCAATCCAGAAATCACCCCTTTCAAAATAGATAAGTAGAATTTATGAATATAATTAAACACCTCCTCAAATGCGCAGCATGGTAGCACAGGGGTTAGCACCGTTGCTTCACAGCGCTATGGTCCCACGTCTGATTCTCGGTTTGGGTCACTGTTTGTGCGGAGTCTGCACAGGTTGCGTCCGGGTTCTCCGGTTTCCCCCCACAAGTCCCGAAAGACGTACTGTTAGGTGAATTGGACATTCTGAATTCTCCCTCTGTGTACCCAAACAGGTGCCGGAATGTGGTGACCAGGGGCTTTTCACAGTAACTTCATTGCAGTGTTAATGTATGCCTACTTGTGCCAATAAAGATTATTATTATTATATGATGCACAAAGAGGTGAACATTTACCATTAATCTCCAATAGGGACCGGGGTCGTCACCAATTTGACAAGTCCATCATTAACTGTTATCAGTATCTCCCTACTGCAATAGAACATTTTCTGAATTGCATTCCCCTTCAAATTTATCACTTTTGGAAAAAGTCAAATTTCTAAACTTAAATAGCAACATCAAACCATCAATTGGAGCTAAAAATCGAAATCAAAAATAGCAGTCCGATCTGAAATGATGGGTTAAAATCCCAGCTGGTAGCCATTTGCCCATATTTATTTACTCATGTTCCATCAATTATAGATAACAATCTATAATTTCCTTGCCCGGCCTTTCACACCTCACCCCAGTCAGTCTTCCAACTAAGACTGTTGATATTAAAATAAAAGCAAAACACTGCGGATTCTGAAAATCTGAAATAAAAATAGTGGAAGGGATTTTTCGTTTGCACCCGCCCCGTGACTGGAACTTTCCCCACTGAGGTCAACAGTCCGTTAAATGGTCCGTCAAATTGTCCATCCCACCTGCCCGGATTCCCGAGACAGGCGGGACCAGGAAATTGCTGGAAATACACGGCAGGTCTGGTGGTATCTGTGTGGCGAAGACCAGAGTTAATGAGGAGCGATTTTCAGCCCGCGATCGCCGTCAGAAAGAACTGTGAGCGGAGTGGGCGGGGGATGACAATCCAGAGAGAATTGCAGTTTCTGATTTTCCATATCTCTCGCCGGAGGTGGCATGACGTTCATGGCCTCATCAGGCGGGAACGTCATTTCAATGAGTTACAATAAATTTTTAGATTATAAATGGCCCACTCCCCATTCATACCTCGCCGACGTGACGCCATGTCGGCGAGGTTTACAGTGGCTTTTCAAAAACGAGAATGAGTCTTGGGAATGCCTCCAATCCGTCAAGGGGCACAAAGGTAAGGGAGTGAGTGGAACCTGCCCCATGGCACATGTTGCCAGTGCCACCTTGGAAGTGTCACCCTGGCAGTGCCGATCTGTACTGGGGTCAGTGCCAGGGACAGGCCCTCGTGGGAGCCCCAGAGGGGGAGTTTCCAGTTATGTGTCATGGAGGGAGGTGGGGGGGGGGGGGGGGGGAGCGGGCAGTGAGCGGGAAGTTGCAGGCGCGGGGCAACACGATACTTCTGCAGTGGTAGGGGTAGCCCCCGATGATTGTCAGGAGGGCGAGGGAAGCCCCTGATGATTGTCCGGGGGTGAGGGGGGGAGCTCCAATACTCTGTGGTGGGGCCTGGGGACTGTCCAGTGTCAGTTCTGATTGAGGCACCCTTTAAAGATGGCACGCCATTCTCTCTGGAGCTGGTTGCCTGCTCTATCAGGCACCACCCCACTCAGATTTCTTTCTTAAAAGACCTGGAGTGAAAACTGGTCTGTGTAGCTGGAGAGCTGCTTTCAGCCTAAGCCTCACACTTTGAAAAATTAAGGTAAGATTCCGCCCAGAGTCTTGAGTTCTGAAGAAGTGATATTTGACTCAAACCATTAACTTCCACCACAGATGCTGCCAGACCTGCTGAGTATTCTATGTTTATTGCTATAGATATTAAAATCAGTTAAGAAACCACAGAATTTGTTATCATTTCTGTTGCAGCATCAATCTTAAGATTGAAGCAAGGCTTACTATAGAACTAGCAAGTGACATCAGGGCCAAAAAATGGAAGTGAAAGAACTGTCTAAGAAACATGTCGCTTCAATTTAACACCCAGCTCAGATGTGAAGTAGTCTGCCATTAATACCACCTCCCACCTCCATTCAATAGCTTGGTACCAACTGGGCTGCAGTTGACCATATTCTAGCATGAGCCACTACTGTCAGAAGAGGAAAATGAAAAAAAAAACAGCAAACGGATATATATATAGGTGAGGACAATGGTCCAAAATGGGGCAGATGGAGTTTAACGTGGATAAGTGGGAAGTCGTGCATTTTGGTCGGAAAAATGGGAAGGCAACTTATTATCTAAATGGGGGGAGACTTCAGGGTGCCCCGTTGCAGAGGGATCTGGGGGTCCTCGTTCATGAGTCGCAGAAAACGAGCAGTAGATAATGAGGAAAGCAAATGGAATGCTGCCATTTATAGCTTAAGGAATTGGATACAAAGGTAAGGAAGTGTTGTTGCAACTATACAAGGCATTGGTGGGACCACACGTGGAGTATTGTGCACAGTTTTGGTCCCCTTATTTAAGGACAGATGTAGTGGCATTGGAGGCAGTTCAGAGGAGGTTCACTAGGTTGATTCCAAAGATGAGAGGTTTATCATCTGAAGAGAGATTGAACAGTTTAGGCCTATACTCCACAGTTCAGAAGAATGAGGGGAGATCAAATTGAGATACGCAGGATGATAAAAAGTATGGATGAAGTAGATGTAGAGTGGATATTTTCTCTTGTGGGGCATTCTAAAACAAGAGGTCATAGTCTTTAGATAACAGTTGGCGAATTTAAAACGGTGTTGAGTAGAAACTTTTTCTCCCAAGGTTTGTGAATCTGTGAAATTCGCTACCCCAGAGTGCAATGGATGCTGGAACAGTGAGTAAATTTAAGGAGGAGTTAGACAAATTTTTAATTGGCAATGGGTTGAAGGGTTATGGAGAGGGCAGGGTGGTGAAGTTAAGGCCATGATGAGATCAGCCATGATCAAATGGCGGAGCGGACTTGATGGGCCAAATGGCCTAATTCTTCTCCTATATCTTATGAATTTATGGGACGGGATTCTCCCGTACCCGGCGGCGTGGGGGGTCCCGGCGGGATGGAGTAGTGCGAACCACTCCGGCGTCGGGCCGCCCCAAAGGTGCGGAATCCTCCGCACCTTCAGGGCTAGGCCGGCACCGGCGTGGTTTGTGCCCCGCCGGCCGGCGTCGAAGGCCTTCGGGAGCGTCAGCAACGCTGACGTCATCCCCGCGCATGCACAGGGGAGGGATTCACCTTCACGCCGGCCATCGCGGAGGCCTACGTGGCCGGCGTGTAGGAAAAGTGCCCCCATAGCACAGGCCCACCCGCGGATCGGTGAGCCCCGATCGCGGGCCAGGCCACCGTGGGGGCACCCCCCCCTCCCGGAGCCAGATTCCCCCCCCCCCCTCCCCCCCCCCCCGCCCCCCCGAGGATCCTGGAGGCCGTCCACGCCGCCAGGTTACACCAGTAAGGAACCTATGTCCAATTTACGCCGGCGGGACCTGCATAAAGTGAGCGGGACTTCGGCCCATCGCGGGTCGGAGAATCGCCAGGGTTGTCGCTGCGAGCGGCCGCTGACCGGCGCGGCGCGATTCCCGCCCCCACAAAATCTCTGGCGCGGGAGAATTCGGCAGCCAGCGGGGTGCGGGATTCACGCCCGCCCCCCCCCCCGACAATACTCCGACCGGGGGGGGGGGGGGGGGGGGGGGAGTCCAGCCCATGGTGTTGCTAGGAATGGAAGAATTAATGTTTTACGTCCCTGATTATCCTTCTTGATATTAAAATAATCCCATAATACCAATTGATTGTTGGCTTTATCGGCTATGGTACAATAGTGACGGCACAGAATAATCTCTAATATATAAAACAACCACAAATATCCAACAACAAAACATAATGACCTCAAGTGAGTGGCACAATGGCACGGTGGTTAGCACTGCTGCCTCATGGTACTGAGGACCCGGGTTTGATCATGGCCCCGGGTCACTGTCCACGTGGCATTTGCACATTCTCCCCATGTCTGCGTGGGTCTCACCCCCACAACCCAAAATGATGTGCAGGGTAGGGGAATTGGCCACGCTAAATTGCCCCTTAATTGGAAAAAAAAAGAATTGGGTACTCTAAATTTATAAACAAAAAAATAATAATGACCTGAGGCGCTTCACTGGAGCATTATCAAACCAATGGCTGGATTCTCTGGCTGCGTCCGCCCGGCAATCGGAGAATCCCAACTGAGGTCAATGGACTTCTCCGTTGTCTGCGTCTCGCCTGTGGAATTCTTGCAGCGGGCGGGGCGGAATAATCCAGTCCAAAGTGTGACACCGAGCCACCTAAAGAGATATTAGCCAGGATTCTCCGTTGTGAGTCCACCCCGCTACCGCTGCTAGCGAGGACAGGGAACTTGGCGCTCAACCAAATCTCACGTCTCGGGACCGGAGAATCCCCCTGCCGTGAACGGATGGAACATTTCGCCCATTAAGTCAAATGACAAAAAGCTTCGTCAAAATGTAGGTTTTATGTGGTCTCTTAAATTATAAAAGCATGTAAAGAGGTAGAAGTTGTAGTAAGTGTATTCCAGAGTTGGCGCTTGGCAACTGAAGGTGTAGCCAAGAATGGTGGAGTGATTAAAATTGGGGAAGCACAAGAGGCCTGAATTTGAGGGGCACGGATATCTTGGAGAGTTGTGGGGCTGCAGGAGATTCTAGAGATGGGAAGGGGGGAGGCCAAGAGGGATTTGAAAGGAAGGAGGTGAATTTTAGAATCAAGATATTGCATGAACGGCAGGGGTTCTTTAGGCGGTGGCAGCCTTTCCTCGACTTTCTGGCTCAACGATAAGGAACTAAATTAGCAGCAGCAGCTACCCGGGGGGGGGAGGGGTTCGTTATATGCGGTATTACAGGTGCCGGGGTGTTTATTATTGTTATTATTATTATTGTTCTGTTGTTATACATTTTCCAAAAATTTTTAATAAAAATTATTTTTAAAAAAAAAGATATTGCATGAACGGGAGCCAATGTAGCCAGTGAACACAGAAATGATAGGGGAATGATTTGATGCGCATTAAGATTTGAGTAGCAGAACTTTCCTTTACCTCAAATTTAGGGAGGGCAGAATGTGGACGGCCAGCCAAGAGTACACTGGAATAGTCAGGGTGAGATGTAATGAAGCCACGAATTAGGATTTCAAAAACAGACCAGTTGAGATGAGGCAAAGTCGGACAAGGATGGTCTTTGTGATGGTGCAAAAATTAGATCGGAAGCTCATCTCAGCGTCGAATGTGACACCAAAAGGCTGCAAACCAATTGACTTAACCTCAAACTGCTGCCAGAAAGAGGGATGAAGTCAATAATTAGGGAACAGAGTTTGGAGTGGGGACCAAAAACAATGATTTGGAAAAAAAAAAAAATTTGAGATAAAATTCTTGAGATAATTTAGACTTCAACATTTTATTGGAGGAAGTTACTGCTTATCAAATGCTGGGTGACAGATAAGCACCTGATCATTTAGAACAAGTGTCAGAGTCAGGAGAGACGGTGGTGAGGTGGAGCTGGGTGTCATCACTATACTTGTGAAACCTAACACTGTGCTTTCAGACGATGTCACCAAGGGGCAGAATGTAGATGAGAAAAAAGAGAGGGTCAAGGACAGATCCTTAGCGGACAGCAGAGGCAATGGCGTGGGAGTGGAAAGAGAAGACATTGCAAATGTTTCTGTGGCCACAACAACAGTGCAAGGATTGTGCTGTGGCCAACCGTGTCAAAGCCAGCTGGCAGGTGGAAAAGGATGAGGAGGGAAAGTTTACCTTTGTTACAGCCACATAGGGTGTCATTTGTGCCTTTAATTGCTGCTTCAGTGCTGTGGCCAGTGCGGAAACCTAATTGGACAGTACAATTTAGAGAGACAAGTGAAGGTTTTTATCTTAAGTGCAGTGTATAGAGAGGAATGTTTACTTACTGAACCCCATAATACACAACATTCTGTCATTGAACATTGCAATGTACTCCTGCATAGAGACTTCATTCTTTTTAGTCTGGTGAAAAGCATGTGAATTCCCCATGGTGGAATTCTTGGACTGCCATTGAATATAATCTCTCTAATAACTGAATTATCAATGTCATGCAGGTGAAAAAGAGGACAAGAGCAAAGAGCAGCACGTAAATCCTGTTGTATTCCAATATCAAAAGTCATGGGGGACAGAGTGGCTTCATAATAATCGCACGGTAGCACAGTGGTTATCACTGTTGCTTCACAGCGCCGGGGTCCCAGGTTTGATTCCCGGCTTGAGTCACTGTCCGCGCGGAGTCTGCACGTTCTCCCTGTGTCTGCGTGGGTTTCCTCCGGGTGCTCCGGTTTCCTCCCACAAGTCCCGAAAGACGTGCCTGTTAGGTAATTTGGACATTCGGAATTCTCCCCCTGTGTACCCGAACAGGTGACTAGGGACTTTTCACAGTAACTTTATTGCAGTGTTAATGTAAGCCTCCTTGTGACAATAAAGATTATTATTATAATCAAGATTTTTTTTCTCCAATTCCCCTTCCCCTACAAAAATAGCACATTCCCGTGGCTAATAACCACCTCCCGTAACTTGATAAGTAAGAAAGACTAAAACGGAATTTTCTCCTCTTCAACCCAGAGGCACTATGACTTGTTGTAGTCCTTATAACACCATTGTATCTAAGATCAGTTGACACAGCACAGACCAGGAATCAGTCTTTTGGGTCTACATGGTTCAATTCTACATCAGAAATTCTAAATCAGAAGCGGAGCCCCAAACTGCTAAGATATAATAGCAGGATTTTTATCCATTGTGGTAGGAAATGTTTATTATAAAATCATTGCAGATTAATTCTCTCCCAATGATATCTTAAGTATTACTGATGAAATGGTTATTCCAGGAATCTAGATCTGCACATAAAGGTATATTTAGTCCTGCCTATCTTTCACTTGCAAGTAAAGAGACAAACCTCTGGTTTAAGGATTAATCCATACTTTTTTAATAAAATGCTGATTAATTGTCACACAATAATACTATTTAACATATATTTGGACAAGTACACAAAAATATAAGAAATGCTTAACTTTTACCCATGAAAATTAATGGTGTCAGAGAGAGCATTCCATATAAACCACTGTATATTTTCAATTCCTGAGTCCAAGTAGATAAAAATCTAAATTGTCCTCAAATATGTGCATAGCAGTGTGTAAAAACAATAGTTACACAACTCAAAGCACCTTTGCATTCTTATTGTGATGGGTCACAATGCTTACTACCTGTGGGAGACAGCTATTTTCATGATTAGCTCATCACATCGTCATGCGCTGCCAATACCAGTGAACCTCTCCCCATTCCTGTCTTCAAATGCCATGGTGATTACAAACTCTAATGTATAATTCAACAGCAGTTCAAGTGTTCATCACCATAATAACAAGGCAAGCAGGATAGCAGAAAAGCACATCACAAAGAGCAAAAGCTTTAGGGTCCATTAATTAGATGACAACACTTCAGAACAAAACTAGCAGCAAATACTTAGGTAACTTCTGAATGACATTAACTGAAAAAGTTCTGAATGAGCTGTGTGCAAGTACATTGAAGCAGTAATGTGAGGAGCTGGTTCAATGTGGGAAGGCGAATGAGGCAGCTGAAGTGTGATGACAGTTGTGACATTATAATGCATTGATAGGCTCAGCGTTGCTGTTGAAAAAAATCCAGAAAGTCCACCATTGCTGAGTTCGAAATAGAAGCAAAATACTGATGCCGTGTCGAAGGGAAAACTATTCACCTGCAACAACTGACAACAACAAAATCAACAAGGATTCTCGATTTTATAAAAATGGATAGTTATGCCCCCTAGCCTAAAGTTCAGTCCCATATGTCAAAAACTGAATCTGCATCACATCAAACTGAAAGATGCAATTCTCTTAAACTACAAACCCTCTCAAACAATTCATTTAAAATCAGCCTAACCACATCAAAAGATAATGCATTTCAAGCACTAATTATGTTCAGCACATACAAGGAGTGGCACAGTGGTTAGCACTGCTGCCTCGCGGCGCCGAGGACCCGGGTTGGATCCCGGCCCTGGGTCATTGTCCGTGTGGAGTTTGCACACTCTCCCCATGTCTCACCCCCCATAACCCAAAGATATGCCTGGTAGGTGGATTGGCCACGCTAAATTGCTCCTTAATTGGAAAAAAAATAATTGGGTACTCTAAATTTTAAAAAAATGTTAAGCACAAACTGAGTCTGGATTCTTCAGCTGTGTGTTTCTCAGTGGTGCGCCATTCACTGGAATTGTGTCTTCCCATCACTTGTCAATGGAATTTTCTATTGAAGCCACTCCATGCCAATGGAAATCCCACGGGCAGGGAGTGCGCTGCCGCCGGGAAAAGTGAATCCCAATGGTCGGCGAATTCTGCAGTCCTTTGCACTAGTTTAAAAATTCGCCTGTCTGAACGTGGGTCCACCCACAAATTGGCCACGCCCCTCAGATTGACTTAATCACCGTGGTGAGTTTCCTATGATTGTGCTCGTTTACAGGACTTTGAGGACAATCTTAAAATTAAGATCTTTTTTGATGCAAAAAATGGTTTAGTAGCTGGTCATTTATTTTTAAATTTACTGAGAAGCAGACTATTTGTACACCAATGTAACTAGTAAATCATTCTGTGTAGTTTTTAAACTCACTTTCAGCTCACGGACGGTCGACTGGACCTTCTGATTAATAACTTTTATTGTTTGGCGATATCAGCTCTATTCGTAAAACTGCATTATGTTCCAACTCTTAAGTATGTCACACCTGGACGATTTCAAATTCGGTAATACCGGAATGAGTTGGAGCAGAAGCCCGAGCAACAAAAACACTTGTGAAAACTAGCACAAGTGTGAGTGTTATTTATGCCCAGACCACCAAGTACACCAAAACAGAAATTCTTGGCCTTAATCTGATGGTTTTTGTTAATTTCCACAATAATTATTTCGCTCTTTGTAATCAAAAACAAGACACATTGTTAAAATGCTCACATGATATTTATATATGATCATTTAGTTAATATTGTGTATTCAGCTGCATAACAGAAATGTACATGGTCACTTGGTTGCATTACAATCTTATTTTTGTGGTGCTATTTGAACAGTTGTGCTCAACACTGAGTTTTAACACTAAGGTACCATGTATATTTTATAAATGTCTGACAGTGTCCACTGGCATGTGCCTTATATTGTGGTTTGGTCCTTATGTTACGTGATCTAGATGTATTATTTCCCTTACAATCACATAGGATTATTTTAATTCCCTAGTTGAAAAGTTAATCTGATCATGGTCTTGGGAATCTGTCTCTGTCTCTTTAGCTTGCTCCATCTCCACTGGTAACAGACTGTTACCGTTGTTTGTGGTTTACCACCTCGCTGCCATTCAGTGTCTTTACATAATGTAGGAAGGAAAATATACTGACAGAAATTTATCACGTCATGCGATATAGAATGCACAATCTCTCTGTTTCAGAAATATTCTGCAGGAGATAAAACATTTCCACACAAAGAGTGCTTCGGGTCTGGAATGCACTGCCTGGAAGTGTGATGGAGGCAGGTTCAATTGAGGCATTCAAGAGGGCACTAGATGATTACTTCAAGAGAAACAATGTGCAGGGTTACAGGGGAAAAAGCAGGATAATGGCAGTAAGCCACAGTGCTCGTTTGGAGAGCCGGTGCAAACATGATGGGCCGAATGGCCTCCTTCTGTGCTGTAACAATTGTGTGATTCTGTGACATGAGCTACAGTCAGAAATACACGAGGAGGGTTCTAGGATGCCAGCAAAGTGAAATGTATCATTCTGTATGTAATGACTATCTTTCTGAATGGAGGAAAAGCTCCAGTGAGAGTTTGATCCAACAAGTAATACCGATCAAATGCTGCAATCAGAGATTTATCACAGGATGGTCCAGCAAAGAAGCAGGCCACTCCTTCCAATGTTTGTGTAAGTCATTTTCTCCATGTGAATGATTTAGTCTAATCTCATATCCCTGCTTCCAAGCTGCGTCCTTTAATATTCCGCTTTATCAGACAACTATCGAGCATGTGGACGCTGGAATCGGAAACAAAAATAGAATAAACTGGACAATCTCAGCAGGTCTGACAGCATCTGTGGAGAGAGAGGGGAGCAGTTTTGAGACTGGATGACTTTGTCAAAGCCGGTCCAGGTCTTTTCTTTCAAGATTTGTGCATTCTTCCTCAACGACAATTTGTGGCAGAGGATTCCACATATTAACAAGCCTCTCTGTAAAGATGCATTATCTAACCCCTCCTTTTATTTTTTGACCATTTTGAAGTTGTACTCTTGACATCCCTATGAACTGTAGGGTTTCTTCTCAATACTGTATGTACAGGTGCAAACTGTAATATAAAATAAATATACTCCCCATTATCCCATATGCCTCTATTTTCCAATCTGATGGGAGTCCTGTGCTGGTAAAATAATTATTATAATAAACATTGTTTGCACCTTGGCCAATCTACCATTGCTGTGATCAAATTGCATCCCGTTTACAGCCATTTGAAATTTCAATTTCCCACTGTCTTCTTATTTATGCTGAGTACCAAGGACACAATACCATTCCTGACACCTGTCTTCACTAAGTACATAAGATTCCATCATCGAAATGCCTAAGTATCTATTGACCCCACTGAGCCGACTAACGAGTCGGAATTTTGACAGAACTTACAGCAAACCATCAATTGTACAGCAAGCAGATTCTATACAAACAGTACATTACAGCAAACAGTCTACAGAATCTATATAAACTCTTCTCTTAGGCAGCCCCTCAGGGTCAAGGATAACTTGTTTCTCACTCTGGTTCAACAGGTTCTGAGATGGCTGATACGTCTTGTGCATGCTCCTGGCAAGGTTTCCTGATGTTTTCCGTGTCTTCCGGAATTAACTTTCTCTGTTTTGTTTGGTCACAAGCCAAGAACTCCCGTGAGTGGGCAGAGATAGTTGATCTCTTCGGGGTTCTTTAGGGCTGCCTCTAAAGCATTTCTGCTGCCCTCCTGGGAATCCCCTACCATGACCGAGTTCTAAGTAGAGCAGTTGCTTTGTGAGTCTGGTCTCACGCTGGCACAGGGATTGGGGCACCATTTTAAAAGGGCGCCCTGAACTCAAAGTGAAATTTAAGACTACTCCATCCCCCCCCCCCCCCCCCCCCACCCTTGCCGCCCTCAGATATCTGGACCCACCCCTCGTTGATGTTTCCCCGTTTAAAATACATCCTGCATATTTAAATAAACATTTGAATATGCTAATCTGGTTCACACACTCGCTGGGTGTGAACCAGATTACATCTGCCGGGACATTACATCGCAAACTGTTTGGTGGCCAGCGCAAATCCCATTTAAGGGCTCATCCAGTACTTTTTCTACATAGGGGGATTTGCGCTGGTCTCAATGTGGCTGTAAAATCGCCCCCACCCAGTCCGAACTCAAACAGGAATGAAGAATATCCTCTGATATCCAATCAAGTGGCCATACTTTACCTGTGAGTTCAAACAGTGAGTGTCAGTAGGCTATCTGGCCATTGGGACTTATTTCAGTTCAGTCTGAACCTGTTTTCAGCCAATGCCCATATATATCTGGATGAGAGTCACTGTATAATGATCAAGAGCGGGAACAAGCAAAATAGATCCCCCCCCCCCCCCCCCCCCCCCCCACCCCCCAAACATAGGACATTAAGGTCAAACAACTCTGTTTTAACAGAAAAAATATTTTATTAGTTTTTAATTCTCAGACTTGAACCAAGAAAGCAATATTTTCCCTCTTCTGTCCATTCCATTTGATAACGAGAGCTACTGTTTATTTGCAGTGTTTGGGGTATTGCATAATATTGTTACAGACACACACATGGATGGGAATGGAAATGTATCAAGCCCAGAATCATCAAAATTGTCCTTTACTGCTGGTACTGATATATATTGTAGCAGCTTAGCAATGGGGAATTGCCGTTTGGAAATACCCAAGAGTCCGTCAATAGAAAGTATAAAAAGTAATCTGTAATCATCCCATATGTGCTAAATACATGCTGTGAATACAGAAATCTGTAAGCTTCAAATCAGTTTATTTTTGAGAAGGGCAGTCTGGAGACCCATGAGAAATAAATTTCAGAGGTTCAGTTCAAGGAACTGTAGAGTAGATGAAATAACAATCAAGACATTTTCTCAGGGATTGACAGACCAAGCAATATCAAAGGAGTTCAAATAAATACTGTAAAATGCGTTATTAGAGATACGTTGAATTTCTCTAGATTGAAAAGTAACAATTGGATGGAATGTTTGTGCCAAACCAGTGTTAAACAATTTTGCTTTAACAAACATCAGATTTAACCGGAATCATCCAGCCACATTCTATCTTCAATCATGGACTCCTATCAATAAGTTGACCCACTCTCCAACCCCCCCCCCCCCCCCCCCCCCCAAAATCTATCTCAATCTTAGCTATATTGAAATTAATTTATCATTAATACATCCACTCTGCAGGCCTATTTGCTCTCCAGTATTTTGTTGCATTACTCAATCTGAAAATGATGATATGAAACCTCCAGTTTCCAAGTCCAGATTATGTGTTTATAATATGTTGACCAATAGCGGCTCAAGGACAGATTATTTTTGGGTCACCACTTCCCACTTTCTACCAGTCCAAAAAGCACCCCGAACGCCTATTCTCCATTTTCTATTTTGTAACCATCTTCAAATCTGTTACCTGACCCCCTGCTGCACTGACCCCGGAAGGACAGTATGGAGATCAGTGAGAAATAAACCTCAGAATCCCTACTCAGAGGTCATGTGTCTCTTAAATGGCACCTTATGAAAGGGCTTCTGAAAATCCATAAGCAATACATTCACTGCATTGCCCCTGACTACTTCTTCTGACACGTCTTTGGAGAATTCAACAAGGATGGTGAAACATGAACTTCACTTTTGAAATCCATACTGAACATTTTTAATTTCCCCTCTATCTCAGGATGTTTTGTTGTCTGATCTTTTTTCGCAAATATTCTAGTCAATTTCCTACTATTGATGTTAAACTTGGTGGTGTATAATTCCTTGGGTTAGTTCTACCCCCTCTTTGATAGAAGATAGAAATTAAATTTGCTGTTTGCATAAGCTTTTTGATCCAAAAGTGCCTTCAAATTAGCATTCAATTCGCTCACTTGAATTTCTACCCACATTGAGAGTATTTGGATGGAATAAAAAATTCATGGGAACTCCAAGAATATTAAACAGATGTATCCAGCAAGGTACCAGATCCTTCAGAAGTCAAAAAGTATTCAGAGCTGCAGTATTTAAACTTAGACAGGAAGAAATGGCCAGCACCTAGCACATGGCCTCAAGAGGTCACAAAGGGCTTTATCCAAAGTTCTTTAGAAGTGTCCTCATTCTGGTAATGTATCAATCAATATATGCACAGTAAGGCCTTCAAAACACAATGAGATAATGATCAGATAATCTCTGGTCGTTGTTATTATTTAAGTGATCAATATTAGCAAGGACAACTCCCCTTCTTCAAATGTGAATGCCACTGTGTTGGTTATATTCACTCAAGGAGGAAGATCTAAGCTTTAGCACTCACGGACCTGCAGGAGTCCCTCTGAAATGTCAGTCGAAACATGTGTATTCAAGCTCTAGAATTGACTATCCAATGCCTTCTGGTTGACTTCCCACCTTCACCCTACATAAAACTGTGCTCATCCAAACTTTGCTGCTTGCAGCATAACACTCATCAAATCCCATTCACCCCTCTGCTCTCTAACATTGGCTCCCGCACAGCAAACACCTCAATTGCAAAATTCTCAAGCTTGTTTTCAAATCCCTCCCATAACCTAACTCTCTGTAGCTTCCTCCAGGACCACAACCCCCTAAGATCTCGGCACTCCTCTAAACCTGGCCCTTATTCATTCCCCATTTAAATCACTCCATCATTGGTGGCCATATTTACAGTGCATCAATCCCAATCTCTGGAATTCCCTCCTTTCACGTGCTCCTTGCAATCGTCCCCTTTGACTGACCTCTTTGGCCATCCATCCTGATATTTCCTTCTGTTGTTGGTGTCCAATTTTGATTGATATCACTCTTCTCAAACAGCAAGGAATGTTTGCGGCAGCACGGTAGCATGGTGGTTAGCATAAATGCTTCACAGCTCCCAGGTTCGATTCCCGGCTGGGTCACTGTCTGTGTGGAGTCTGCACGTCCTCCCCGTGTGTGCGTGGGTTTCCTCCGGGTGCTCCGGTTTCCTCCCACAGTCCAAAGATGTGCGGGTTAGGTGGATTGGCCATGCTAAATTGCCCGTAGTGTCCTAAAAAGTAAGGTTAAGGGGGGGTTGTTGGGTTACGGGTATAGGGTGGATACGTGGGTTTGAGTCGGGTGATCATTGCTCGGCACAACATCGAGGGCCGAGGGGCCTGTTCTGTGCTGTACTGTTCTATGTTCTATGTTCTATGTTCTATGTTTTGCTGCATGAAAGACATAGTTATATACGCAAGATGTTATTGCTTTCGACTCCGAGTCAACGGCGCTGCCAATGAAACAAAAGCAAAATATTGCAGATTCTGGAAAACTGGAATAAAACCAAAAAAAATTAGAGTACCCAGCAGGTCAGACAGCATCTGTGGAGAGAATGCTCATCGTTCTGATGAAAGGTTATTGACCTGAAATGGTAACTCCCATTCTGTCTCCACAGATGCTACCCGACTGAGTATTCCCAGCTTTTCTTTGTTTTGGTTAAAGTACTGCCAATGAGCCGTGACTGTGGTATCTTGTCAGTTGATGGTCTGAATTTTGATTCCTGAGCAAGAATACCTTGTTTAGAAACATTCAAGGTTCTCTCACTGGGCGGCAATGTGGCGCAGTGGTTAGCACTGCTGCCTCACGCCGCTGAGGACCCGGGTTTGATCCCAGCCCCAGGTCACTGTGTGGAGTTTGCGCATTCTTCCCATGTCTGCGAGGGTCTAACCCCCACAACCCAAAGATGTGCAGGAAAGGTGGATTGGCCAGGCTAAATTGCCCCTTAATTGGAAAAAAAAAGCTGCCTGTGTGAAGTCTGTGCATTATTCACGTATCTGCGTCCGTTTCCTCCGGGTGCTCCAGTTTCTTCCCACAGTCCAAAGTTGTGCAGGTTAGGTGGATTGGCCATGATCAATGCACGGGATTATGGGAATAGGGCAGGGGAGTGGGCCTAGGTAGACTGCTCTTTCGCAGACTCAATGGGCTGAATGGCCTCCTTCTCCACTGCAGGGATTCTAAGGAATGAAAAAAATCTTCTATCTCCAATGTTATTAGATAATCATGTGATTTTAAAAAACTTACATTTTTTTTCGATTAAGGGACAATTTAGTGTGGCCAATCCACCTACCCTGCACATTTTTGGGTTGTGGGGGTGAGACCCAAGAAGTGTAAAAACCCAGCAAGGCATTTCACAACAGCATTATCAAATAATAATTGACACCAATCAGATAAGGAGATATCAAAACAGTTAACAAAGAACTTGGTCAAAGAAATAAGTAATATCTTAAAGAAGATAGAATCCAGAAAGGCAGAGAAATTTAAGGAGCGAATTCCAGAGTTTAGGGCCCAGGCAGCTGAATGCATTTTCAATTACTGTTGAATAATTTTAATGTAGGTTGAAAAGCTTCATTACATTTTCTTTCAGTTTCCAAATTGCAGACTGGGCCTTGAGAATCAATCACTTAGCCCTCCTTGTGACCTTCTGCTTTGCCTGTGGAGGAGTTAAAGTGGTGACTGCAATCCGATTCCGGGATTCCCAACCTCCTTCCCAAAGTTTCTGATTTTCAATGGAGCCTTTTAAGGGTGCGGGTGTATTCGGGTTGCGGACCTGCATGCTGCTCTCCTGACCTGACCAGCTCCATTTGGGAGGTTAGGCATGTCCTAGTCATCCACAATTTACATGGAAATGGACCAGATTTTCAAAGAGTTGCAGCTTGCGGCTCTTCAAAAGTGTTGTGAACCATAGTCTGCATAAAAGGACCGTTGAAAGGTAAGTTTAAAAGATCCTCCTCCTGTCCTAAGGGTACCCTTCAACCCAGACCATATGATCCTTCATGTCCCCATGCCAAGCTATTGCACTTCTATGCCCATTCACCCTCTAGATACTGTACACAACCAATGAACCATGTGGTGATAATAGGATGTGAGGATTATTTTTTTTTTTTAAATCATTAATTGATAGCTTTCTGCTTTCTTTAAAAATAAAACTGCTTTGGATTACGGCCCGATAAAAAGTCTCAGTCATCCTGACCCTTTAAAATATCAATGGTAGAAAATGCAAGTACTTGAAGCGTCTTTATCTTGGGTAAATAAGCATTGTGTAATTGACAGAAGAGATCAGAGAGTCAGAGCTGTCAATTAAGTAATGTTTTCCTGGGGTTCAGCTGCTCAACATTCTAATTGATTTCTGGGCTCTCAGCTGAGAATGCATGATGAGCTTTTCTGGAGCCTCTCCATCTGCACAAACATTCAGGTGACACATCCCAGTAAATTAAGTGAATATTGAAAGGGGGAACTACATCTGGGAACTGAGGAAGAGAGTGTTATGCTGAAAAGAAAATAGAAATCTCAAGAGGAAGAATGAATGTTGACATCGTTTGTGGTGAGCGGGAAGGTCAGAGAGGGAAGCAACACGCGGAAGAGTCGGGGAGGGAAACAGCAAGCTGGAGGTTTCAGGAGTGAAAGATA
Organism: Scyliorhinus canicula; assembly: GCF_902713615.1. Classification (NCBI taxonomy): domain Eukaryota; kingdom Metazoa; phylum Chordata; class Chondrichthyes; order Carcharhiniformes; family Scyliorhinidae; genus Scyliorhinus; species Scyliorhinus canicula. The sequence continues at coordinate 58,027,046 of NC_052147.1, forward strand.
TGGAGCAGAAGGATCAGGGAGCAGAAGGGTTAAGGAGGGAAGCAGCCAGCAAAAAAGTCGGCTAGTGGAAGGTGGGCAAGCCAAATGATCATTGAACTGCCACAGAAATGGGGAATGCTAATCTACGTTTGGTCTCCAAGAGCTGACACAAATGAATTTCACCATTTAATTCCACCTGATTAATCATGTTGGGTGGCATCTCCCCTCTGTTAATTTCCTGTAGCGTGGAAGTCAACCAGTTCTTTGCTTGGTGGTCAGAGTGGCAGAAAACTTTATTTAACAATGAATGCTATTGTAATAATTTAGTGTGTGGCAACTGGTAGAGAGTTAGGCAGCTGCACAGGCACGCAACTTAGTGAGGACTCTGTTCCCTGTAGGTTGCCTGGCTGCACATGAGAACATAAGAACTAGGAGCAAGAGTAGGCAATTCAGCCTGCCGAGCCCACTCCACTATTCAAATCGATCATGGCTGATCTCCTCTTGGCCTCATCTCCACTTTCCTGCCCCTTCTCCATAACTCTTCAACCCATTACTAATTAAAAATCTGACTATCGCCTCCTTAAATTTACTCAATGTCCCAGCACCCACTGCACTCTGGGGTAGCGAATTCCAACCCTTTGAGTAAAGTAAGTTCTTCTTATCTCTGTTTTAAATCGGCTTCCACTTATCCTATATCTATGACCTCTCATTTTATATTGCCCCACAAGAGGAATCATCCGCTCCACGTCTACTTTCTCAATACCTTTTATCAGCAATCCATTGGTGCTTGTGTAGGTCATACAAAGAACAAAGAACAAAGAAAAGTACAGCACAGGAACAGGCCCTTCAGCCCTCCAAGCCCGCGCTGACCATACTGCTAAACTAAAATCTTCTACACCTCCGGAGTCCGTATCCCTCTATTCCCAAATTATTCATGTTTTTGTCAAGATGACCCTTAAACATCACTATCGTCCCTGCTTCCACTACCTCCTCCAGCAGCGAGTTCCAGGCACCCACTACCCTCTGTGTAACAAACCTACCTCGTACATCTCTTCTAAACCTTGCCCCTCGCACCTTAAACCTATGCTCCCTAGTAATTGACTCCTCTACCCTGGGAAAAAGTCTCTGACCATCCACTCTGTCTATGCCCCTCATAATTTTGTGGACCTCTATCAGGTCGCTCCTCAACCTTCTTCGTTCCAGTGAGAACAAACCAAGTTTATTCAACATCTCCTCATAGCTAATGCCCTCCATACCAGGCAACATCCTGGTAAATCTCTTTTGCACTCTCTCTAAAGCTTCCACATCCTTCTGGTAGTGTGGCAACCAGAATTGAACACTACACTCCAAGTGTGGCCTAACCAAGGTTCTATACACCTGCAACATGACTTGCCAATTTTTATACTCAATGCCCCGGCCAATGAAGGCAAGCATGCCGTATGCCTTCTTGACTACCTTCTCCACCTATGTTGCCCCTTTAGGATACTATGCAAGGTGGCACGGTGGCACAGTGTTTAGCACTGCTGCCACATGGCGCTGAGGACCCGGCTTCGATCCTGGCCCTGGGTCACTGTCCGTGTGGGGTTTGCACATTCTCCCCTGCGTGGGTCTCACCCCCACAACCCAAAGATGTGCAGGATAGGTAGATTGGCCAAGCTAAATTGCCCCTCAGGATTTTTTTATTTTTAAATATGATACTGCCCAAACACATCACACAATAACAATTAAAGGGCCTTACACGTCAGGAAAAAAAAGAGGGAACAAAACATTGCTCCTGTTTTGAATCTAGTAATAGCAGCACAAGATTTACCAGCTTCTTAATTCAAACAGGCATACTTTCTCCGGGAACCTGAAAAGTGCTGTAGCTTTATTTCAATTTCTATATGGGCCACCCTCTTGTCCTTGGCAACCTTCCATCTCAGGAAACAATAACTTGTGCCATGGTGGTCGACTCTGTGTTAAACATGGCCTGGTGTGGTTCAGGTACTGCACTCTGGCATGACAGTCTCTACTGCCTTTGCTACAGAGGTCAACCATCCATTGGTGAAGCATCATGAAATGCTTGTCCAGCCTGATTTCTCGTAAGGTCTTTATATATGATAGCAAGTAGAGACTTAAGGCCCATCCTTAGAAATAAAAAGGAAAAAAATAATAATTAAAAACAATTTGAAATCTTTAAAAACTCATAAATAAAAGTTAGGGAACTATTTTCAGTGTGGAACCTGTAGCTTATTTTATCACTTCAGCTTGTGCTGTCCACATAGATGAAGGCTAATGTTCTTACTAAACAATCATCCAAATTAAATGTGGATCTTGAGGGGTGGGTGGGAAATAAGTGTTGAATTTTTAAATATATATATTTAGAGTACCCAATTCTTTCTTTTCCAATTCAGAGGCAATTTAGCCATGGCCAATCTACCTGCACATCTTTGGGTTGTAGGGGTGAGACCTACACAGGCGCAAGGAGAATGTGCAAACAACACACGGACAGTGACCCAGGGCCGGGATCAAACCCAGGTCCTTGGCGCCGTCAGGCAGCAGCGATAATCACTGCGCCACTGTGACACCCCTAGAAGTGTTGAAATAACAATAAAGAGGGACAGCACGGTGGCGCAGTGGGTTCGTCCTGCTGCCTCACGGCGCCAAGGTCCCAGGTTCGATCCCGGCTCTGTCCGTATGATTTTGCACATTCTCCCCGTGTTTGAGTGGGTTTCACCCCACAACCCAAAGATGTGCAAGGTAGGTAGATTGGCCACGCTAAATTGCCCCTTAATTGGAAAAAATGAATTGGGTACTCTAAAATTAAAAAAAAAGAAATAATAATAAAGTACAGTTTAGAAAGACATTATAATTCTCAAACAAACAAAAAGAATTCAGTGTGCACTTGCCTGCTGGAAATATCCTTTATTACAATTCAGGTACTTCATTGTGAAACCGATAACAAAATAGGGCATTACAGAATTTCAGTCCCAAGCAGTCTGCTTTAAGGAAAAATGCCGCCGCCTTTCTCTCAGCCACACCATTGATTATAAAGCTCCCTTTTTATACTTTACTGGCTTCAAAGAATTGTGTTTGAACTGGAAGGTGAAGGGGGAGTATTTCACTGCAATTTGGTGTTGTTACATTTAAAGTTTTTCCTGACCTAGCTTTTACAGTTCATTGAAGCCATTTAACTTGTGTATAAACAGACATTAACCAGTGATTGCAGATAAATCACACATAATACCTTTGCGTATCCAAAATCCGCCCGCAGAATGGTGCATCGAATTCGGAATTACATGAAGTGAATCGTAGGGGCTGAAAGAAACCAAATTTATAGAAAGGCAAGGGGGGGGGAGTTTCCGCGCCCCCCCCCCCCCCCAAACCGGTGTGTTTCCCGGCAGTGGTAGGCGGCCTGCCATTGGCCGGCGGCAGGATCTTTCTATCACGCCGCTGCCAAGGGACTTCCCATTGAATCCACCCCTGCCCCCGGAAACCCTTGGCGGGGCTTCATCGTTGGGACTGAAAGATCCCGCTGGTAAGAATGGCCTGAAAATTTCACCTGCCGCACACCCTGCCCCCCACCCAAGGCCTTGCAAATACGTAGTCCGAATTATATTTGTTTTGATTTAAAATTGATCTACTTAGGTGTCCATCATGACTCAGTGGGAATTACTCTCCTGTCACCTCACGATCAGACGGTTACAGATTCAAGTCGTGCTCCGTAGCCGAAATTCTCCAGCCGATCCCGCCGACAGCGACTCCTCCTCCTCCTACTGCTGTGGGTTCCCAGGTAACAGATGATGCAAACAACTGGAAAACCTATTGTTAGTGATGGGAGCATGCGATCCTGCCTCCAGCCAATGCAAAACACGCCACGGGGGTGAGGTGGGAGCTAGGCGCTTCCACATTTTCTATATTGCAACACTTCAAAATTAAATTATGGCTATGAACCGCATTAGATCATCCTGAGGTGAAGTGAGGTGCTGTATAAATGAAAATCTTTCTTTCAAAGTAGTTTAGAATATATGTGGCATGGTGAATTGGCAATGCATGATTGATAACTGAGGTTGTTTTCTCTACACCACCAGTAGTACACAATTTAAAAAAAAATTTTAGAGTGCTCAATTATTTTTTTCCAATTAAGGGACAATTTAGCGTGGCCAATCCACCTACCCCTCACAACTTTGGCTTGTTTGGGTGTTACCCACCCAGACACGGGGAGAATGTGCAAACTCCACATGGACAGTGACCCGGGGCTGAACCTGGGTCCTCAGCGCCGGGAGGCAGCAGTGCGAACCACTGCGCCACTGTGCCGCCCCACCAGTGGTACACAACACATAACCATTGAATGTTAGATTGGCATAGAAGGAGGCCATTTGATCCATCGTATCCATGTTCATCTTAAAAGAGTGATCCACCTCAGTCCAACTTTCCAGATCTTGGTCCACAGCTCTGTAGGTTGCGATATTTTAAGTGCATTTTCGAGTTTTTTTACAATGTGATGAAGGTTTCAGCTTCCAGCACCCTTTCAAGCAGTGAGTGGCAGACCCATACAGCCTTCTGAGGAAAGAAAATCTTCTCAAACTCCTCTAATTATTCTGCCAATTACCTTAAATCAATGCTGCCGGTTATTGACCTTTTTGAAGAGGGAAATAAGTCCTTGTGAGCCATTCTACCCAGACTTCTCATTATTTTAAAAACTTCAGTTAAACCTCCTCTCACCCTCCTTTGTTTAGCCTTTCTTCCTACCTAAAATGCTATGTTCTTGGGAATGTCATTGTAAATCTCCTCTGTAGTGCAATCATATCCCAGCTTTAATGCAATGACAGACTGTATACAGTACTCTGGCTCTGACAAATGATGTTTATTTAGTTCTATCAAATTCTCCTTCCTCTTATACTCTAGGCCACAAGTAATAAAGGAAAGAATCCCCCATGTATGTCTTGCAAACAAAAAGCAGGACAAATCTAACACAGCCAATTATGGCCCATCTACTCTCGGTAATCAGTAAAGTGATGGAATTAAACAGTGCTATCAAACGACACTTATTTAGCAATAACCTGCTCATAGACGCTCAGTTTGGGTTCTGCCAGGGCCACTCAGTTCCAGCCCTCAGTACAGCTTTTGGCTCAGACATGGAAAAAAGAGCTGACTTCCAGAGGTGAGGTGAGAGTTACTGCCCTTGACATCAAGGCAGCATTTGGCTGAGCATGCCATCAAAGGAGCCCTAGCTAAACTGCAGTCAATGGAAATATACTGAGCGGGATTTTCTGTCGGCTGACGCTGGAATTGGTTCAGACGCTGAAAACGTGGCGGGTGCCAATTTCACGCCAAATCGCAAATTCGGGGGCGCGATTCTCCCAGACAGGGAGAAATCGTAAGGCTGGCGTCAAAACCGGGCGGATTTGACGCCAGCCTCCCCCTCCCCAACCTGGAACCGATTCTGGTCCCCGGTCGGGGCTAGTATGGCGCGGCCGTGAACTCCGGCATCACGGGCTTAACGAATATCGTTAAGCCCGCTTGCCAGAGTTTGCGACGGCTGACGCGTCGCATGATGTCAGCCGCGCATGCGCGGATTGGAAGACTCCAACCCGCGCATGCGCGGATGACATCATCGCGCATTTGCGCGAAACCCGCGCATGCGCGGGCCGGGATGCCCCTCAGCCGCCCCGCGAATTGATACAGCGGGGCGGCGGAAGGACAAAGAGTGCGCGGGTATCGGACCCGCTGCCCGCGATCGGTGGGCACCGATCGCGGGCCCATGGCACCCTTGGCACGGCCGTGGTACTGCCGTGCCAATCGGTGCCATGGTTGCCAAGATCGGGACTTTACGGCCGTTTTTACGAACGGCCAGACCAGGTGTGTTTGCCGTTCGTAAAAACGGCTGTAAAGGGCTTGGAATTTGGCCCATCGGCCAGCTGAGAATCGCTGCTCGCCGTAAAAAGACGACGGCAGCGATTCGTGTCGGGAGTCGGGCGTGGGGGGGGAGAAGAATAGCGGGAGGGCGCCGGACTAGCGTGGCTGTAAAAATTTACGACCCCCGCTATTCTCCGCACCATCGTGAGTGCGGAGAATTGCGCCCCTGTTGCCTCGACAGCGGCATCAATATGTTCCAGAACACATGTACAGTAAACGCCATTGGCATATCATTAGCGGGTCCAACTCGATATTCTCCGGGGCCTCCGCGATTCTCCGCCTCCATTGGGGCAAATTCCCAATGGCGAAGTTCACTTGGGCTTTTAAAAATCAAGAAACCGGCGCCATGGCTTCCAAGGAAGATGGAAGGGGTAGGGAAAGTGTCCAACGTCGCCTTTGTTATATTACGTAATCGTAATACGTCATTACTCTTTGCTTTACTCCCAGAATGGTCTGATGGTTGGATTTCAATGAAACTATCAGTCTTCAATTTAAAGCAAATAACATTTAACGAATAACGAATATAAATACTAATGAGTTCGTTCACTCTCCACAACTATAACTGATGATAAAGTAAATTAGAAGAAGTGTTAATTATGTTTAACTACACATGCCAACTAAGCTACATCTCTCTAACACTCTGCTGTCTAATCACTCCTAGTTCGAAGAGAGGGAAGATCTTCTAGGTTCAGTTTATGTACATGAATCTAGTGCTGCCATCTAGTTGTTGTCTAACACTATGATGCAGTTGTTAACCCTTTAAATACCAGCAGATACACAGCTCACTATAGCCATAGTTTACTGACAGTCGTGCCGCATGCCGCGGTGGTGGTGATGGGGGAGGGGCAACTGCCAGGGCCGGGGTAGTAGTGGGGTGTGACCAGGAGGTGGGCTGTGGGGGTAGGGTGGACGGGCATGGAGCACCATTGCCACGGCCTGCAAGGCAGCCAGTCAGCTGCGCACGCCACTGACTGCCCACTGTGAACTTAGGGCCACAGGTCGTATGGGTGTCCCCCGAGGGTACCCCCCCCCCCCCAGGCGCCCTCTGGGCCCAACTGACCCATCAACAGGTTGGGTGCACTCCAGCGTAACCATTGATGTATTGTTCGCTGGGATGGTGTGCGTCGGGAGTGAAATGTGTATATGCGGCTGCGAGATATCGTGATCTGGATCTCACCCTCGCTGCCCATTAGGCTCATTTAAATATCCTTAAGCTGGATTCTCCCGGGGCCCAGGAATTAATGGCCTCGCCTGGGAAACCTCGCCACGGCACCATTTAGCACTGGTTTCCACAGACCAGGCATAATGCCACCTGGGCGGGCGGGGGTCTCCAAGCCATGAGAGACCACTGGGAGGTTGGGCTATGGGCAGTGTGGTACTCTTACATTCCCGCTGACACCTGGGCACATAGACACTACCAGTCTGGCATCTTGTCAATGCCACCCTGGCAGTGCCAGCGTGTCCAGGTGCCAGGTTGCCTGTGCCAGGGATCAAACCTGTCTTGCCCTTAAGAGGAGGGTTGGGGGGGAGGGGCGCTTGTGCACCCGGTAAGAAGTAAGTTGGGTGCAGTGAGGGGGGGCTGCGGAGGCTGCAGTGGGGGGGGGGGGGGGGGGTGAAGGGGGTTGAAAGATCGGGTCAGCATTAAAAAATGGTATCCCGATCCCCGAACACTCTTCCTGCACAGTGAGCTCAGTCTGCCAGTGCAGCAAATGATTTAAGTGCGGCCTCGGCAGGGCGTTCCTCACCGAGGCCCCAAAAACATTAAAGTGCCGTCAAACAGCGGCGTCGTTTTCGGTGCTGCTGCCGCCGATAAATACCCCGCTAAATGTGTCAAAAACGGGACTCTGTTTCTGTCCCGTTAAATCGCACCCGTAAAATTCCATCCTACATTGTAAAAAAGCCAGGATTCTGGAGTATTAGATACCAAGGCAACAGAACTGGTTCCATTTAGCTTGTTTGATGTGTAAATAAATTTCATGTTCACATATGAAGTAGCACCAAGAAAATTAGACGGTTCAGTGGGAGCTAGAAGGTGATGTAGTAAATATTCAATCCAACATAATAGTGGAAATATATCTGTAAATCTCCTACTACCAGATGTTCTATTAAACTGATGGGAGACTAAACTGCGAGCTGTTCCCACCAGATTTGTTTTTGAGAGCTTAGTTTCCAAATGTGGTCAAAATTGTTTTAAATAATCTGTAATTGAACCGGGTCCAAGTGGACCCAGGTGTGCATATATCCAAATGCAGTCAGTTTATTTTCTCTACCTTCTCACTTACAGTAGAAGATAGAACAAGGGAAAGCACCCCCACCCCCAAGCTGTGAACGTATTGTACCTCTTCCCAACATTCCTGGAAATTCACAAGTAGGTTTCAAGTCTCGATGGTGACGTGTGAATGGGATAAACCTTTACAACATTCTAGTACAATGATTTGGAAGTCTATTGGAGTGAGTCTATTTTCACTCCATTTTATATGGCTAACTAATTAACCAATTAGGTGGCAAGGAGACAACAATTGCTACATGACAAATGCCACAGTTTCATTATACAATGTGTGTTGTAATCACTATTGATTGTCTGCAATCCAGGGATGTATTCACGCCCAATTTTTAATTAACACTCCATTAAGCGCTCTCAATTGCTTTTATTATTGCCCTGATGTCACTGGCTGCTAGATCTCGTGCAGCCAACGGTAAGCAATAATGAATCATGCTGAATGGTTTAAGACTATTTCCCTCGTGAACCTGTGTTGGGATTGGCCTTTCTGCCTGCTCCTGGTCTTGCTGGGGTCAATAGGAGAAATATGATCCCAGTAATGGCATCATCAAATAGGCGCCCGCAGTGATTTCCTGGAGTGGTAACTGGTTGCTGAATTTTGTGGGCTGCACACATACATAGCCACACTGTCATGTTCTTTATCTGCTTAAAATACCAAAGCCAGTTTAAATGTAGATTGGCGGCACTATTAATGAATAGAAACAATTCAAAATCGAGGTGTTGCCTCACAGGACAGCAGGTAGGTGTCAGATTGGTGAGTAGTGCAGTTCTATTTTTGCTCTTTAAGTCGTCGAGGTGTGCCAAACACTGAGCTGAAAATCTGTCACGGATATTGCTTATTAAGTTAATAAATGAGATTAACAAATTCATCGACAGAATTAAAATAATTGATTGAACAATAATTTTCATTATTAAGAGAGACAGGAATGTGAGAAACATGAACAGAACAGCCAGATAATAAAAACAAGGTGATGTCCAGCACAATGAGGGGCTGTGAGGTTAGATTGACAGGTAAACACTTCAGTTAACCTGTTAATAGCTTCATCTAGATCAAGAAATTAGCTTAAGAACTTAAAAATAAGGTAAATTGAATCAGTAAGACCAGAGGTTAAATATTAAATATTGGGGAGTCTGAATCCATTGTTTTCAGTGCCTGCTCCAAACTCAGTTGCCTAGTTATTGACTTCATTCCTCTCTGAACTTAACTGTCTGAGGTTAAGTCTGTTTGCAATCTTGGTGCCAGATTTTGATCCTGAGATGAGCTTCCAATCTCATATTTGTGCCATCACTTATGTTATGACCCCCTTGGGAGCCAAGGACTGTGCTCCATTCAATCTCCCCCTTTACAGAGCTGAATATAAAGTCCCCTGGTAATTGTGGGCGGGGTTTCCCCTTTACAAGGGAACACTACTCTGTATTAAAACTATGACATGGGTGCAGGTCAGGGACGGTGACCCTTCAGGAAGAGGAGTCGTAGTTCTATTATTTTGTGTATGCTGTGATGAACCAGTCGTTCATTTCTACCCCACCGTATGTTCCTGTTGTCTCTTTCGTTTGGGTTCTACACTGGCGACAAGGATGAAGTAAAGCTACCGCAGTCGCCATGCATTATACCACTGACCTGCTTCACTCTTGCCCGCAAAGGCTTCCACTCCGAACAGTGAGATGCCACACATCGGGAAACTACCAATTCAACGCGGATACTGATGACAAATTTTTGGCCTGTTTAAGGACGCTCATTATCTCACTTGAGTTTGGGGCCGCACTGTCCGAATCCTTACGGGACCGTTTCGTCTGTGGGCTCCGAAATGAAATGAAATGAGACGCTGATACCCAAAGAGGAGCCCTTATGGAGGCTGACTTAACCCACCAGAAGGCGTTGGACAACACCATTTCCCAGGAGAGCGCGGTGCATGGGGTCCAAGAGTTGCAGGGCTTGTCGGTCCTGAACCTCGGTCGCCAGAGTGACCATCAACTGACGGCTCACAGGCCCGGACAGCGTGAGCTTCCGTGAAGCGGGGCAGACTGCAGAACCCAAGGCCGTTGCAATTGTGCACCCGGCTCACCAGGGAGGATTCCCACGAAACGGAAAACCAAGATGGCGGCCGCGAACACGGCCAGGACACACGACAAGTCCGGGAGGGCCCCATTCCCAGCCTAAACCCCAGGCGTTACCACCCCCCTAGAGGCCGAGCACACTATATGGAAGACCAAGTGGAAGAGTACAAGCAGTTGCACAGCGTTACAGCCCCCAGGGTTTCACCCTTCCGGATTGCATTAAAAGTGAATGGACACCCCATTGAAATGGAGCTGGATACCAGCATGGCAGCCTCAGTGATCTGCTGCTGGACATTCAGCATGATAAAGTCCGGTCTCCAGACCTTGAATCTTCGGGACACGGATGCCCAATTGGTGATGTACATTGGAGAGCCTTTGGACATTGAGGTAACCACCCAAATGGTTACCAATCGGCGTATTTGCCCTTGGTGGTAGTTCGTGGAGGAGGCCTCCTGGCCTACGATTGGCTACGTCACTTAAAATTCGACTGGCAACGTGTCTGTAGTATATACCCCCACTGCCCAGAAGGAGTATTGGCAAAGTTCCCGGGCGTTTTTGCGGAAGGCCTCGGGATGATAAAAGGTAAAGTGGCCAAAACCAGTGTGGACGAGGATGCACAACCCTTTTATTTCCGTGAACGCCCAGTGCCTGCTGCGGCCCAAGGGCGACGCAGAATTGGATCGTTTGGAACGCTTGGGCATCATCTGCCCCATCCATTTTGCTGATTGGACTGTACCAGTGATCCCGGTGCTAAAACCTGATGGATCCATACGTCTGTGTGGGGACTACAAGATGGTGGTGAACTGGGTCTCTCGCCTTGACCTTTACCCAGTCCTGCGCGGTGAGGACCTGTGCACAAAACTCAATGGTGGGACAACATTTATGAAGCTCAACGTGAGCCACACGTACCTGCAGCTGATCTTAGATCCGAACTCTCGGAAGTACGTGACAGTAAACGCCCACAGATGGCGGTACGAATACACCCCACTGTTGTTCGGGGTTTCATCGGCCTGTGCGATTTTCCTTTTTTAAAAAAATGTATTTTATTACAAACATGTATTAAAACCGGTTAGGTTACAGCAAATGAACACCCCGGGAAACATACTTCCCAGCAATCACAGGTCACCCAATCAAGCCGCTACCCCAGATGGCGATGTCGACCGCCACTCCAGTAAGATTCGTCACCGTGATGTAAGAGAGGCAAAGGAGACAATATCAGCCTTCCTCCTTTCCATGAGCTGTGGCTTCTCTGAAACCCCAAATATCTCCACCAAAGGGTCCCTGTCCACCTCCTCCTCTACTATCCTGGCTAAGACCGTGAACACTCCCGCCCAGAATCTTCGCAATTTTTCACAAACCCAAAACATGTGCACATGATTCATTGGCCCCCGCCCATACCTCCCACACTCAGCTGCTACCCCCTGGAAGAAGAGACTCATTCTCGCCCGAGTCATATACATCCTGTGCACCATCTTAAACTGTATCAGGCTCATCCTTGCACAAGAGTAGGTCTCATTTACCCTACGCAGTGGCTCACTCCATACTCCCTAATTGATGTCTTCTCCCAACTCTGCTTCCCATTTCTCCTTGATCATCACCACCCGCTCGCCTCCTTGCTCCCCCAGCCTTTTGTTTATATATATATATCCCCAATTTTTCCCTCCCCTTCCACATCCGGAAACAGTCGCTCCCGCAGGGTGTATCCCGGAGGAACCCTAGGAACCCATCCTCCGCCTTCAAAGCCACCACTTGATCACTGTGGACTGAGATCACTCCTTCGATTTCCCGAATCTGCAAACCCTGCACCTCCAAACACTTCTCCAATCGTTCCATCGAACGATTCGGGGGTGCCGCAGCTCCTTTGATGGCCTTCGAGCGATTCTCCTGCATTTCCTTCCTCTGCTGCTGGAATTCCTCCTTAATAAAAACCATCAACTGCTCCTTCTGGGGCTTTCCACTTTGCATCAGCCCTTCCCCCGCCGCCTTGCTTACACTGACTGCTGCTACAGTACAGGCCTCCTCCAACTCTTTAGCCTGGTCTCTCACTGTTTTCTGACGGGTCTGATAACTAGCAGATATACCAGTTCCGGGGGGAACTCTTCTCCAATCTTCATCTACGCCTTTTCATCAAAATTCCACCCAGTATTGTGTGAAAAGAGTTATTTTCTGTGCCTTCAAGCAGGAGTTGCCCTGTGTGCGACCACTCACACCATGGCTACCACCGGTAGTGCCTGTGCGATTTTCCAACGCGGACAGAAAACACCCTGTGGGACTACCCAGGGTGGCCGTATATCTGGATAAAGTAATCATCACCAGGGCCTCAGAGAAAGAACAGTTGGAGAGCCTGGTCAAAGTCCTCCGTAATTTTGAACAGGCTGGTGTCTGCCTTCGCAAGGAGAAGTGTGTCTTTAACCCCCCCTAAAGTTATCTATTTAGGGTACCAGGTCGACAGGAAGACAAGCTGCAGGCCTTCCAGCAGGCTCCAATCTCCAAAGGCCCAACCGAACTCCGTTCCTCTTTTGGAGTTATCAACTATAATGGGAAATTCATCCCCAATTTAGCCACGTTGCTGAGTCCACTCCACCAATTGTTTTAAAAAAAGAGGGCACCAATGGGAATGGAACCCCCCACACCAGAAGGCATTCCAAAAGGTACAAAGGCAGGTGTCATCCGAGACACTGCTGACGCACCTTGAACAGAGAAACCACTTCTCCGAATACGGCGGAGACTTTTTCGCACACCGAATGCCCAGCGGATCAGAGCTTTTGCATTGTACACACTGGCCGATGCCGAATGAAACTATGCCCAAATTGAGAAGGACTGCCTGGCTGTTAAAATAATAATAATAATAATAATCTTTATTAGTTTCACAAATAGGTTACATTTTTTTAATGAAGTTAGAATACCCAATTAATTTTTTCCAATTAAGGGGCAATTTAGCATGGTCAATCCACCTACCCTGCACATCTTCTGGGTTGTGGGGGCGAAACCCACGCAAACACGGGGAGAATGTACAAAACTCCACACGGACAGTGACCCAGAGCCGGGATCGAACCTGGGACCTCAGCGCACACTCCGGTGCCTGTTCAGGCACACTATGAAAAGCCCCTACGTCACCACACTCCAGTGCCTGTTCGGGTACACTGAGGGAGAATTTAGAATGTCCAAATTACCTAACAGCCCGCATTTCGGGACTTGTGGGAGGAAACCGGAGCACCCGGAGGAATTCCACGCAGATACGGGGAAATGGTGCAGACTCCGCACCGACCATGAACCAAGTGGGAATCAAACCTGGGACCCTGGCATTGTGAAGCAACGGTGCTAACCACTGTGCTACCGTGCCATTATATTCGGCTCCCGCTTTAGCCGCACAATTAGTAGCGGCCCTTCAGTTCATGGAGTCCTTGCCGGTAATGGCGGCTCAGGTAAAGGAATGGACCCAGATGGACGCATAGTTATTGAGGGTCCGGCACATGGTCCAGCATGGGGCCAGCACAGAGCTTTGCCAGACGATCTGTGGGCCTATAGGACAAAGCGCCCAGAGTTTATTGTGGGGAACATGGGTGGTTGTCCCAGAACGCAGTCAGGCACTCTTGGTACAAGACCTCTGCAAAGGACACCTTGGGGTATCCAAAATGAAGATGCCTGCCAGCAGCTATGCCAGTTGGCCCATGATAGATTCAGTCTCTGACATCAAGAAGCCAAGAAATCCAGAAGGCCCCACCAGCTGCGCCACTGCACCCTTGGGAATGGCTGGGAAAACCATGGTCCCATATCCACATAGACTATGCTGACCCATTCCAGAGGGCAACATTCCTCGTGATGATAGGCACCAACTCAAAGTGCCTCAACGTCCACAAGGTGCAAACTGTGACCACAAAGGCAACAGTAGATAGGTTGCGGCACACATTCAGCACCCAGGCATGCCCGAAGTGTTGGTGTTGGATCACAGCGCCGCGTTCACCAACCAGGAGTTTGACGCGTTCATGGCCTTGGACGGAATTCGGCATGTACGGACCGCCCCGTATCCGCCAACCTCAAAAGGTTTGGCCGAGCAGGCGGTACAAACTTTCAAAAGGGCAATGAAAAAACTGACCACAGGATCTTGGGTTACGTGACTGACCCGTTTTCTATTCAGTTACCAGACGACCCCTCATGCCACCACGAGTGAGGCACCAGCAGAGTTGCTGATGGGACATCGGCACTTCCCAGCCTGGTCATCCCAGACCTAGGTGTTCAGATGCGCCCGCAACTGGACCCCTTCAAGACGCACAGATGTCGATGCTCGCAGTGGCACGAGTGAAAACTGGGCGACACAAAATGCGTGCACAATTTTGGCGCCTGCACCACATGGGTCCGGGGCATGGTACTCTGGGATGAGCTCTCATCTGCTACAGCTCCCTTCAGGGTCAGGGGTCCTGGAGTGTTCCTCCAACTCACCTCTGGGGTGGGTCAGCCTCTCTGCATTTTGTCAGTCCATGGCACCCTCATCACTGGAGAAGAGTGACTGAAACGAAAGGCCTGAGCTTTGATGCCGGGGGAGGGTTGCCTGTAGCAACGTGTCTCCACTCAGTCATCGGAGACATAGCGCTGTGAGTCTCACACTGCACAGGGATGAAGCGTCAAGTGTGCGTAGGGGTTTGCAGAGCAAGGCACAATGAAATGACAGAATGGAGGACAGTGGTGAACAAAGTTTATTTACAAGTGTCTATTTACAGTGGTGAGCTATCTTAACTAGTGCCTACATTCATCATGCCCACTAGGCGTCTACAGTTCCCAACTCTTCCTCACCTCAGGGTCCTGGACAGACACCTAGACGTCTGTCCAGGACCCAGAGCTGAAGTGGAGGCAGTCTGCTGCCTTCCACACCCTGTTCCCTGAGATGACTTTTGTGAGTGTTCTCTAGGGCAGGCATGGTCAAAGTCGGGGGCGTGACCCACGGGTGGGTTGCAGGCGGGTGTCGGGAGGGTCGAGGAGCCGTCCATCGCAGCGCTTCCAATTGCGCAAATCCATGCACAACAGCCACAGCAGCCGGCTTTTAACTATGCTGGCTGCAAGCGGCCTTCCAAATGGCCACGAACATATAAAAATATTCGGCTGCACTGCACAGGCGTGCCCGATCATCATGGCACCGATGATCGGGCACACCTGCGCAGTGCGGCCGTATTTTTTTTTTATGTGGTAAAAAGGCCGCTCGCAGCCAGCATAGTCCTGCTGCTCGCTCTGCCCGGTTCGGAAGTGCTCGGTTCTTCTGAACGAAGCTAAGGCTGAGTTTTCACCCCCGGCAACTTGCACCATCGGACCCACCCGCAGAGATCCAGTGCCATGGCCTCCACCACGGAACTCGCCTGTATCTACAGCGCGCTCATCCTGCACGACGGTGAGGTCACCGTCACTGAAGACAAACTCAGTGCCCTGATTAAAACAGCTGGTGTGAGCATTGAGCCTTGCTGGCCTAGTCTGTTTGTCAAGGCATTGGCTAACATTGACATCAATAGTCTGATCTGCAATGTTGGTGTTGGTAGCAGTGCCCCAGCTGCTGCAGCAGTTGTTTCCACCGCTGCCCCTGTTGCTGCTGAAGAGAAAAGGGAAGAGGAGAAACAGGAAGAATCTGCAGGGTCTGACAATGACATGGGCTTTGGTCTCTTTGATTAAACGTGCCATCCAACAACATTGTTACAATTTACAAAAAATAAATTAAAATTGAACAGAAAAGCCGGCTGCTGCGGCTGAAGACCATGAATTTGCGCAATCAGAGACGCATAAGATTTTTAAAAAAATTCTATGTAATCTTCCTGCCTGAGGGAGACAGAGAGCAGGTCACGGCCCCCGAACGTCACCATCACGTGCTTTGGGCGCGATTGCGATTCCTCCATTTTGTCAGCAGCAAACAAGGTAAGAGAAAATGGTGGGTCGCGAAGGTCAACCGGCGTGAGCTGCGCAGGTCAGCTGACGTGGACCATGTAGGTCGGTTGGCATTGGGGCGCGAAGGTCAGCCAGCGTGGGTCGTGAAGGTCGGCCGGCGTGGGTCGTGAAGGTCGGCCGTAGCATTGCTGCCTACGGCGCTGAGGACCCGGGTTCGAATCCCGGCCCTGGGTCACTGTCTGTGAGGAGTTTGCACATTCTCCCCGTGTCTGCGTGGGTTTCACCCCCACAACCCAAAGATGTGCAGGGTAGGTGGATTGGCCATGTTAAATTGCCCCTTAATTGGAAAAAATGAATTGGATATTCTAAATTTAAAAAAAAAAAGAAAAAAAAAAGTGAAGGTCGGCCGGCGTGGGTCGCGAAGGTCGGCCGGCGTGGATCGCGAATGTCGACCGGCGTGTGTCCCGAAGGTTGGCCAGTACATAAATGGGTCCCCGGAAAAAAAGTTTGAAAAACACGACCCTCGGGGGCCTGGACTTTGAGGTTCCGGCCACACTCTCGAGCAGCACGGGTGTTGCAGTGCTGTCTGCCTCGGTTAGCGGGGCTTAAGCTACGTTGCTCACACCGAGGGGGAATCAGATGGGCTGGACAACCTGCAGGACCCCAGGCTGTGCTCCTGCCGATCCTCTTCCCTTTGGGTGTTTGGGGGGGCCCTGTGCTCCTCCATGGGATAGAGGAGCAGCTGGAGTGAAATCCAGAAGTCCCACCATTCTCTGGCACTGACACATCATGGATTCCCACCAGTGCCTGCACCATATAGGTGAAGCCCTCAGCCATAGAGGTCATGAGCTTAGCCATGGAGCAGATGTCCCCTGGTACGGAATGCACATCCTGCACAAAGGTCTCCACTGTGAACGCCACCCTCGCCATGTTGGCTTGTTGCATTGGAGTGACAGCACCATCCCCTCGGACAGAAGGTGATTGGACTCCTCCAGTCAGTCTTGCAGTCCGAGGATGGTTGGGGTCAAATCTTCCTGATTCTCATGACTGTGCCTTTGAAGTTCCAGCAGCTCTGGGATGACCAAATGCACGGGCACGTCATCGGTTTGGGGCTCAGCACTATCCAGGGCCCCAGCTTCCCTCTGAGTGCCGCTTCCCTGGGACTTTCCTACCTCCACCTGCTGTGGATCATCAGCTGTGAGGTGCTCACCAGTGAGTGACCCAGAAACCTGCCTACTAGGTAATGCCACCAAGGTGTGAGTATCCGCGCTGGTGGAGAGTGCGGGTGGCAGATGTAACACCTCTTCAATAGTTATGTCCGAGAATTCCCTCTCTGACTTGCTCAGGTCTGGTGATTCCAGGGAGCACGAGGAAGGCCTGGGCTGCCCGTCTGAATGCCCTGCAAGGGAAGGAAGGTGGCATTCGTACATCATGGGGGATAAATGATGCGACATCTTTACTCACGTGAAGCTTGATGAATGACAGTTTGTCCTTAGGGTTCTCACTTTTGCTCGCTGCCCTCACTTCTCCATCAGCGCAGGCATGGTCAGCCTCCTCCCCGGCCAATTCAAGCGCTCTATTCTCATGTGGGGTCAGGTTTGTAACTCCCACGTGACTCCAGGTGGCTGTGGCCTCTCACGCCAGTTGTGCTTGAGTTTGTCCTGTGGAAACACAGATGGGGAGAGTGTAGGCAGGAGTCCTGCCAGTTCGGATGGTTGAGGAGTGATATGCATGAGACTGGAGTGGGATCACGGATGTGAAGAGCCGAGCTATGACTGGGGGAGGCTGGAGGGGGGGGGGGGGGGGGGGGGGGGGGGGTGGTTGGTGGGCAGGGAGTAAAGAGCCTCTTCACTGAGGGAAACCCGTGAGGTGCCTGGCTGAGAAATCACCTTGGCGGTGTGAGGGGTGGGTGAGGGCATGCAGAGATGGCAGCCCTACACTGGTCACGTGAAGAAAGTCATTCATTTTATTCCTGCATGGCTGTCCTGTTCTCTTCTGGTGAGTGCTGGCATTTACCAAGTCTCCCAGGTGGGCCGCTTCCAGAATTGCAGGTATAGGACTCTCCTCCCCCACCCCCGCTGGACACCATCCAGTAGTTTGGTCAGGGCTCCCTCCATGAACCGTGGTGCAGGCTCTCGTGCTGCCATCCCTTCTCCTGGATCTGGATCAAGTGCTGACGAAGCCTGTACATGGAGCTCCCCAGTGATTGCAGTGATTCAGTTTGCCTGGGGCACGAGAATTAGTGGGAGGGCGCCAAAAGCGAGGCGTGATTCTCATGGAGTGAACTTCTTTAAGAGGTGTAAAATGGGAAATAATGGGGGACGTTAATATTCCTAATATAAACTGGCAGAGTAATAGGACGAATGCAGAGAGGAGGAAATCATCGAATCGCTACAATGCAGAAGGAGGCCATTCGGCCCATCGGGTCTGCACCAGCCCTCGGAAAGAGCACCCTACTTTTTTTTAAATTTAGAATACCCAATTATTATATTTCCAATTAGGGGGCAATTTAGCATGGGGCAATCCACCTACCTTGCATATCTTTGGGTTAAGGGGGCAAAACCCACGCAGACACAGGGAGAATGTGCAAACTCCACACGGAAATTGACCCAGTGCCGGGTCCTCAGCGCTGCAGTCCCAGCGCTAACCACTGCGCCACCGTGCTGCCCTTCAGAGCACCCTACTTTAGTCCAAGCCTTCACCCTATATCTGTAACCCATTAACCCCACCTAACGTTTTGGACACTAAGGAGCAATTTAGCCTGGCCAATCCACCTAACCTGTGCTTCTTTAGACTGTGGGAGGAAACCGGAGCACCCGGAAGAAACCCACACAGACATGGGGAGAAAGTGAAAACTCCAGACAGGCAGTCACCCGAGGCCAGAATTGAACCTGGGACCCTGGAGCTGTGAGGCAGCAGTGCTAACCACCGTATTTCTATGACTGGTCCAGATCAGTTTCTGGTCAATGGTAACCTCCATGATGTTAATGATTGTGGATTCAACTATGGTTGTCTCTTTTGTTGGAGATGGTCATTGCCTGGCACTTGTGTGCTGTGAATGTTACTTCCCACTTATTAGCTGAAACCTGAATTTTGTCAAGATCTTGCTACACATTGACATGGATTGCTTCAATATCTGAGGAGTGGCGAATGGTGATGAACATTGTGCAGTCACCAGCGATCATCTCACTTCTGACTTTATGATGGAGGGAAGGTTATTGATGAAGCAGCTGAAGATAGTTGGGCCTAGGACACTACGCTGAGGAGTTCATGCAACAATGTCCTGGGACTGAGATCATGGAGCTCTAACAACCACAACCATTTGCCTTTGTGCCAGGTATGACTCCAACCAGTGGAGAGTTTCCCCTCTGAGTCCCATTGACATCAGTCTTGCTAAGGCTCCTTAGTGCCACATTTGGTCAAATGCTGCCTTGATATCAAGGGCAGTCAGTCTCACCGTTTGCATTCAGCTCTTATGTTCATGTTTGAAGCAAGGCTGTAATAATGTCAGAAGGTGAGTGGCCCTGGTGGAACCCAAACTGAGCATCCATGAGCAGGTTATTGCTGAGTAAGTGCCGTTTGATACCAGTGTCGACCACCCCTTCCATCACTCTACTGATGATTGAGAATAGACTGATGGGGGTGGCAATTGGCCTGGTTGGATTTGACCTGTCTCTTGTGTACAGGACATATCTGCGTAATTTTCCACATTGCTGGGTAGATACCAGTGTTGTAGCTGTGGGAGAGCTGCAAGTTCTGGAGCACCGATCTTCAGTACAATTGCCAACATGTTGTCAGGGCCCATAGCCTTTGCAGTATGCTGTGCCTTCATCCATTTCTTAATACGCCATGGAGTGAATCAAATTGGCTGAAGACTGGCATCTGTGCCCGAATACACGCCAGGCACAACGCGGTAGTTAAATCGTGCCAAACAACTTTGCAGTGCATCTGAACTCTCATAAAGAGCTGAAAGAAATGATTGACCCAATTAGGTTTTTGTGGAAATTAGGTTGTTTCATGGTCACCATTACTGATGGTAGCATTTTAATTCCAGATGTGTTTAATTAACTGAACGTTAATTCCAACAACCATGGCGGGCCTTAAACTCATGTTTCTGGATTATTAGTTCTGGGCTTCTGGATTACTTGCCCGCCGACATTGCCACTATGGTGCTGCACCTGGTATAAGGGACTAAATACTGGACCTAAGGTTTATTTTCTTCATCCCATCTCTCTCTCTCTCTCTTGATTCCCTTCCCACTCCTAGAGACGCACAATGCTGATGATGCACTGATTCCATCTGTTTCTGTAGCTTATCTTTCCTGGAAACGGTTACTAACCTGAAGCTTTAGCTTGAGGGGTGTCACAGTACATTAAGCATGGCTGACCAAGAGGAACACGGTGGCGCAGTGGTTAGCATTGCTGCCTCACGTTGCCGAGGTCCCAGGTTCGATCCCGGCTCTAGGTCACTGTCCGTGTGGAGTTTGCACATTCTTCCCATGGTTGCGTGCGTTTCGCCCCCACGACCCAAAGATGTGCAGGGTAGGTGGATTGGCCACACTAAATTGCCCCTTAATTGGAAAAAAAAATGAATTGGGCACTCTAAATTTTTTTTTAAAGCATGGCTGACCAGGAGTGTCTCCCATTCTTATCCCCTGCCATAGACATATTGGACAGACTTTCAGGTTGATAATCAACCTGTTCGGCCACCGTATGAACACACCTTCTGTGACCATCAAGTCCTGGAGTGGGACTCGAACCTGGAGCTTCTGGATCAGAGGCAGGGAGACTACCCACTGCAGGGCAAGAACCAGCTCCATGGGGCTGGTTTAGCACAGGGCCAAATTGCTGGCTTTGAAAGCAGACCAAGGCAGGCCAGCACCACGGTTCAATTCCCGTACCAGCCTACCGAACAGGCGCTGGAATGTGGCAACTAGGGGCTTTTCACAGTAACTTCATTTGAAGCCTACTTGTGACAATAAGCAATTTTCATTTCATTTCCCAACCCCCATAACCACTTCACTTTATAAACCTCATTCAAATTATCTGTAAATCTATACTTCTCTGAAATATAAAGTGTCAGCTCTTTAACCCTACCTTTCTAATAATGATGCTTTAATCTGAAAATTAGGACATCCTTTCACCCATTCCAAAGTCTCAACACCACCCATTATGTAGGACCACCAAAACTGGACACAGAATTCTAAGAGAGACATTACCAATATCTTGTACAAGGGCAAAATAATCTGCCTCATCTTGTATTCAGTTTTCCTATAAATGCACCCCAATTCCTTATTTGTTATAGCTGTCAATTCACAGCATTGTTTGTGAACTTTTAAAGATATATTCAGTAGATCCTCCATATGTCTTTCTTTCTCCACCTTCTGGAATGCTTATTCCTGAAGGCTGGATGCATTTTCAGCATTAATCCTGCCCACATTCACTTTTCCAAGTAAATCATAATTTGCCAGTCACAAGCAAAATCCACCATAACATCAAGATCTGCCCAAAGCAATCAGGCATTGTCAACGCTTGCACAAATCTCAGTATTATCTGAAAATTTACAGATCATGCCCCTATCATCTGTATCAAGATCATTCATAAAAACAGTAAAAAGAAATGGTCCCAACACCAATCCCCAGGAAACACCACTCCAAGGCATCTGTGACTGTTTTCTGCCTACGGCAATCCAGTTCAATATATTACCTTTCATACCAGAGACTTTGATCGTGTAGGGAAGCCTATTGCATTGTACCTTGTCGAAAACTTTTTGGAAGTTGATGTCTACTGGGCTTTCTTTACTTTGGTGACTTCTTTGCTAAATTTAATGCTTGATCATTTTTGAAGCTATGATGGGTGTCCCTAATATGTTGCTCCTTATCGAAGCAGTCATATATTGTATCCTTAACGATTCCTCATGCATCTTTCCTATTGCTGATTTTAAACGAATTGACACATCAAACACTTATTTGTTTCCACCATCTTGTCTTCCAGTCTTTGGAAACCATCCTAGACTGCGATGAGCGATTAAAAGTACAGCCAATGGGCTTGCACAGTTAGAGTCTCATCCCCTTGACTTTTGGTGAATATCGTCCAGCCCTGCTTCCCTATCTATTTTCAGGTTCTTAATTCTATCTAAAAAAATGGGCGGGATTCTCCAAAGTCCGATGCGATATCGTAATCGCTGATTGGGCGGACGCCCAAATCGAGGCCGGTGCCGGTTTAACGCCTGTTTGCGAGTTCCCACTCCCTCCGCAATAGTGTCATCACGTCATTGCAACAGCTTGCAGCCGCAAACCCTCCCGCGATACTCCATCCCCGATGGGCTGAGTTCCAAACCACGCGGTTGACGTGTGGTCTGAGCGGTCAGGAACCCGGAGTGGTGGCTGCAGACTGTGTCCAGCGCCGCCGCACTCAGCCGGGATACGTGCCGTTGGCCAGGGGGGCTTCCATGAGGGCTGGGGTGACTGGTGGGGGATGGCCAGTGTGGTCACATTTGGCGGATTAGGTCCGCGCACGGTCGGCGCCAGTTCAACGGCGCGACCGCCGCAAGTCGTTGGCGTGCGCATGCGCAGCTAGGGACCCGTCCATTCTCTGGCCATTTTCGGCACGGGAGCCGGGAGTTTCACGCGGCGCCGCTGCTAGCCCCTCACCGGTCCCGGAATTGGTGAGGGTTCGGCGCCGCCAATTAATGCCCGCAAATTCTCTGTTTGAGCCAGCACTTAGCTGCTGTAACGGAGAATCCAGCCCAATATATTTGTCTATTGAACTTCACGGACTGGATTCTCTGGTCGACGATGCCGAAATTGCGTTCAGCGAACGGCCGGAGAATCAAAGTTCCAGACCAAATCTGGGGCGCCACTGCTTTCACGATGCTTTGCTCCCTCCAAACCGGCATACTTGATGACCTCAGGACATTGCCTGAGACCCACCGACCAATGCTCCGCCCCCAACTGGCCAAGTTCCCGATGGCATTCGTCCAATGTGGTCTCATCCATGGGGAACTCGGCGTGGCGGCTGCAGACTCATTCTAGCGTCGCCACAGTCGGGGAACGAACGATCCGCGGGTAGGGGGGAACTTTATTAGAGGCTGGGGGCACTGTAGGGGGGGTCCGGGGCGCGTGGGCCGGCCAACAAGGGGGCACTAATTCACGGGCCTTGTCCACGAACGGCCTCCGCCATGTAGCATGGCACAGCCACTGCAGGCCTACGCCGTACGCATGCGCAGCCACGGACCCAGCAATTCTTCACACCGTATCTGGATGCTCTACACTGCCGGCACACTAACCCCCAGCAAAACGGAGAATCGGTGGCTGGTTTATGCCATTTTTTCTGGCGTGAAACGCCACCCTTTGCACGCCGGCGTGGGGACATAGCCCCTGAATCAGAGAATCCAACCCCACTTGTTTTATTATCATCATTAAATTCTAACAGTTGAGATGATCTTCCAAAAATGAAGGCGAGGGGAAAGTTCTCCTTTAACATTTCCACCGTGCTCATTGAGTCTTCACAATCTCTCCTTGATCATCTTTCATACAGTCTTTGACAGTCAGAATTTTTCACACAACTATAAAATCTTTATCCATTAGTTCCACGATTGTCTGCAGTCCACTTTTCCATTATCCCTTTAACTTACTTAAATGGCACCTTAGGTTTCTTTGCTCTGATCTTCATCTTTATTTAACCCTGTTCAATTGAGTATTTAGATGTTTTTAGATTGTAGAAACATTTAGTTTACATTCCTATTTGTCTTTGTACAATAAGATGTTGAATGACATAGAAGCTATTCTGAGCTTCGCCAATTGTTTTGAGTACATGTGAGATCTGTTTGGGCCATGAATTATATACATTCTACTCCTGTCCCACATTTGACTTCCAATTAATGCCAAATTATGAGATCTAAACTACAGCGACAGTTGCATTCTTGACTTCAGAAAGAGATAATTAACCAGTATCCACCTCCTGACTACAATCCAGGCTTAAAAATTCACATGTATGAACATCAAATGAAGACAGGGTCCAACCCAACTCTGATAATCACTATTATCATAATTTACATTCGACCTTCACGCAAACAGACTGGTCATTGGGATGTACTACTAGAAGGCTGCCTAACTGAACCCTAGTACTTAGAAGAGTTGGAGGATTAAGTGTCCAGTTAGAAAATGGAGGAAGAATTAAAATGTTCATTTAAGAATTCCAAAAAACGTAAAGCAACAATCTAATAAATTACATACAATCTTCAATATACCCAAAAAATACTTTCAATTATGCACTGGGACTCGAGTTCAAATCCACCCCAATCCAACAATTCATTTCCGATAATATCAAAGGTACGTTTCTGCATTTCGTGGCCTCACTTCTGCAGAATTTTTTAAAAAATCTTGAATCATTTGATTTCAAGTGGAGGGAGAAAGAGATCTGATATTCTCAACCCTGCCTGTTAAGAAATACGGAAGTTCATTATTTGCTATGGAGTTATCAATAGTCTAGTTGTCCCCTTTCTGACTTTGAGATGAATGCACAACCAAATTCAAATTATAAAATGGAGAATTTTATTTCTTTTCTTTTTGGTTTAAAATACATTTTGAGTGCCCAATTCATTTTTTCCAAGTAAGGGGCAATTTAGAGTGGCCAATCCACCTACCCTGCACATCTTTGGGTTGTGGGGCCGAAACCCATGCAGACACGGGGAGAATGTGCAAACTCCACACGGATAATGACCCAGAGCCAGGATCGAACCTGGGACCTTGGCGCTGTGGGGCAGCAGTGGGAGAATTTTATTTCTAAAGACACAAAAAGAGAAGAGTATTGCTAATATGCCAATTCCTATTACCTATGTTTTCGAATGGTCTTTAGTAATAGATAAATGTCTTTTATAATATTTTAAAATATTTTGCCAGCAATGTTCAAGATAGTTCAGATAGTTGATTCTGAATTCCTGACACTAATTACGTTGTGCATTGCTTTTCCTTAAGTAAGCTCCTCTCTCAAAATTAAAACCTTACCTACTACCATTCAATCTAGTGCATTTTTACCCATCATAAAAATTCTCTTTAATTTTCATGTATTTTAATATTGTTATTGAGTAATTTAGTTTACCCTCAAATGAACGTGAGCAACTTTGGTGCCTATCCACAAATGTGTTTTACCGTATGCAATGAGCTGGCAGAGAAACCAGCTCACACATCGGTTAAACAAAATCATGCAGACTAGAATTCATTTATAGTTATATTCCTTCAAATGCTATTTTCTCCTAAACAAAATTAGTTTGATGGAATTTATTTTGCCAATTGTTATGCGGGATGAGCAAAAACTTGACTCTAAATGGGGTAGAATCATAGAGTCCCTACAGTGCAGAAGTGGGCCATTCAGCCCATCGTGTCTGCACCAACCCTTTGAAAGAGCACTGCAGAAAAGCCCACTGCCCTGTCCTATCCGAATAATCTCTTAACCTAACGTACACATCTTTGGACACTCGGGGGCAATTTAGCATAGCCAATCCACCTAACCTGCAGTTCTTTGGACTGTGGGGCGAAATCGGGATACCCAGAGGAAATCCACACAGACACAGGGAGAAAGTGCAAACACCTTGCAGATAATTACCCAAGGCAGAATTGAACCTGGGTCCCTGGCACTGTCAGGCAGCGGTGCTAACCACTGTGCCACCATGCCTCTCAGGGTGAAGCTGATCTAAAGCAGTCTGTGACCTCATCAGTTTGTTTTCCTAATTGCACCAAGTAGCATATGGATAAAACTTCCATTTTATCTCCTCTTCTTCTCCCTCTGATGAAAGGCATGTGTAATGCTTGACAGTTACTGGCAGTCATCCAGTATCTTTCTTGGTGAGCCCGCAATGAGTGTTAGCATACAATCTGATTTTGGGGGTGGGAGGGGGGAGTAATTAGGCATCACAACTGAACCTGAACCTTATTGTACCCAAATTCATTTTCCACCCAGATTCACCAGAAAACAATCAATATGACCATTTTTTCCTGCTCTAATCCACAAGACCAAGCATTGATGGCAATAGTCCAATGTCATGTTGGTTGAAACTAGTTAATTGGACCTGGCACTTCTGGACATCATGGCACCACATTACACCATATTGTGAAGAGAGGTGTTTGTATTCGTGAAGCAATGATTTTAAATAGCATTATCTCACCAACTTTTGGCCAATGACAATTCCTTTGTCATAAGATTGCCCTCTGAAAAAGCAATGCACAGCAATACCATATTTATCCTCAATTTTCATGCAAATTAAGGAGGCAATTGAATGAAAATAATATTACAATATTTATCCAGCTAGATCATTTCTAAGGACCCGCCTGTTAATTCTACTTTTTTAAATAACTGCAGGAATAACCTCCAAAATGGTAACATTTTAGTGTGAACATCATTACACATCAAGAATAAGTGCGCTGGCAGTCACTGTGTCCACATCAACAATTCTTACCAACACAAAACTGAATACCACTCAAACACTTGTACAGAGTGATTGCAAGTCATTGAACAAATCTTACAATTCAATTAGAAAGTAACGTTTTTGACCCTCCTCACTACATTTCTATTTTGAGATAACTTGAGTATCTACTACTATTCTCTATAAAGTTATACTGTGTACATAAGTTGTATCATCCATATATTCTTACAATGCTTTTTATAATCTGCATACATTTGCATCAATAACTATTTGTATTTATATAGTGCCATTAAAATAATAAAACATCCAAGGCACTTCACAGAGGCATTAGGAAGCAAATTATGACACCAAGTCTCATTAGGAGATATGACCAAAAGCTTGGTGAAAGGGTTTGAGGTATGCCTAAGAGGAGAAATGTCAGGTAGCAAGATGAAGGGGTTTAGCTTGGGAATTCCAGAGCTTAGGGTCTAGGCAGCTGCAGGCATGGCCACCAATTGTGTAACAATTAAAACCAGGGGTGATCACTTCGAGGAGTGCAAATATCTCTCCCTCAATACCAGCAAAACTAAAGAGCTAGTCATTGACTTCAGGAAGCAAAGTACTGTACAGCCTGGTATGGCAACTGCTTGGCCCAGGACCGCAAGAAACTTCAGAGAGTCGTGAACACCGCCCAGTCCATCATACGAACCTGCCTCCCATCCATTGACTCCATCAACACCTCCCGCTGCCTGGGGAAAGCAGGCAGCATAATCAAAGATCCCTCCCACCCGGCTTACTCACTCTTCCAACTTCTTCCATCGGGCAGGAGATGCAGAAGTCTGAGAACACGCACAGACTCACATTCTTCCCCACTGTCACCAGACTCCTAAATGACCTTCTTATGGACTGACCTCATTAACACTACACCCTGTATGCTTCATCTGATGTTGGTGCTTATGTAGTTACATTACATATCTTGTGTTGCCCTATTATGTATTTTCTTTTATTCCCTTTTCTTCCCATGTACTTAATGATTTGTTGAGCTGCTCGCAGAAAAATACTTTTCACTGTACTTTGGTACACGTGACAATAAACAAATCCAATCCAATCTTGAAGGCTGAAGGCCTGGACAAAGATAGAGAGGGTGCAAAGGATTTGAAGACAAAGATGAGAATGTTAAAATCAAAGTGTTGCTTAACCAGCAGTCAATGCAGCTCAGGGGTGATTGTAAAATGGGATTTGATGTGAGTTATGACTTAGCAACAGAGTTTTGAATGACCTCAAGTTTATGAAGGGATAGGACGTGGGAAGCCAGGAATGGATTAGAATGGTCAGATCTGGAAGTAACAAAGGCATGAGAATCTTTCCAGTAATTTTTCCATTGAAGATGTTAAGTAGTTATTGTGAATAGTCCTCTGCATCACAAGTCCATCGTTCTCCAATATTAGACGACTTTTCATTAGGGGCTGGTTTAGCTCACTGCGCTAAATCGCTGGCTTTTAAAGCAGACCAAGCAGGCCAGCAGCACGGTTCGATTCCCGTACCAGCCTCCCCGGACAGGCGCCGGAATGTGGCGACTAGGAGCTTTTCACAGTAACTTCATTGAAGCCTACTCGTGACAATAAGCGATTTTCATTTCATTTTTCATTTCATTGCCATGATGAAAGAACAGCCATTTATCATAAAAGAGAGTGAAACTTTTATGTTTGAAGTTCACCTCCAGCCATCCACTATTATCCTATAAAAATTTTTTTAACAGGAATTAAGTGTCAAAAGACAAAATGGTGCTTATTTTCTTTAAAATGGCTCATTTATTTACTGACTCATAAATATGCATCTCATCAACTCACACATACTTTCCTAATCCATTTCTTAACCAAAGTGAATAATCGCAGGCATTCCTAATCAATCGAATGGATTTGGATTCACCAAACTAGAGATTTTTAAATAACAACTAACAAAGCTAAACATTTTATAGGGACTGCGGTATTCATTTTTGGTTTATAATATATGTATCATCAGCGCTTCGTGAAACATCACTGGAAATTACCTGTGCTTAACATCTTGTATGCTGTCACAATTGCAAAGTGCTAACAAATGAATACGGTTTAGAATTTGATCATGCTTGACACAGTGGGTCTATTATAATAATGACTGGTGAAAACAGCTGCCTCCAGATAATGAAAATATATATTTTAATAATTGTAGAGTACCCAATTCTTTTTTTCCAATTAAGGGGCAATTTAGCATGGCCAATCCACCTACCTTGCACATCGTTTTGGGTTCTGGGGGTGAGACCCCACACACACATGGAGAGGATGTGGAAATTCCACATGGACAGTGACCCGGGGCCAGGATCAAACCCGGGTACTCGGCGCCGTGAGGCAGCAATGCTAACCACTGCGCCACTGTGCTTCCCCTGATAATGAGAATAATATGTTCAAGAATAATTCTGACTACTTTTGCATTTTATATGACCGTCGCATTGCAACTGGCAGCCTCAAATCTGTATGAGTTGTATTATGACACAATTGCGAAAACTCCAGCCCAGATGAAATGTGGTTATAAGCATTTGCAGGGCTCCTGATAGTTAAAAAAACAAAATGGTGAGAGAGGGAAGGTTGAAGTGCCAATATCAGCTGATTGTTAAATTACTGCAGGTAGATTTGAAATGTGTTCTAAAGGTCCCTGGTACCTCTGTGGACGGTTTTTAATAATAATAACAATCTTTTATTATCACACGTAGGCTTACATTAACACTGCAATGAAGTTACCTTGGAAAGCCCCAAGTCGCCACATTCCAGCGCCTGTTCGGGTACACGGAGGGAGAATTCAGAATGTCGAAATCACCTAACAGCACGTCTTTCAGGACTTGTGGGAGGAAACCGGGGCACCCGGAGGAAACCCACGCACACACGGGGGAACGTGCAGACTCTGCAGACAGTGTCCCAAACCGGGAATCGAACCTGGGGCCCCGGCGCTGTGAAGCAACAGTGCTAATCACTGTGCTACTCCGATCTTTTACTCCTGATTTGGCATCAAGTTGGAGTTAGTTACCAGGCCTAACATTACATGTTAGCATCCAGCACTGACTCTAAGGTTGTTGTCCAAACGCACTAAACTTAAAAATTAACGTCTTAAGGCCCGATGTTAAGCAAAGGAAAATGAAGATAAATTTATGGGGAATATAATTTTACAAAGAAAGGAAGAATTAAAGAGAATTGGTGGCATTTGAATGCATTCATTAACCAGACTTCTCAACTTTAACATCTGCAAGATCTCAGTGATATCTGATCAAATGTATCTTTAATTCATGTACAGAATTGTAGTGTGCAGTTTCACCTTTCACCTTAGTTGTCCTTATCGCTCAATCTAAACTCAAGCCCAAATCGTACCAGTGTACATTAAAATAAAATAAAGAATACTGCGAATCAAAGCATTTGATTGAATTCTGCCTTTGAGGTCAACGGACAGCACAAGAAGGGATTGCAAGTGAGTTAGGAGTTTCTCTGCTTCAATGCAGCTCATGAATTCTTTATTGGAAATGTAGCAGTTTTAACAGGGATGCTCTTGTTTGTGTTTGAATGAAGTTCCAATCTTGGAATTACTTGCACATTATATTACACGAAAGTGATTTGTTGTTTATTGTTCATTAATTACGCAAATGAAGTTATACGTGATAAGAGTCGCACGCACGCGAAAAGTCAGCTCAATTTCAATGCGCCCTTGCAAGATTGTGCATTTTACGCGATATTGAACAAATATTTCCCTGCAAAACCCTACTGTGATTTGAAATGAACCAGCTTTCTGCATGTTGGAGCCTGTTGAATGGAATCAAATTGGAACAAAGGCACGATTTGGAAACTGAAATGACTGAACAAAATAATGATTTGATTTCGGTGCACATGGCTCCGTGAGCAAGACTTGAAAAAGAGACTGGTGCAGATACATTCTAACGAAGGCCAAAGCTGAAATACCAAAAGTGTAATGTTACAATCAGTTAATAGCTTCAAACGTTTGCTTATGGCGCTAAGAAGTCTAGAGAGGTATGCACATATGCAGGAAGGCTGTCGCTTCATTTCCTGAAGCGTTTTAATAAATGTGTGCTTGTTTTCCGTGTAGCTGGGAGAATTGAGTGTTGGGGTAATGAGCTACCAGACAATTACCATTCCTGATTTAGTAATGGTAGGGCGATGTTATCTGAATGAAGCGTATCAGTTGAAATGTGTGTAATTGCACTGTCAAACAGCTGAAAAGCACTCCCCTTCAGCTTATTGGCACTTCAAAATGAAATTCTTTCTCCGGCATGGTTATGCCTGATATGCAGGACGTTAAAGAGAAAGCAGCAGGTCGCCCGCCTTCGGGCCTTAAGAGATAGGAGAACGATGGCTGGGCAGAAGGGAGAATGGGAAGAAATGATTTTCCTTTTCGGTCGCTTTAAAAAAAAAACTGGCATCAGTAACCTGTGGGAGCTGACTTCAAATAAAAGGCTACCTTCCTCTCGCAGGACAGCGGGGAGAGATGAGGATGGGCAATGTGCGTTTCAGTTTGAGTGGCCCTCGTGTGCTGGGGACTCTTTGCGGAGGGGGGAGGGGGGGGGTGAATGTTTTGGGAGAAGGTGATGTCAATATAATTGTATAAATATGGAAGGCACCAAGGAAAATGGGCCATGTTCGAAGGTCGGCATTGCAAAAGAAGAAAAAGCTTCAGTCAGATTCAACTGGAACCGAATTTGACACAGGAATCAACTCCCACCTCCACTCATTTTCCAAATCCCGTGAAAATGATTTCGCTCTTGTTGATTTTTTTATCCCCCACCCCAGACAGAAATTTTGGGAAGCAAGATGCACTCTCCCGGCATTATCAGCCTGGGACCCGCTTGTTGCCAGCAAGCCTGCAGAATGATTTAAACCTGGTCTTGGGGATTAAAATGTGCAATCTGGTATTTGGTGGGGGTAATTTTCCTTGTCTAGAGACATTCCATAGCCGTTCATCTACAAACAAAAAAGGTTCGCCGAATTCATCCCATAAAAGAGCGATCAGACCACACACAAACTTTGAAAACCAGGAACATTTGAACATAGGAAAAGGCGTCTTTCTGCCTTATTGTATTTTTGATGCAACCCCCCAGTCTCAAGCCTGCAGGCGTGTTCTAGGCCCAACCCATTTAAATCAAAGGCTAACATTCGAATTCCTTTTAAACGCTACGGTATATAATGTATTATAATCGCAAATGTTAAAATTACACTATGTTTTTTTTTAAAGTCCACGTATAATTCTGATGCCTCGTGACAAAACAGTAAAGGGACAAGCTTGGCGTACAATTATATACCGCTTCCATTCATTAAAAAAACAACGAACACAGTCACTTGTGTAGAGAGAGAGACCCCAAGATAGAGCCAGACTACTTAATGGCGAAAATAAAGTTCCTAAACATTGCAGATTTGAAAGTCGACCCCCACCCCTCTCCCATGCTATACAGTTGAAGAGATATGATGTGGAACGAAAGCAAATGTTTCCTGAGGGAATGCAATCATCCAATCCTTTTTTAAAAAGATTTATTCAAGTTGGCCACAGTTGAAGACTGAGAGGGCCGTGAGTAAATTGCGTGAGGGAGCATGGATGGCTTTGCCTGAGGGTCTGATCTGCTCTCTCCACCTGCACACACTCCAGGGAGCGCAGGCTTAGGCAACTCTTGGAGTTGGCTTTTTTTCGTGTGTGTGTGTGTGTGGGGGGGGGGGGGGGGGGGGGTATAGTTTGAAAGCCTGCTTAGAATCCTTTTGGGCCCTAGCAGTCTGCATTTCAACATCTCCAAAAAATTAAGCCTAACATGCAGCCTTGATTAACATCTGCTAACCCTCCCGCTACCTTCCTAATATCCCTTTGACAATGATTTGCTTGGAGGCAAATTTCTTACAGTTTTAGGGATGGGGGGGGGGGGGGGTGGAGTGGAGAGGACACAATTGAAAAGATAGAAATTCTAAAACAGTAACCCCCACCCAGTGACACACAACGCTGTCACTGGGAAACGATTTCAGCAAGTTAACGTTTAATGGCGGGAGAAATTCGGTTTCATTTGAAGGTTTAGGTACCAGAGCCAGCGCTTTTCAACAGGAATCTGACCCATGGCGTGGCCCAAGGAGATTTCTGATCGGTTTGAAGGTATTCCTGCCACAGGCTCTGAAATGCCAGTGACATGAATGACAACAGGTATTATAGCAGTTAAAGCAGATCGAGTCGTCTGGATGTGAGATCCCCCCCCCTCCCCCCTCATGTCTTTTTCAAGGTGATTCTCTCCCTCTTCCACCACCACCACCCCCCCCCCAAGTCTTTTTCAAGGTGATTCTCTCCCTCTTCCACCACCCAACCCCCCCCCCCCAAGCTATTCACTGGACAGCCGTTTCCCAGCGCACCGAAGTCACCTATTCACATCCATTAGCACAAGAAGTGGATTTGTTGCTAGGCCTTCCTACATGTTAAACCCCCGTTCACACCTTTTATAAATCGACTTCCCAACAAAGGATCGTCAAATGCTTAAACCGCTTCCTTGAAACTAAAAAGGAGGAACTCATTAAGTAGTTCAGTTTAGATTTCTAATTCTGCACAAACTTACACACTGAATTCAACTCTGAAAAGGGTGAAAAAATAATAAATAATACACTTAATGAACATTTATGAACATTTTTTTCTATATTCCAATTTAAACATATACATACTAATATACAGTTAACAAGGACGTTGTACAGAAATTTATTTTACGTTTAAAATGACTCATTTTTATTTTCCTTTTATATGTAGTTATAAATATATTTTGTCAAAATATATGATCATATGGTCAACATTTGCACATAAGTCATAAATAATGTAATGGTGAACGCCTGTTTCGAATAGTGTCCAGACATTATATATATAAAAAAAGTCAATTCTCATTAGTTCACTCAGCGGCACCCACATCCCTCCACCACCATCTCCTGATAGTTTTTCAGCACAACTTTGTCATACTCGTCCAAGTAAAGCATTGAGATGGGGCTGAGTTCTGTGGGGACGCAGCAAGCCTTGGGGATGTTGGAGTTCACCGAATTGACGAGTGTTTGCACGATGGCGTGGTTCGTCGAGTTCAGGTGGTCCGCCAGCGGGAAGGGGCAGTCCCCGTGGCAGTAAAAAGCTTGGTAACCGGGCGGCGCGACGATCCAGTCGTTCCAGCCCACGTCGCTGAAATCCACGTACAGGGAGTGCCTCCTGCAGTGCGATTTGTTCTTCTTGCGCCTCTGCCCCTTGCTGCTCCGTTTCACCCTCCGCGTGAGAGCGTGTCCCTTGCCGTCGTGGCTGAAAGTTACAAGTAAAGGCCTGAGCTGGGACCAGTCGGCGGCGTGCCTTTGGTGCAGCGACCTGCTAATCCGGACGTGCCGCCTCTTGGTGGTCTCGTTTAGGTGGATCACCTCGACGGCCAGGCCGTGGTTGGGCTCTCTCTGCATGGTCCACCTCAGCACCGCCGGGCTCACGTCAAAGCTCTCCCAGCGCGTCCTGTTCTGGTGCACCAGCCTGGTGTCGAGGAGCCTGCTGATCAGCTCGCCCTTCTCGCTGGGGGCTCTCATGATCTCGTAAACGTTGATGCGATGGAACCCGTCCTCCTCCCGGCTCCAAACGCTGTCGATCTGCTCCCGGTACAGCCGCAGCTCCGCAGAAGAGAGCACCTCGTTCTCGGGCACCACGCTGATATTAAAGACAAAGCGAAGCTGGGTGTCTTCCCTCTGCCCTGGCATCAGCTCCAAGTGTTCTGTTACGCAACAGAAAGGAGAGACAACCCTTAAAAACTGGATTCGCCCACGGAAAATATAAAATGCCTTTGGACCAAAACAAAATACCCTGAATTTGATATAAAAAAAACAAACTGAGACGAGACCTACTTTACAAAACTGGCCCTCGACTTAAAAAAAAACTTGCATGAGTACCAGAGGAATTAATGTAACTCACACACGCTGAACACTCAGCTGCGAATGGCGGTTAGATTCAGAAAATATTTTTGTCACCTGCCAAAACAACCCTTCCTGCCCCTCTCAATATTTACACTGAAACATGAATTCTAAACAGGGCGAGTTGGAGTAGTCTATATGACTCCTTGTGTGTCCTGCAGCCACCGATGGATGCCAAATAAGCTTTTAATTTAAACACATTGAATGCATGCATTCCATGTTTTAAAATTGCATGTATCCCTCGCACGCTGCCCCAAAGAATAACAGCGATACACCCCGTAACTCTTTAAAAAGTAGAACTGAACGAATAAATGCATTTACGTTAATCTCCCGCCATGTTCTGCTAGTATTGCTCCGGCTATCATTGACTGCCTGTAATCAATACAATCATCTCAATGATTCTGCAGGTCCAGTACCTTCGTGGTGAAAGCTCCTCACGGTGTTGGCCCGGCTCGTGGATCTTTCAGGATACTCGAAGCTAATGTCGTGGGTGACCTCGTCCCCGGACTGCAGCCTGTAGAGATCCAGCATGTACTGGGGCACGACCGCAGACTTGCTGGGCTGCGGGCGACTCTGCAGCCCGAACATGTTGAGTAAAGTGGCCTCGAATTCGCGTAGCAGTTCATGGTTTTGCGGAGAGCGACGTCCACCCGCCTGGTTTTGCTCAGCGAACTTTTTCCTCCCTTCCTCTGGTATCAGACTAGCATTACCTCCCAGTAAGACTTGGCATAATAAAATTACCATCAGCATTCGGTTACCAGGAATCATGGTGTCTCTGCGGAGCAAAACAAGCAACAACAACAACAACAAAAAACGAATCAGAATTACAAGTAATCTTCAATCAACGCCCCAGAGAGAGCGCACGACACAGAGAAAGAGAGTGAGAGAAGAGGTATAATTACTTGGTCTCACTCGGTTTACAGCTAAATAGCCCATAATCAGGCAGATAGCACCATTCTGTTACTCTTTTGTGTTTTCACTATTTCAGTAATTATCTTAGACTGGATTCTTTGAAAGCAACAAGTCTAAAATCCTGCAACGGGCAGCTCCCCAAACGGTCTCATGATCTTTTGAGAAATATAGAGAACAAATAAGACAAATTGTTCGTGCAGAGTTTTTATTTTAAATGTGTTCACATTTCCACATTGACTACTTTGCTAGCTTGGAGTTTGAGGGTGCAACACTTCCTTAATTGCTTCTTGACAAGTGTAAATTCCAGACCCCCCCCCCCCCCCCCCCCATACTCTCACCCAACCCTGATGTAGCGAATGATCGCATGTACATGTTAAGAGAGGAATTAAATGAACGGTTAAAACACGCACACACATTGCAACAATATGCAAACAGGAGTATGAAATCCCTACCAATCTATTACAAAGGTATAAAAAGGTCTACTCACTGACAGAAAACAAGGCAGATGAAAACAGTCCATGATTCTTGACAGCCGATCTTGGACAAGTTCTTGAAAAGCTCAGGGACTCTAGAGCTTGGCTGCTCGGCTACGTATTATCAAATCCCTCCTGGAACAACATTTGAATATAATGAGCAGAGTCTCCCTTTCCTCTCGGCGACGTCAGCCAGCCCCGCCCCATCTGTCAATCATCCACCCGCTCCGCCCCCACGGTCACACATCCGAACTGGACACGCCCCGCCTGTCAATCATCCACCCGACCCGCCCCCCACGGTCACTCATCCCAACTGGACCCGCCCTATCTGTCAGTCAACCACACCGGCCCCGCCCACTACCAGCAATAATTGAAACTGGAGCCGCCCTATCTGTCAATCATCCACACCGGCCCCGACCCCCTGCTGCCACATCCTAACCAGACCCGCCCCATCTGTCAATCAACAACACCGGCCCCGCCTTCTACTGTGACAACAGAACCTGACCCGCCCCATCTTCCAATCAATCACACACACCGGCCCCGCCCCCTACTGTCACATCCTAACGGAATCCGCCCCATCTGTCAATCATCCAGCCTCCACGGTCACTCATCCTAACTGGACCCGCCCTATCTGTCAGTCAACCACACTGGCCCCGCCCCCTATATGCAATCATTCAAATCCGCCCCGCCCCGTCTGTCAATCATCCACACCGGCCCCGCCCTCTACTGTCACATCCTAACCTGACCCTCCCCATCTGCCAATCAACCACACCGGTCCCGCCCCCTACTAACCAGATCCCCCATCTGTCAATCAGCCACAGCTGCCCCGCCCCCACGGTCACTCATCCTCGCCGGCCCCGCCCCAACTGACAATCATCCCAACAAGGCTCCGCCCCCTACTGTCATATCCTCATCGGGCCCGCCCCAAATGCCAAAAATCCTCACAAAGGACCCCGACCCCACTGCCATTCATCTTTATTCATCCTCACCGGCCGCCTTCCCATCTGCCAATCATCCACAGGGCCCCGCCCCATTTGCCAATCATCCACTCCGGACCCGCCCCCTCTGTCAGTGATTCTCGCCGCCCCGCCTCCGTTCCAGCATTCTTTCTCCCACCTGTCTCGCACCAGGCGGCGCCCTCCCCCACTATTATAATACCAAGCCCCGCCCCCTCCAAGCTACAGTGCGGGAGGGGTTTCAGCCCGACTGCCTGTCAATCAATGTCGGGTACAGCGCCCAGGGCTGGAGTAACAGGGGAGGGGATAGCGGCGAGTATGAATAGTGCTCACACAAACGCATGCAGTTGCAGTGCTGCAGGCGGGCACACACCGCGACCACATAGAATTACATAAGATGCCGCGTGAGTTCCACCCAACCTGAGCCTACATAGTATATGTTTAATAAACATTTAGTAGAAACAGAGAATGGTGCAAATTCTCAGCAGATCATAATGCTCCTCGCTCCGACTCACCCCCCTCACACGGGACAACATTCACTGCCGGATCGCTGTGTACCTTTTAGTACATTTCACACAGCAGGCTAATCGAGCAATTTGATATCAGATTGTTATGAAGCGCAGCACCCAGGGAATCGGCAGCACCGAATTTCTCAAACGTAGGTTTACCAACTGCAGCGAAACATTTCGTTGATTTCCCGAAAATAGCCCCTCAGCAGCATGTTTCGTGTGCACCAAATGCAGCCAACAATCGGCACCTCCCACGAGGGGAAGCCGTTAAGGTTCTTTAATGGGCACACGATATTAGCAACTCAGGTATCGTCGGTGCAGGATCCCACAAACAGGCACTGCCTGAAATTGCACACAGCGTTATTCCTACAACTCCACAGCAAAACACAGAAGTCCCAACTGCCCCGACACCCATGTTCACTAAAGAGCTCCAAAAAGGCACGCATGGTTTACACAACCTCTCCCCAAATTCATCCCCAAGAAAGGCAATACATATAACACAAAAGTTTCATGGATGCCACAGGCAATAACAAAGCAAACGTCAGCGCATTTCTGCTTCCAGGTAAGGCATGAAAATGACTCATTGGTTCACCGATGTTTACAGAAGCTATCTCACTGACCTCACAGACACGAGAGTACAACTTGCCAGACATCGCCGGGCCGACGTCTCGATCAATTCTGTCCTGCATGCTCATCAACTCAAGTGCACCCCAGAATGAAGCAGGGACTCTCATACCTAGTCGCGTGAGAATCCCTTTAAGTTGTCGCCAAAAAACTTTTTACACAACAAAAAAACCTTAACACAAAAGTTGTCTCCTTGTCTCAAGAAGCGAGCCGAGCGCTGCATCTTGGAGCAGACGATCAGCCAATTGATACCCAAAACGCCGTCAACTTTGATAAATGCATGCGGACTGTGCCCACTATAAAGTGAATTCTGCAAAGACGATACCATTAGCGCCCTCGCATTTTTCTTTTGAAATGGAACACATGTAATTACAATAATAGGCAGCCAGCATATAGCTGAAAGAACCCTTGTCAATCCATATTCATTAATTCTCGGGGTTGCAAGCTTTAACCCATCTATCTCAGCATTAGCACGTATATGGTGCACAATAATGGTCCCAATCACAGTTAAAGACAACTCACCATGGATTTATCGCAGGCAGATATTCCAAAATAATCGCACCTAATTCACCTGCATTCTCCCGCTCGGTGTATCGTGACAACATCATTTGGTCCAATAAATTCAACTGATCGGGAAGCGGCGCTGGCTGGGGGCGCTAGCGGGGAAGAGGTGGACAGCCAAAAGCCCATATTAGATCCATTTTTAAAAGCTGGGGCAGTCAGTCAACCCGATGTGGCAAAATATGTGGGCGCCCAGTTCATGCAATTTGTTGGAAAGTATGTACGTCATTGTGGCATTTTAACCCGAGTTCATAAAGCCTCACTTACGCCATCTCCGTAATCTTTTCACTTCCTTCTTAGCTGCTCGGCAATATTTGTTCATCCAGCAAGACGGAGATCAGCGTGTCAACACCGTCTATACACATAGACACGTATGGTGTAGCCTATTCCCCACTTTTCTTTGAGACGGTTAAACCAGTGGCGCTTTTACCGGCTTCCTTGTCAACAGCACGTTAACCCATGGCTCGGGAAGATGTGTATTTTATTCAGAATCCCCATATATGAGCTCTTCCGGAGCGACAGAAAGTTCCCACAAGCAAAATAAAAGTACATTGGGCGGAGAGGGGGGGGGGGGGGGGGGGGCAAGGTAGTCACATAGACAAATCACAGGGACAGAATAAAGTTAAAAGCAGTATGTATGGTGGAAGTGTCGGGAAGAATTTGCTCAGGACCAGGATTAGAGGGCAGTGTCATTCAGGTGGAAGTCTGGTTTGAGGCGAGATGGAATTTTTTTTGCAAATAAGAGGTCACGGTGTTAAGTTTGCGGAATATCTACATTAGTTTTTTTTAAATAAAAAGTTGTTTTCTTTTAAGTAAAAGCTACAGAGCGTGGACAAAAGAGTTGTCAACTATTTCCACCAACATGCTCGCACGTTTGAACATAGGTCACCTTTACGCGGTCATTCCTAGCGCTAGTCAAGGAAGACAATGGTGAATCCTTTATTTTCAAAATTGGGTGTTAAGGATGGGGGGGGGGGGGGGCGGTGAGGGTGAAGTAAACATCCTGTCGATGGGCATGACGTTTGAACAGTATTCCTTCAATGAACTTCCCGTTTCTGCTGGACCGAATCTTAAACATATTTGCCTATCGTTATTTAAACTGTTTTTTAAATCTTTATCCAATCCCTCGAAATATTAGGTGCAAGTTTTGACACTTGTGGTGCAAAATAATGCTGCATTTATGCTGATGCATTGAGGGGGTGGGGTCATGAAGGAGAAATGAGGAGGAATCTAAGACATAGAATACCAAAGCATGAATATTTTCTCACATTGCTCAGACACTTAGAAATTAATTTTTCAGTGGAGAAAAATGTAACAAATGGGACCCAGCTCTCCAAAATGCTCAGAGATGTGTGCATCACGGTGATTATTCCAATTCGACGACCGGTGCAAACTCAATGTGGCCACACAATGTGCACGTGTGACTGGAGATTAGATTTGGAAAATAAACTCCGCGTTAAAACAACTTAATGCCGTGTTATCATCTTTGCAAAATGGCTGTGTAAATATTGAGTTAGGAGTGGAATTTTAAAAACAAGGATGTATAAAGTGCTACTGATGGAATATTCTGTGGAACACGATCAAGGCACGAATATTTTCTCACATTGCTCAGACACCTAGAAATTAACGCGGAGTTTGTGGAAATTAAACCAACTAATCAACAACTGATAATTCAAATAGTGGGGTTGGGTGTGCTTTCGTTGATTTGCCTTGGGATGTGGGGACAGGGAGAAAGATGTACATAATCTTTCATCAGGAAGTTAAGCAAATTCTGTAGAATCCAAACCAGTTGAATAGGGTTTGGAGTAGGGTTTGGGTGGTGTAGTGGTATTGTACTTAACCAGAGACCCAGAGTTCTGCTCTGGGGACCCAGGGTCAAATCCTGCCACTGCAGATGGTGAAATTTGAATTCAGTAAAAATCTGGAATTAAAAGTTTAATGATAACCATGAAACCATTGTCAATTGGCGTAAAATCCCATCTGGTTCACTAATGCCCTTAAGGGAAGGAAATCTGGTCTGGCCTACATGTGACTCCAGATCAACAGCAATATGGTTGACTCATAACTGCCCGCTCAAGGACAATTAGGGATGGATAATAAATGCTGGCCCAGCCTGCAATGCCTACATCCCATGAACAAATAAAAAAAACATGAAATAGTTTTGATGTACCAAATGGTAGAGTGCAACCACCTAGATAGTGGGGCAGGGCATTCAACACAGATGAGAAATAGATTTTGAGTAGGCTTCTAATGATAAGAAAAACATATCCATATGGGAGGGCTTTTGGAATTTAAGGAATGTACAGCTGTTAGAGTTGAAGATTCTACCTGCGATGATGACTTGGAGGGAGATGACGAGAGCTGAAACATGGGGCAGGAGGATGTTGTAGAAGTAAGACAGAGCGAGGCTGTGAATAAATTCTGTAAATTCTTTATCTTTTATATTCTCATGGTATAGAAGACATTCCTCAGCCGGAGTGTGGACTGCTAAACTCTTCCTACACAGAGCCCCTCCCCCCCCCCCCCGGACCCCCAATGCTGTACTGTATTAAGCTGTTGAGCATGAGGTCATGTGATTGTCACAACACAAGAACATAAGCAATAGGACCAGGAATAGACCATACACTTCCTCAAGGCTTCTCAATCATTCAATAAGATAATGCCTAATCTTCTTCCTCAACCCTACTTTCCCATTGCCAATCTTTAATTTTTTTCTCTTAAAGAAATCGAGGCCTTGCCAAATAAAGAACAATGGATTATATGCATATCTGTTTCTTTGTACACGTCAAATATATTATCTGACTGAGCTGCCCAGTAATTCATCAGATTTGTAAATGGAAGCACAGGCAGAGGTGTGTTTACTGACTCCCTAATGTAATTGTGTCATCGATTGCAACTTTCTCACCAAACTGGTTTTCAAATTATCATTCAAAACAAAAACTGCAAGACACGCTGCTCTGCTCTGGGGACCCAGGTTCAAATCCCACCACTGCAGATGGTGAAATTTGAATTCAATAAAAATCTGGAATAAAAAGTCTAATGATGACCATGAAACCATTGTCGATGGTTGTAGAAACCCATCTGGTTCACTAATATCCTTAAGGGAAGGAAATCTGCCATCCTTATTTGGTCTGGCCTACATGTGACTCAAGACCCACAGAAATGTGGCTGACTCTTAACTGCCCGCTGAAGGACAATTAGAGATGGATAATAAATGCTGGCCCAGCCTGCAATGCCCACATCCCATGAACAAATAAAGAAAAACATGAAATATTTTTGATGTACCAAATGGTACAGTGCAACCACTTAGATAGTGGGCCGGGGCATTCAACACAGATGAGAAATAGATTTTGAGTAGGCTTCTAACGATAAGAAAAACATATCCCAGGTTTGATTCCCCACTGGGTCACTGTCTGTGCGGAGTCTGCACGTTCTCCCCGTGTCTGCGTGGGTTTCCTCTGTGTGCTCCGGTTTCCTCCCACAGTCCAAAGATATGCAGATTAGTTGGTTTGGCCATGCTAAATTGCCCTTAGTATCCAAAAAGTTTAGGAGGGGTTATTGGGTTATGGGGATAGTGTGGAAGTGAGGGCTTAAGTGGGTCGGTGCAGACAATATGGGC
This sequence comes from Scyliorhinus canicula, assembly GCF_902713615.1. Taxonomy (NCBI): domain Eukaryota; kingdom Metazoa; phylum Chordata; class Chondrichthyes; order Carcharhiniformes; family Scyliorhinidae; genus Scyliorhinus; species Scyliorhinus canicula. Next base: position 58,069,155 of record NC_052147.1, read on the forward strand.
CGAATGGCCTCCTTCTGCACTGTATGTTCTATGTAATCTATGTAATGCAGATGATGTACCAACATAATATAGTGCTTGCTTAGCCTTTGCATAATATTATCATCTTTATTACTAAAATAAATTGCTATTTCGGATATCAAGTCCTCAATATGAATGCAAACTCGAAGACAGGGCAACAAATATTGAAACCCAAGGATTCTCCAATTGATGGGCAGGCAGGTAAATGCCATATGGGCCTCTTGCCAATGGTATTGAATACACAGGTTTTGCTTCTGCCAATGAATTAGCATTGGCTACACAAAGTTGCCCCATCCAATTGATATGATCTTCAGGTGGAGATCATATGCTCACTAAGTAACAATTACATTTGCATTTCCTAAATTTTACTTCGAATTCATAGTGTCTGAATTCCTCAGGCGCAAGTTAACAATTTCGAGAGTGCAAACCCATCAGTTCTACCACCTAATGCCTTCTCCAAATAGTCACAGATTCTGGTGGTGCACACTATCAATTTACCCAATTAAGGAGAGTTCCTCCTCTCTTGCTAGACAAATCTTGTCATAGAAAACATTATTTATTGTACTGAAATTTGGGGAATCCCCAAACACCAGCTTATTAAATATCTTTTCAATTTCTAGGGGGCAGCAAAAGTGATAATTCAAATTTATCAAATCTTATGGAACCATCACAGTTTAACGAAAGCAAGACAAGAAGTGGTCCATCCGGCACATAGGCGTAAATGGTAGAGGTGAGTCGGTAGTGGAAAATAGTCGACAGAAGTGTCAATGTGGTCATGCAAGGCAGGTGCAAGAATGAATTAGAATTTGAGAGAAAGTGGGAGTGAGGTGAAGTTTATTTTTCCAGAGATGGAAAGTGACGATGGTGGGGGAGAAGGTGTGCTATAGGGTGACATGGTGAAGAAGCCAGAGGAGTAAGGGTATCGTCATAGGCCAGTTCTCACAATACGTTTAGGCATGGGACATGATGAAATGTGAAGTCAGAGAGTTATTCTCAGCAAGGGGGAATAAATCAGCAGCATTGAGCCAGATTTCAGCCAATTCCCAGAATGTCAATTTACTCCTCCAGGATAAGGATACAGACAAGGAGGGCGTGTTCGCAAGCGAGCAAATATTTTGCAAGCTGTTGAAGAGTGGAAGGGTGTTTGGTCTTTCATTTGATGGGTGGAGTTAGAGCAAAAAGGTGAAGGCAGACTCATTGGGGGAGTGAAATAGAACATTTAGTGAGTAAGTCGTGGAGAGGAGGAAGGTATAGATTGTCTCCAGAGGAATATGTAAAATGAACATCGGAGGTGTTAGGAGTGGGGAGTAAGATGGATAAAGAGGATCTCAGCCAGCAAAAACATTCTTCGACTATCAAATTCTCACCCAGTGCCAGTGGTACATTGAATAAGTCTGGTATTACAGATTTCCATGCCTTTTCCCCAATTGATTGTGCCTACTTTGCTCTCAGTTCCAGTTAATTAATATTTATGCAAAAATGCACACATCAGAACAAATACATTATATGGTAAAGATAGTTAATTTGAGCAATTTTTTCCAACAATTATTGATGGTTATTAAAACAGTAGAATTCTGTTTTAATCTAAAGGCAACACGGTGGTGCAGTGGTTATCACTGCTGCCTCACGGCGCGAGGTTCCAGGTTCAATTCCGGCTCTGGGTCACAGTCTGTGGGGAGTTTGCACATTCTCCCAGTGTTTCCGTGGGTTTCACCCCCACAACCCAAAGATGCCCAGGGTAGGTGGATTGGCCACGCTAAATTGCCCCTTCATTGGAAAAAATGAATTGGATACTCTAAATTTATTTAAAAAAGGAATTCTGTTTTGATCTGACTTCCCATATCAAATATTCCAAAGGACATTATATGATTTTTTTTCAGTCAAACAGTTTAAATTAACTTTGACAGAGTAACCAGCCTGATATTAGTGAAGGGAAAAACAATGGTGGGGGGGAAACTCCCAAGATAAAAGCAATTCAAAATTGGCGACCATTGAAATGAAAAGATTATGCCAGTTTGGTTCAATGGTCGCACACTAAACTGAATCAAAAGTTTTAATGCTCAATTTCTGCTGCATGATTGAAACACATTTACAAGACAAGCACTTCAGCACAATACTGGGGGAGGGCAGCATTGTCAGAGGTTTTTATCTTTCAGATGTCTTCCTTTTCAGATGAATGCAGAAAACCCAATGACATTGTTTAAAGAATAACAGGTTAATTTGCTCAGGATCCTGACCAACTTTTATCCCTTAACCAGCAACCCTACAATAGATACATTTCTCATTTGTCATTGTTGCCTGTGAACAAATTGACTACTGTGTATGTCTACATAACACTAAAGAACAAACTCATAAGTAATTCATTGGCTGTGAAGCACTTTCTTTTAGCTATGATTGGTGCTGCATAAATTTTATACTGTATCAGAAATTTCATTCAGGCTCTTGATTGTTGTGTCCATCTCTGAATTCAAGTTCAAAATGTTGAAAGTGCAACACAGAAATGGAGTGGAAAGCGCAATTGAACATCGATAAATACTAAGAGATACATGTGTAAAACTAGCAGTAACAATACTTGACGGGCCCAATGCTGCTGAAGACATGGTATATCTGGTGTGTGGGCTCACAGTGTATTTGTTATAAGTATCACTTAAGGTTGATAAGGAATTAAAAAGAGCTAATTGAATTCAAGATTTGATCATGACGTGTAAAACATAAATGCCAAGCTATATTAAAGAGCCTATATAAAATATCAATAAAAGGGCGGCATGGTGGCGCAGTGGTTAGCACTGCTGCCTCACGGCGCTGAGGACCCGGGTTCGATCCTGGTCCTGGTTCACTGTCCGCGTAGAGTTTGCACATTCTCCCCGTGTCTGCGTGGGTAACACCCCCACAACCCAAAGATGTGCAGGGTATTTGGATTGGCCACGCTAAATTGCCCCTTAATTGGAAAAATAGTGAATTGGCTATTTTAAATTTAAAAAAAGTAAAACATCATTAAAATTCAGGGTATTGTGTGTGGAATTGTTCTCCACACTAGGGGAAGGATGATCTCCTTCTGTGCCATATTAATGACTCTCTGAGTCTGTGACTATTATGGCTATGATAATGATTAATGGATAAATGCCATTGTTTGTCAGTAACACATAACTTCAAATCGATGCATAAATTCCACTCACAACTTCGCTGCAAACACCAATTTGCTGAATGGCACAATCTGCGCGATTTAACCACCGCGTTGCACCCGGCACAGATCTGGGTGTGCCGTGTAAATAGCAGAAAAGGCCAAAATCAAGATTCACGTCAGGGGCGAACCAGTTTGCAATTCATCTGGCCCACAAACCAATGTCCAGTTCTGGATCTCGACCAAAAATGGTGGGAATATCATTAACCCTCATTTGCAATCATTTCAATCTCATTCGCGAGATTGAAGTCAAATGCAGTGACCTCTTGGAAATTATCCAACTCTCCAGCGAGAAATCACATGGGTGCCATTTAGTACTCCTTTACGAAAAAAAAGTGCAATGGCTGCTGACGGGAAGTGAGGAGGTAAGCAGCCATTTCCATTTCCCGGCATGCAACTTGAGGGCATCGGAGTTGCTGCCCCAATGCTCGGGGGGAGGGGGGGCACCTGTGCCATGTCCTCGTGGACATGGCACTCCGTGGAGGAGGAGGACACACACACCCAGTGGCCTGAAGATCATTGCAGCTTTCAACCTGTATGCCACCAGCTCTTTCCAGGGCTCGAGGGGGGACCTGTGCTGCATTTCACAATGTACAGCCCACCATTGCATTTGGGTAGGTGACGGATCCTCTGTATGCCCAGGTATCTGACCTCATTACCTTTGAGCTGGTCCAGGCCCACCGGGATGCATGGGCTGCAGGATTTGCTGCTATCGCCGGGATGCCCCATGTCCAGGAGGCAATCAATGGCACACATGTAGCCTTGCATGCAACGGGGCATCATGGAGTGCCCTTTATTAACGGAAAGGGGTTCCACTCGCTGAATTTTCAGATTGTGTGTGACCACCGTCTCCATATCATGCACGTGTGTGGAGATCCTTGGAAATCCTGGGTGCCACCCCAGGATGATGGGCTGACTCGTTGGGGACAAGGGATATCTGTTGAGGTCATGGCTGATGACACTGGTGCGGAGGTCTGAGACCGAGGCCGAGACCCATTATAGTGAGGCCCATGTTGCCAACCGTGCTGTCATTAAGCGGTGCATTTTACTACTGAAAATGCCTGAACCATTCTGGTAGTGCCCCGCAGTGTGCCTCCCAGAGGGTTTCCCGCTTTGTGGTGGTTTGCTGTGCCCTGCACAATGACATGCTGGAGGAGGAAGGAGAGGGACATGCGGTCTCCTCTGTGGAAGTGGAGGAGGCGGACCAGGAGGGACTGGATGATGAGCCTGAGGAGGAGCTGGAGCATGGAGGCCAGGAGGCAGCAATGGTCCGACATGCCTGGAGGACAATGGAGGCCCTCACCGTCTACATTTTGCTGCCCTCTGGATCGGTTTATGATATCCCCCGCCCCCCCCCCCCCCCCCCCCCCCCCTCCCCCGGGTTACGCAGTCCTTTGATTCTCCATTTCTTTTTCCCCTAGCTTACTCCTCGTTGCTGGCCTCGAACAGGTTTTGGAACAGGCCGATGAACTGCCCCCAAGTATCCAGGAAGTGTTCCTCTGACCTTCGGATGGCGTACTTAATCTTCTCCAGGTGGAGAAATTCCGAGGGGTCAGCGAGCCAGTCTGTAGCTTTGGGTGGTGCTGCCGATCGCCAGCCGAGCAGGATTCTCCGGCCTGCGATTAGGGAAGCGAGGGCGTTGGCTCCCTTCCCCATGTGTAACTCTGGCTGATCTGATACCCCGAAGATTGCCACTATTGGGCATGGCTTCACCCCCACCCTCACAACCCTGGACATTGCCTTGGAGAAGGCTGTCCAGAACACAGCAAGCTTGGGGCAAGCCCAAAACATGTGGGTTGGCTGGGCCCCTCTGGCACCGTTCACATTTGTCCTCCACCTCCGGGAAGAACCTACTCATTCGGGTTCTGGTCAGGTGCGCTCTGTGCACCACTTTGAGCTGCATTAGGCTTAGCCTTGCGCAGGAAGAGGTTGAGTTCGCTCTGCTCAGTGCTTCGCTCCAGAGTCCCCACCCTGCCCCTGTCTCCAGTTTGTCCTCCCATTACTGTCTGGTCCCGTCCAGTGGTGTTCGAGCTCTGCCCAGTAGCTGTCCGTATATTTTCCTTCTCGCTGCTTGTGCCTATCAGGTCCTCTAGTAGTATGTTTTCTGGGGCCACGACTGTCTCTTTGCGGAGGAAGTGCTTTATTTGGAGGTGTCTCAATTCCTGTCCTTTTGCTAGTTTCCACTTCCTCGTCAATTCATCCAGTGTCGCCAGTCTGCGCCCTACGTAGAAGTCCCCGACCGTCAGTGTGCCCCTGTCCCACCTCCATCTTTTGAAGGTGATATCTAACATGGCTGGGGGGAATCTGTGATTGCCGCATGTGGGGGCCATGGGGGACATTTTAGTTATCCCGAAGTGGGTCCACGTTCTCAGCGTGGCCGCTACCACTGGGCTCGTTGTGTATCTTGTTGATTAGGATGGGAGTGCTGCTGTAGCCAGGGCCCGGAGGGTCATTCCTTTACAGGATGCCTCCCCCATTTGTACCCAATCTGTGTCGGGTTCTTATACCCATCCCCTCACTCTTTCTGCCACTGCTGCCCAGTGGTAGTATTGTAGGCTCGGTAGAGCCAGGCCCCCTCTAACTTTCCCTCTTTGCAGTGTCGGTTTGGGAATTCTCGGGTTCTTGCCCCCCCCCCCCCCCCCACCCCCCCCCCCCCCCCCCCCCTCCCCACACACACAAACATCATGATTAGCCTGTTTATGTTTTGGAAAAAGGCCTTGGGGATAAAGATTGGGATGGATCTAAACAGGAAGAGGAACCTTAGCAGTACGTTCATCTTGATCGTCTGCACTCTCCCCGCCAGGGAGAGTGGGAGTGAGCCCCACCATTGAAGGTATCTTCTTACTTCCTCCACCGGGCTGGCCAGGTTCCACTTGTGGATCTGTGTCCAGTCTCTGGTTATCTGGATCCCCAGGTAACGGAATCTGTTCTGAGCCGTTTTAAATGGGAGCCCCTCCAGCTCTGTCCCTCCCCCTTTTGGGTTCACTGGGAATGTCTCACTTTTGCCCAGGTTAAGTTTGTAGCCCGAGAAGGTTTCAAACTCTTTCAGTATTTGTGGTATTGCCTTCAGTCCCTCCTGTGGCTTTGAGACATAGAGGAGCCGGTCATCTGTATAGAGTGAGACTGAGTGGTACATCTGTCCCACCCAGTCCTTCCTTACCAGCAGTCAGTCCTTCCTCCTCCGAGTTGTTAAAGAATGGGTTAAGAGACATTCCAAATAAATGTCTAATTTATGTTAAGTATCCAATAATTGACACTGATATGTAAAGAAGCTTCAGGTGGCCTTTGGGGCATATGACGTGATGATGGAGTTTTGTACAGTGTTGTGTTAAAGGAAAACAAAGTTGTTTGTGAGAAGGAGCAGAACTTTTGACTTTTTATACAACAGCAGCTAAATGGCTAACACTGGTAGCAGGGGATGGTTGCTGTGCAAATGTGAAGCGTCGAAAGATACTACTTTTCCAGACCCAGCCAAGGAGTGAGTGAGAAAAAAAAGTATTATAAAAAAAAATTATATGGCTGAACCTTGGTTAAAGATGGCTGGATATGACTACCCCCCCTTATTTTCTGAAACCAATGGAGAAGTGCAATTGTTACTTGGACTAAGGTAACTGCCTTGGGAAAGAGGAAACAAGGTATGGCATTGGCTCTTTCTCTACCTTATGACAGTAAAATCCAAAGCAAAGTTTTTTCTGAGCTGGAAATGGAAGAGTTAGACTCAGAAGAAGGTCTGGAGACTCTATTACGTTATATGGAGGAGTGGGTATGAAGCCTGGTCAGATTTTGATAGATTCCGGAAAACAGAGGATATCCCCATTGAAGACTATATAATGGAATTTAGCAGACTATATAAAAGGCTGCAGAAACACAGCCTGGAATTTCCACAGTCTGTGTTGGCATTTAAATTACTGGACTATGCTAGAGTGAGCAACATGGATAGGCTCCTGGTTTTGAAAGGGGTTAGAACATAGAACATACAGTTCAGAAGGAGGCCATTCGGCCCATTGAGTCTGCACCGACCCACTTAAGCCCTCACTTCCACACTATCCCCGTAACCCAATAACCTCTCCTAACCTTAAATTCAGTTTGCGGATAAGGATACCTTAGTCAATCAGATGACAGAGGCCTTAAAAAAAGTTTCTGGGGAAACATTTGATTCCTATGGCTCTGATGACCCAATGGGTCAGTCAGCAATAAAGCAGATTATGGAAGATACACTACTGACAGGATGGCAAAATTGTATGGCTACGAACAGGTTGCAAGAGTATGAAAGGTGACCGGGACCCGGAAATTATGAGGACAGAAACCCAGTTAGAACCTATAATAGGAGGAGGGACATGGAGAATGGAAATAGGAAGATGAACCCAGAAATTCCCAGGGTATGATAAATCAATGTTTTCAATGTGACTCTCAATACCATTATGCTTTCAACTGTCCAACTCGTTATAATAGTGTTTCAAGCGACACATGACACGGAAGAGTCAGAAGAGGAAAATGATAGTGACCAGAAAGAAGGCATTGTCCGATTAACAAACAGTTTTACTCCGGTAATGTGGGTGTTGGTTGCAAAATCCTTCAATAGTGCTGTATTGGACAGTGGCTGCACATCTACTGTATGTAGGATTGACTGGGTAAAATGTTACCTGGACTCTTTGAATGCTGAAAATCGTAACAAGGTTAAGGAATTTGAAAGTTCCACAAGTTTCAGGTTTGGGGATGATAATACTCTGAAGTCGCTGAAAAGAGTGGTGATCCCTTGCAATATTGCCGGAGTGAACCATTTCATTAGCACAGATGTTGTATCAAGTGAGATACCCTTGCTTCTGAGCAGACCATCGATGAAGAAAGCACACATGAAACTGGATATGGAACAGGATAAGGCAACAGTTTTTGGAAAAACGGTGGACTTACAATTTACACAGTCGGGACTCTATTGTATTCCATTACTGACAAATAATATTTCAGGTGCAGTTGTTAAGGATGTGTTCATGGCAGTTGGAAATGGGACTTTAGCTGATAAAAAGCTTGTTGTATTAAAACTGCATAGGCAATTTGCGCATCCATCTCCTCGAATGCTGAAAAATTGATTAAAGGATGCAGGGGTAAGGGATGAAGACTATACTAAGCTGATAGAACAGGTTAGTGATCGCTGTGAAGTTTGTAGGAAGTACAGATGGACACCATCACAACCGATAGTAACCCTACCTTTGGCCAGAGATTTTAACGACATTGTGGCTATGGATCTTAAGATCTGGGATAAAGCTAACAATATATTTATTTTTCATTCAGCAACCAGATTTAGTCAATCAATCATTGTACACAGTAAAGAAAAGAGAATAATTCTGGATCAAATCGTGGAAAAATGGATAGGGACAGGAATGGACCCACCGGCAAAATTCCTTACGGACAATGGGGGCGAATTTGCTAATGATGAGTTTAGGGATATGTGTGAAAATGTGAATATCACAGTTATGAATATGGCTGCAGAAAGCCCATTAGTAATGTTGTGTGTGAAAGAAACCATGCGGTAATAGATGTCATGCTCCGGAAAATTTTGGCAGATAGACCAAACTGCAAGTTAAATTCAGCTTTAGCCTGGGCGGTACATGCAAAGAATTCATTGCAGATGGTTGGGGGCTGTAGTCCCTATCAATTAGTGTTTGGTAGAAATTCTAAAATTCCATCCATTTTGGATGACCAGCCTCCAGCTTGGGAAGGGACTACAATTAGTTCTGCCTCTGCTGAGCATTTAACTGCATCACATAGCAGTAGAAAAGCCTTTTTGGAAGCAGAAGTCTCTGAAAGAATTCGCACAACTTTAAGACATAATGTACGGCCATCAGATGCCGGTTTTCAGCAAGGAGACATAATATACTATAAGAGAGACAATTTTAATGAATGGAAAGGCCCAGGGAAGATCATAGGCATAGATGGCAAAACAATTATTTTTCAACATGGCAATCAAACTGTGAGGGAACATTCATCAAGAATAATGGGTACAGATTACAAATTTTCAAATTTAGACAGAGCAGAGAGACAACACGAGGAACAAGGGTCATCGGGTATGCACGTGTTACAGAACTATGAAGACCAGTTAACTGATATAGACAGTGTTCCTGTAGAGGATCACAATACTTCTGATGAATTAGAACAGGCCATTTTTCCACAATCCGACTGCTGAAAGTTGGTACAAATGTAACATACTTGCCTGAAGGGTCTAGTTAATGGAAGGATGCAACTATTATTCGTAGAGCAGGGAAGACCACTGCAAAGTATAAACATTGGTTGAATGTACAGCATTCAGGTGAGGGAGTCAAGACAATGGATTGGGAACATGACGTTCAAAAATGGAGGGTACAGAAACACAGTGCCCGTTCAGATAATACATCGGATAGTGACAGGTTCGCAGGAAAAGGTCGAGAACTATTGAAAGGACATCCCACAGCAGAAGGGAAAGATCAAGCAGTAGCAGTACAGAACGAGATACCGGGATAGGGTACGTAGTTTATCAAGATCTCAGAACATGGGTAAGACTATAAATACTACTAGGAGTAGAAGACCACATGCACGTGAGATTTTGGTGGCTTCCAATAAATTAGATGAAAAAGTTATCAAAGATGCCAAACAGCACGAACTGCAGAGTTGGAGTGAATTTCGGGTATACACGGAAGTACCGGATAGGAGACAAAGGGCGCGATTCTCCGCCCCCCATGCCGGGTGGGAGAATAGCGGGAGGGCCTCCCGACATTTTTCATGCTCTCCCGCTATTCTCCCCCCGCACGCCTGACCCACGCCACGAATCGCCGCTCGCCGTTTTTTATGGCGAGCGGCGATTCTCCGAGGCCGATGGGCCGACCGGCCGGCCTTCACGCCCATTTTAACACGGCAGCAAACACACCTGTTCGCTGCTGTTGTGAAACGGGCGCCAGATGCCCGTTTGGGGCATTTGGGGGCCCGATTGGCACGGCAGTACCACGGCCGTTCCAAGGGGGGCGTAGGCCCTCGATCGGTGCCCACCGATCGCGGGCTGTGCGTCTGTAATGGCACACTCTTTTCTCTCTGCCGCCCCACAAGATCAAGCCACCACGTCTTGCGGGGCGGCTGAGGGAAAAGACGGCAACTGCGCATGCGCGGGTTGGCGTTGTCCAACCTGCGCATGCGCGGCTGACGTTATCGGCCGCGTCAGCCGGTGTGACGCTTGACGTGTAGCCTTGATGACCGTCGTCAAGGCCGCGCCGCCGTGATGCACTGGGCCGCGCTCCTAGCCCCGCCCGGGGGGAGAATCGGCCCCGGAAGTGGGCGTGTCCCACGGCAGCCTTTACGATTCTCCGCATTTGCGGAGAATCTCGCCCAAAGAGCTCTATTCCACAGATGGATTTGCATGGAAAAGGTTCTTCCGGATAGAACTTATAAGGCAAAGGCCAGGTTTGTGGCAAGGGGATTTGAAGAAAACTTAGAAGATCAAGATTTAAGGGTAGATTCACCTACGGCAGGAAAGGTTATTTTAAAGATCTTCTTGGCTGTATCAGCCACAAAGGCATGGGAATGCAAATCTATAGATATAAAAGCTGACTTTTTGCGGTGGCATCAGCTTCAGAGAGACATTTTTCTCCGTCCTCCGAAAGAGGCAGCTAACATAGAAGGGGTACTCTGGAAGTTGAACAAATGTGTATGTGGATTAAATGATGCATCTAGAGTCTGGTATTTTTCGGTAAGGTCAGTTTTGTTAAAGTTAGGCTGTTGCTAGTTGAAAGCAGATCCGGCAATGTTTTATTGGCACTATAAAATAAATCTTTCTGGCATCTTTATGATGCATGTCGATGATTTTTTTGTGGGGTGGGACTAGTGATTTAAAAGTCATTGTAATCTCTGGTTTGAGGAAAGAATTCAGGGTTGGAAGTCAGGCTTCCGGTGCATTTAAATATATTGGACTGGAAATCGGACAGACTAAGTTAGGGGCAACTTTACATCAGCAATCCTATTTGGAGAGCATCAGCCCAATAGCAATTAGTTGTGATCAGGTTTCACAAAAAGACGCCGTGGTTCCAAAGGTGGAAAAAGGGCAACTGCGAAGTTTAATTGGGCAACTGAATTGGTTAGGTTGACAGGCTAGACCGGATGTTAGTTTTGATGTCTTAGAGTTGAGTACAAAAATGAATGATCCCAAAGTGGAAGACATAATAAGAGTAAATAAAGCGTTAGTCAAACTAAAAATGCAGGAGTGTGTTTTGAGGTTTCCGGTTTCAGGTGACCTTCGGCAAATTAAACTCATAGTTTATAGTGATGCGTCCTATGCAATTTTATGTGATGGGGTTTCAAGCGCAGAAGGTTTTATAATTTTCCTTTTGGGGAATAATGGTAAATGTTTTCTCTTGTGTGGGAAACAAAGAAAATAAGGAGAGTGGTCAAACGCACTTTGGCTGCTGAGACATTAAGCCTTGTAGACGCGGTGGATTTGACATTTTATATATCTCAGATATTGACAGACAGTTTGGGATTAGGGGATTTGGGTAACATACCCACCGAGTGTCACATTGACAATAAATCCCTGTGGGAAAATGTGCACTCTACAAAAAGTGTCTGTGAGAAAAGATTAAGGAGAGACATTGCACGTTTGAAGCAGATGTTGGACAGAGGGGAGATAGCAAAAATTAAATGGGTCGACAGTAGCTATCAATGATCTGACTGTTTTACGAAAAGCGGGGCTAGTCCACAGAAACCTTTGGATATTGTTAATGAAGGGCGCCTGTTTCTGTGACATTGTTTATTTTTCCTTCCAAAACTGAAAAAAAAGAAGGGGGGAAATTGCATGTGTTTTTGAGTTTCTTGTAATTTTGTTTTCACCAAATTATTTTTTTTCTAACCAAGGACGGGGAAACTGTTAAGGAATGGGTTAAAAGACATTCCAATTAAATGTCTCATTTATGTTAATTATCCAATAATTGACACGGATATGTAAAGAAGCTTCAGGTGGCCTTTGTGGCATGTGATGTGATGATAGAGTTTTGACTCTTTATACAACAGCAGCTAAATGGCTAACAGTTGTTCTCTTGTGTGGTGAGGGGGTTGGGGGCGGGATGTCTCTGGATTGCCCGGTCTCATCAAATGGAGATCCTGCAAGACCATGGACATGTGGTCAGTGAGAGGGAAGGATCATTTTGGCTGGCATGAACTATTTACTTGAAACTGCGAAGGGGCAGTGGGTCCTCACCTCTCAGGCGCAGGTCAACCTCGCTGTCAGTGACTGCTTCCTCCTCGGTCAAAGCCACAATCTCTAGGACCCGTTCCTCATAGCGGGTGAGGATATCTGGCATCCCGTCCCCACCTTGGCCCTTTTCTGCTTATTATATGCTATCTTCTCCTGTGATGACAAAGAGAGGAGATTGTGAGCTGCATGCGTAATAGTTTGAGGGGTCAATAGCAGGTGGAATGTATGGGCACCACACCTGGACATGAAGAGGTGTTGGTGGTGGACAGGCCATTCTGAGGAACAAGCATGAAGATCGGATGTGGGCCGGGTGCAGGGTCTCAGCCAGTGATTTGTGGGGGGATAGTGGTTTGGGGATTTGAGGGATGGCAGGCAGAACTGATGCCAGGGGAGAGGTGGTAACCTACTTTTACAGCTCAGTGATAGTCGTTGGTCTTCTACCAACATTGGACGGTGATCCTCCTGGCCATGCTGCCCGCACAAACAGCCACTGTCACTGCCTCCCAGGTGTCATTGCTCACCTTGCTGTTGGTCCTCCAAACCCCTCGGGGGAACAGGGTGCCCCACCTCTCATTCACAACGTCAAGAAGCCTTGTGAGGTTGGCATCCCCAAAGCGAGGAGTGGGTCTGCACGCTGCCATGCTTGTGTTTTGGCTGGGAGTGAATGATGAGGGAGCGTTTAAAAGCAGCGAGAAGCTGGCACACAAATCCAGTGAATCAGATGGCGAGACTGCTGTAATGGCGAGAAACTGGCTGCGGTTCAATTTTGGCACCAAGTGCCATTGAATACGGGCCACGATCCGACCAACACGGCTGTCGAGAAACACCCCACCAAACGCACCCAGAATCACACTTAGAAATCTTTCCGTTGAATCGCACCCAATATAGCCATGTTGCTTTTCAGTAGTCATATGGAATTCTGATATACCAGCAGGCTATTTTGGGATGATCTTGTCACTAGTTCTACAAATACCCTCCACCTTAAGCAAAATGTAACAGGATGATGTTCTCACAGCAGTTTAACCTGCTTTGTTTCTCTGTCATCCCTTAGTCTTTGCTCTTAAATGAATTGAGAATTTAAAAAAGTGGTTGGTACCTCAGTGTTCTCCCTGGAAAAGAGCTAACCATCTCCAATCATGGTATGGCGAGACTTGCACAGTTTTCCCTGTCTCCATATGGTCAAAACAACTGGAAAGCTACATGATACAGAAGTTCAAGACTATACTATACAATGAGCTTTGAAAGCCACTGTAAGTTTTAAATTTCTTGCGTAAACACAAATATGATGCACCCTGTAGGCAGAAGATGTCAGGTTCCTCAACTAGTTTTATTTAAATGCAGAAAGTCCGACTCCACCCAGTCGCAACACAAACCCCTGATTTCCCCAGGGGACAAGATGTCTGAAGGGTGTATTGTAGCAGGAGGAGTAATTCAGAGCCATCAAAGTGCGGTTCGATGGACAAGCCTCCATGTGGGAGAACTAGTTTAGCCCTTAATTAGAAGTTAATTGCAGCTCTTGATATTAGATGCAGCAGGAATTTAAATGCCTGAACAGAAGGACAGAACTTGGTGCAAAGCAAAATGATAACAATTGTTGAAGCACCTTGTTGGAGTAAACAAGTTGAATTCATGCTGTCTACTTCAAAACTTGTTTCTCATTCAAGGGCTTTTATTTTTACCAGTGGTAGTGCTGAGGTATCAGAGGTTCCTGATTTAAAAGATTACCTTTTGAAGCAGGGATAATTCCCCAACTCTTTGAGGGTTTCAACCAGTTGTGTAAGGTTCACAGGAAATACAACTTTTACCAGAGTAGAAAATACCTCTTTCCAAAAAACTACAAAAGTGGTTACATCACAATTTGGTACTCTTTGGTATCTTTAATAGGAAATTTCATATTGTTCATTAAATGTTTTCTAGTTGTGTGAATAAATTCATGAAATCACACAGAGGTTACCTGAATTGTCACATTCAAAATTTTTCACAACAAATTAAATGTTTATAAAACCACAAATAAAGTTCACAGGTGAGTGTTCTTACCAGCTGAGAATTCTGAATTCTCCCTCCGTGTACCCGAACAGGCGCCGGAATATGGCGACTCGAGGCTTTTCACAGTAACTTCATTGCAGTGTTAATGCAAGCCTACTTGTGATAATAAAGATTATTTATTTTATTTTTATATCTATTATCACAAAAAGAGCAGTAACAGCTTCCACAAATTGTTTACGCTGTGTAGAATAGAAGGTTCCAGGTTTGATTTGTGGCCAGCGTTGAATTAGATTATCTCTTTCCTCTCTGCGTACTTGGCTAAGGAGGAAAAAAAAAAAAATCGATCGCGGTTTTCACTCCTGTTTCTCTGAATTCTGCTGGAACGAGCGCTCGAGGATGAAGGATGAGAATCATCATGGCAGTTCCATGCTGGGTATTCAAATGAAATTGACAGCCAAATTTGAGACATGCGTTTATGCGAACATACAATTTAGGAGAAGGAGTAGGCCACACGGCTCCTGCCCCGCCATTCAATAAGAACATTGCTGACCTGAACCTCAACTCCACATTCCCGCCTACCTCTGATAACCTTTCACCCCCTTGTTAATAAAGAATTTATCTAGTTCCGCCTTAAAAATATTCAAAGGCACCGCCTCTTAAGAAAGAGAGTTCCAAAGACTCACAAACCTCTGAGAGGAAATAATTCTCTTCATCTCTGTCTTAAATGGGTGTCCCCTTATTTTTACAATGTGACCCCCAATTCTAGATTCTCCCACAAGGGAAAACATCCTTTGGATTGGATTGGATTTGTTTATTGTCACGTGTACCGAGGTACAGTGAAAAGTATTTTTCTGTGAGCTGCTCAACAGATCATTAAGTACATGGGAAGAAAAGGGAATTTAAAAAAATACATAATAGGCAACACAAGATATATAGTGTAACTACATAAGCACTGGCATCAGATGAAGCATACAGGGTGTAGTGTTAATGAGGTCAGTCCATAAGAGGGTCATTTAGGAGTCTGGTGACAGCGGGGGAGAAGCTGTTTTTGAGTCTGTTCGTGCTTGTTCTCAGACTTCTGTACCTCCTGCCCGATGGAAGAAGTTGGAAGAGTGAGTAAGCCGGGTGGGAGGGATCTTTGATTATGCTGCCCACTTTCCCCAGGCAGCAGGAGGTGTAGATGGAGTTAATGGATGGGAGGCAGGTTCATGTGATGGACTGGGCGGTGTTCACGACTCAGAAGTTTCTTGCGGTCCTGGGCCGAGCAGTTGCCATACCCGGCTGTGATGCAGCCCAAAGGATGCTTTCTGTGGTGCATCTGTAAAAGTTGGTAAGGGTTAATGTGGACATGCCGAATTTCCTTAGTTTCCTGAGCAAGTATAGGCGCTGTTGTGCTTTCTTGGTCCACATCCATCCTGTCAATACCCCTCAGCATTTCCTCATAAAACAACCCACCCACTCCAGGATTCAATCTAATAAACCTTCTCTGAACTACTTCCAATACATTTATATCCTTCTTTAAATAAGAGATCAATACTGTACTGTGCACATTAGTCCAGGTGTGGTCTCACCAATGCCATGTATAAGCATAAACTCCCTACTTTTGTTTTCAATTCACCTCACAATAAGCAATATCATTCTATAAAGTATCTTAATTACTTGCTGTATCTTTATACCAGCCTTTTGTGATTCACGCTCGGACAGTTTTTTTTTCAAACTTTTTTCTGGGGACCCATTTTTATTAACCGGTCAACCTTCGGGACCCACGCAGCCGGCTGTCGCGACACATGTCGGTCAACTTTCACAACCCACGCTGCCCAAACTTGATGACCCACCATTTTCACTTACCTTTAATGCAAAAGATGAGCCTGCTTTCTCCTCACGACCTCACTTGTTTTGTCATTCAATGCTACATTTCTGTATGGGTTGTTCATCAGAGGTCCTGGAGTTCACACCAGCACTGCTTTGCCCTGCTGTGGATTCTCCTGAGCCACTCACTCCAGCAGGTTTAGTTCTGAGATCCTCGCCTGTTTGTGTCTCTGGCCCTCTCTTCCTTATTACAAAACGATCCATTTTAAATGTTACAGTCCTATTGTTTGATGCTGCTGACAAAATGGAGGAATTGTAATCGCGCCCAGAGCATGTGACGTCAGTATTCGAGGCACATGCACTGCTTCCTGCCTCACTTCAGGCAAAAACAGATCTTGATGGGGTGTAGATTAATTTATTCTTAATCTAGGACAAAAGTTCGGCACAACATCGTGAACCGAAGGGCCCATTCTGTGCTGTATGTTCTATGTTCTCCTGAGTCACGGTGCTGACGTCAGGAGGAGTCAGTGCTTCTCGTTGGGCTCTGGGCATGTGCAGAGCACCCGTATTTTTAAAGCCAGTCACGGCCGTCATTTTAAAAGCCGCTCACAGCCGGCATTTTTAAAAACTGCTGCTGCGGCCATTGCGCGTTAATTCCTGTGATCGGGAACACCTCGATTGACGGCTCCACGACCCTCCTGACACCTGCCCGCGGGTTGCGACCCCGACTTTGAAAGTGACTGCACTAGGGCACCCAGATCCCTCTGCATGTTAGAGCTCTGCAATCTCTCACTATTTAGATAATATGCTTATTTTATTTTCTTCCTGCCAAAATGTACAAGTTCACATTTTCCCACATTTTGCTCCATTTACCAGATCTTTGCCCATTCACTTAACCTATCTATAACCCTTTGTAGCCACCTTATGTCCTTTTCACAACTTTCTTTTCTACTTACCTTTGTGTCATCAGCAAATATAGGGACAGCTATTTCTGTGATGTGACTTCTATCCTTTACAGTGAAGAACAATGCAAAATATTTGTTCAATTCATATGCCATCTCCTTAATTTCCAATATTAGTTCCACAAACTCACTTTCTATAAGGCCAATGCTCATTTTGCTAATGCTTTAAAAAATAATAACTGGAGCAACTCTTACTCTCCCCAAACTGAATATAAAATCGCTACATATTATGATCACTGCTACCTAGGGACCTTCACTATGAAGTCATTCATTAATCCTATCTCAAATCACAATGCCAGATCTAGTATTGCATGCTTTCTGGTTGGCGCCAGTACATGCTGTTCTAAGGAATGACCCTGAAAACATTCAATGAATTTCTCATCCAGGTTCCGTCTGCTCATCAGATTTTTCTGGTTTTATCTAAATTTAAATTGCCCATGATTTCTGAGAAGCTCCCATTATTTCTTCCTTTATACCCTTTTCCATCATGTGATTACAGTTAGGAGATCTGTACACCTCTCCATAAGTAACTGTCATGTTAGGTACACTGGTCTAACACTGGCTGCAACTGGGTGCAGCTTAGATCAGAAAGATACTCCAGATCTTGAAGTTAGTTCAATCAGGTTTATTGAACTAATAGCAGTTAGCACAGTTCTCTGTGAGTTTGATTCTCTGCTAACTTAAGTGTAGTTACTCTGTCTGACTGAACCAGACTAGCTCTTAGCCACGTGGTGGAGGTGTGAGATTGTAACAACACCCTTGACTGACTCTCTAGATGTTCATCAGTGGAAAGAGGTGGAGTGTGAGTGCCTCGTGTCTTTTATAGTCAGATCCCACCCCTGAGTGTCCTGCCTGCTTATTGGTCATGTCCTGTTCTCTGTGTCCATTAGCTGCTTGTCTGTATATCATTATGTGTGTATCCGCATATCATGACAGTAACCTCTTGACTGTATAATTTCTCATCTCTACCCAAACAGCTTCCACATCCTGGTTTCATGAACCTATATCTGTCGTCTCTAATGTGCTCATAATATTAATCATTAACTGAGCCTTTTCCTACACCTTTTCCTAGCTTCCTGCCCTTCTTAAATGCTATATACCCTTCAATATCCACATCCCAATCTGTGCCATCCTGCATCCATGACTTTGTAATGGCTATCCAATTATATTTATTTATTTCTATTCACACTATCAGTTCATATGTTTTGTCTTGAATGCTAAGTGCATTTAAATGCAGAGGCCGGAATTCTCTGGCCGTTCACTGGCGACGGGATTCTCTGGTCCTCTAGGTAGATGAAATGACCCAATTAAACAGGCAGCTTCCTCAGTGGCAGTTAACTGTCAATCACCTGAAATTCATTGCCTGAATAGCTGTTGATTACTGTATCTGGAGGTTAAGCTAAAGAGTGACCCTTGACAGCGCTGCTTAAGTAAGGGGCTTTTAAAGAGCATGGTCAGTAAGAGGTGCATGGTCAGTGAGTGGGGATAGAGACTTTTGTGAGGGCCACGAAGAATCCAGCACGAGTTTTCAGGATACAAAGAAATAACATTTATTTACAATAACATATATATATATATATATACAACAGCAGCAACAACTTCCCTTGTTGCTCACTCCTCTCTCCCTCTGGTTCCAAACTGGCCAGCTCTATTTATGCAGGGACTCTGCTAATGATTTCTCCGCCCCCCTCATTGGGGAAGCTCATACTCCCACAGGATTGTGGGATTGTCATTCGTCCCCAGCCAATGGTAGGCAGGCAGGTTAGAACAGAGACTGAATGAATATATTTGGGAATTTGGTGCATGGGGGGAGTGTGGTGTTTTAGATAAGGTCCATTGCAAGTAGTTGAGTGTGCTGAGTGAGGTGTTTGGTAAAGGGTAGGGAGGAGGTACTTTTTTCTTCTACTCTTTCCCAGTCTCCAGTATTTGACTTCCACATTGATGCAGCAGAAGGATCAGGTAAATCAGTAACTGGCATTATTAGAAACCGTGGGCGGAATCGTACCAAAAAGCAACAAAGTGTCAGGCTCGAACTGAAAATTGGCTTGTAACTCTCCAGATACACAGACCAGTTTTCTCTTCAAATATTGAGCCTCTTGGCTGAAAAGAAAAAGAGTGGGCATGGTTTGCACCATCACTCTGGTGGGGTGGAGAAGTTAGAGCTGGCAACTGGCTCCACTGAGATCATCGCGCCATTTTTAAAGGGCACCCAGTTCAATGCTGCAGACTAATGGCCCGCAGCCCCCATAATGTAGCTTTTGGGGCTATCATCCCCTAACATCACCGCCACCTTCCTCCCCCCACCATCCACCATCACAGGCAATGCCCTCACACCCAACCATTATCACCTGCATTTCCCCGCAACCTTCTGTCCATCATCACCGGCATTACCCGCTTACCCCCTGACCAGCATTGCCCCACCACCACCCTGTCCATCATCACCAACATTTACCCCCACCTTCTGACCAGCATTGCCCCCCACCCCCCTGTCCATCATTACTAACATTCCCCCCCCCCACTGTCCATCAATGAACCTGCTTCCCCCCCCCCCCCCCCCCCCCATGGGGCCCCCCGGCACTGTACCCTGGCACAGAGTGCACGGCGAGGCTGGCACTGTCAGGTTGGCACTTCCATGGTGGTACTGCTGGGTTGGACCACCTGGCAGTGCCACATGGCAGTGCCAACCTATGCCAGGGACAGTGCCATGGGCAATGTCCAGGCATGTCGCACTACCAATTAGATTGTTACGAGGGGAGAGCTGACTAAGGTTGATTGAGTAAATAGACTATATACGTTATGATGGCAAATAAACTGCAAGAAATATTTAAAGTCACAAATCAAAATGCTCACCAATAATACATTCCATTAAAAAAACTTTGCAAAAAAGGCCCATCCATGTCTTACTAAGGAAGTTATGGTTAATATTACATTAAAAGAAGAGATTTATAATGTGAAAAGTTTGAGGATTGAGAGTGATTTAGAAACCAGCAAAGGGTGGAAAAAGTAGAATATGAGAGTGAACTAGCCTGAAATATAGAAACAGATTGGAAGAGCCAGGTGGAAAACTAAGTAAACATTGGTTCCTATGAGGCTGAAACAAGAGAAATTATCATGCGAAACAAGGAAATGACAGAGATATTGAATAAATATTTTGCATCTGTCTTCAGAGTAGAAGACACAAGTTACATGACAGAAATTGAGGGTTGCCTAGGGGCTAGAAAAGCAGGAAAATTAAGGTAATTAATACCAGTAGAAAAAAGATACCAGAGAAACATAAGGGATTAAAATCCAATAAATCCCTAGGACCTAATGGCCTACATCGTAGGGTTCTAAAACAGGTAACTACAAAGATAGTGGATACATTAGTTATGGCTTTCAAAAATTCCCCAGATTCTAGGATGGTCCCAGCAGAATGGAAGTTAGTAAATGTAATGCCACTATTATCGTAAAGAGGGAAAGAGAAAACTGGGAGCGACACACCAATTAGCCTGATAGTAGTTGTTGGGGACGTGCTGGAAGTCTTAACAAAGCACTTAGAAAATCATTGTGTGATTAGACAAAATCATCATGGTTTTATGAAAGAGAAATCATATTTGAAAAATGTTCCTGAGTTTCTTGAGGTTGTACCGAGATTGGTAGATAAAGGGAAACCAGTAGATGTAGTATACTTGGATTTCCTTTTTGAAAATGTTTTTAAATTTAGAGCACCCAATCCTTTTTTATCCCAATTAAGGGGTAATTTAGCACGGCCAATCCACCTATCCTGGACATCTTTGGGTTGTGAGGGTGGGACTACTTGAATTTCCATAGGGCATTTGATAAAGTGCCACACAAAAGGTTACTATGCAAGATAAGGACTCATGGAGGTGGGGATAACATATTAGCATGGATAGAGGATTAGTTAACTGACAGCAAACAAAGAATAGGGATAACCGGACAAGTTGTAACCAGTGGATTGTCGCAAGGATTAATGCAGTTGCTTTGGCTATTTCCAATCTATATTAATGACTTAGATGAAGAGACACAGAGTCATGTATCCAAATTTACTGATGATACAAAGCTAGGTAAGAATGTAAGCTGTGAGGAGCAACGAGGCGGTGAAGAGCTCTAGGCAAGGGCAGATGTTAGTGTAGTGGTAATGACACTGGGTTAGTAATCCAGAAATTCAGGTTAATGCTCTGGGGGCATGGGTTCAAATCTCACCATGGCAACTGGTGGGACTTAAATGCAATTAAAAATTTGGATTGTAAAATTAGTCTCAGTAATGGAAACAATGAAACCATAATTGGTTGTTGTTAAAAATCCTCATCTGGTTCTCTAATCACACCCTTACCTGTTCTGTCCTCCATGTGACTCCAGGCCCACAGCAATGCACATGACTTTCAAAAACATTTACAGTACCCAATTAATTTTTTCCAATTAAGGGGCAATTTAGTCTGGCCAATCCACCTCACCTGCACATCTTTGGGTTGTGGGGGTGAAATCCACGCAAGCACGGGGGGAATGTGCAAACTCCACACGGACAGTGACCCAGATCCGGGATCGAGCCTGGGATCTCGGCGCCGTGAGGCAGCAGGGCTAACCCACTGCGCCACCGTGCTGCCCCATGTGCATGACTTTTAACTACCCTCTGAAGTGGCCTAACAAGCCACTCAATTCAAGGAGCAATTATGAATGGTCAACAAATGCTGGCCTTGCCACTGATGACCAAAGCCAGGTTAAGTGAATGGACAAGGTAGTGTATAATGTGGGGAAGTGTGAGGTTCTTCACTTTGGTAATAAGAATGGAAAGCAGAATATTTTTAAAAAGGTCTGAAACTTGCTAATGTTGATATGCAGAGGGACTTGGGTGAATGGAAAAAGTTAGCATCCATACAGCGAGAGATTAGGAAGGCAAGTGATACATTCTCCGTCCCGCCGCACTAGATTTCTGGTGCGACGAGCCCCGGATTTCTCCGTCTCGCCAGCCGGCCAATGGGGTTTCCAACCCAAAGATGTGCAGGTTAGGTGGATTGGCCACGCTAAATTGCCCCTTAATTGGAACAAAAATAATTGGGTACTCTAAATTTATTTTAAAAATATATTCAAACAAAAAAGAAAAACTCACCAACACTACATCAATTATTGATCCTATTGATTCAGTTCATGAAAGGATCTTCAGAAATGGACACCTTAGCAATGAGGCATCACTGTAACTATCAGACACATTACAATGACATTATTGCCACCTCTTCTGCCACAAGCTCTCCTGTGTTGGCCAAGCTTAGCCAGAGTAACTTTACTGGTGAATGTGTCAAGCAACTGGGCATCATTGTCAGCATCATGTACATCATGACAAAGCCTTTTTGCCACCATAATAAAACACCAATTCTATGGTTCTAAATGTTACTATTGCTACTGGGAAACCATAAACCAAAGTAACCAAATTTACTGATTGACCCTGAAATAAAGAAATTATCAACAAGATTGCACTTTTTATAATTTTTACTTTAACACAAATCAGAACTGCCACAAATTATACATTAAATATTTATTTTCCAAGTAATGGGCAATTCAGCATGGCCAATCCACCTACCTTGCACATCCTTTGGTTTGTGGGGGTGAGACCCACGCAGACACAGGGAGAATGTGCAAACACCACACGGACAGTGACTTGGGGTGGGGATCGAAACTGGGTCCTCAGCACAGTGAGGCAGCAGTGCTAACCACCATGGCACCCTTGCTGCAAATTATACATGAATGTGCAAACTCCACACAGGTTAGCGAGTTTTTCTTCTATTGTAGACGATAGTTCGAGAGAGCACCACCTCAAGAGATGTCTACATGATTGGGGCACCAAAGACATGAGAATGTCTTTGTCGTGATGTTGGTAGTGATGATCATGATATCCAATTACGAAATGTGGCCAGTGCTGGTTATTTTTACCTGCCCCTTAAAGCCTAGACTGAATGATAGGTTGTGGAAGGAGAGATTGCACTTGGTGCTGCAATTTAAAAGTAAATTATAAGAGGTGCCAACTTCATATAAATTGCAGGTCTGTAAATCAAATATGTTTGTGTCACATCATTTTATTTCCTCATTATGTTGTTGATACATATAGAGAGTTAATGTTTACATTTGGATTGACACACATCAGAAAGATATTTTGGATGATCCATCCAAGAGTCCAAAGGTGGCACAGTGGTTAGCATTGCTGCCTCACGGGTGCCGAGGTCCCAGGTTCGATCCCGGCCCCGGGTCACTGTCCGTGTGGAGTTTGCACATTCTCTCCGTGTTTGCGTGGGTTCCATCCCCACAACCCAAAGATGTGCAGGGTAGGTGGATCGGCCACGCTAAATTGCCCCTTAATTGGATAAAATGAATTGGGCACTCTAGATTATAAACAAGAAGAGTCTAAAGGGGATTTATTCTGGAAGGTGACACTGTCCATCACATTGTGCGGGATTCTCCGGTTCCCCAGCTGCATGTTTCTTGGCAGCATGGGTTTGCTGGCACTGGGATTCTATCTTCCCGCCGCTTGTCAATGGTATTTCCCATTGGAACCACCCTGCACTGCTGGGAAATCCACGGGCGGGGATGTGCTGTCAGCAGGAAAAATGAATCTCGATGACCGGAGAATTCCGGAGTTTGTTTATTTCTGGAGGAATGATCATGGATTACCAATGTCTGGATTCACTGAGCATTCTGTGGGGAAATCCGGTTTATTCATTAACATAACAGGTAACCCTGAATGACTGGAAATCATATCCCCACGTTACAGCCAATCGATCTGATATTTCTGCATGTGTATTCTTCAGTTCAAAGAAGAGATGCATGGGTGCGATTCAGCCACTGCGTTGCACCCAGCGCAGAGCTGAGCACAACGGGTAAATCCCGCTCGAGCCCCAAATCGGGCTCTGCGCTGGGCCAACCGCGAGTCACCTGATTTGCTCTGCCTGGAGCAATCTGGATTTCACCTAAGTGGCCGTGATCCAGATCAGCATATTTAAATGAGCCATTAGGCAAACATGTGGACGCCGTTTTCACCCGGCGCCTGGGAATCAACAGCCTTGCCTGCAAGACCCCGACACAGCGCCGTTTAACACTAGTTTCCACAAAGGTGGACCAGGCATGATGCCACCTAGTGTGGACTCACCGGCCATTAGAGACCCACAGGGACAGGGTGGGGTGGTATCCTGGCACTCCCCCTTGTACCCAGGTACTTTGGCACTGCCAGCTTGGCACCCTGGCAGTGTTACCCTAACACTGGCATTGCCTGGGATTGGGACCGGAGGAGGGGCTTGTTCAGTAGAAGGGGTGCTCCAGGTTCCAGGCCACGAAAAGGTGGGGCTGAAGGGGGCGATAGAAAGTGTGTGTGTGTGGGGGGGGAGGGGGGGAGGTGCAGAGATTTGGGCTGGCAGTCAAAATGGAGCTCTGGGCCGGGATTCTCCAAAATCCTGGCCAAGTGTTGACACCAGCGAAGAGACCGGAGTGGTGGACGCCGGCATCAACAGCCCTCCTGGCCCAGCAATTCAGCGGCCTTCAGGGGGCTAGCACGGCGCCGGAGTGGTGCACGCTGCTCTGGCGCCGAAAGACGGCCCTGCACAGCTGGTGCGGGTCCGCGCATGCGCGCAGTTGCCATCTCCACGCAGGTGCATGAGCGTGGTTGCCATCTCCGCGCTTTTGTGGAGCAACATGTCGGGGACCTTACAGCGGGCCACGCGGAAGGAGGTAGGCGCCACTCCAGATCACGGCTGCCCGCCAATCGGAAACCCCCGGTCACAGGCCTGGACCCTGTGAAGGACTCCCCCCCCCCCCCCGGAGTCAGATCCCCCTGCCCCCCCAACCCCCCCCCCCCCCCCCCCCCCCCCACCAGGGCAGCCAACGCGGCTGAGGGTCCGAGCTCCCTCTGGGTGGTATCAGGTTGGAACCATGCCGGCGGGACTCGGTGGAACCCGGTGGAAGTTTGGTCCGTCGCCCATGGAGAATCGCTGAGGGGGGCCTATTTCAGCAGCCCCCGACCGGCGCTGTGGCATCCGTGCGGGCTTGATTGGCACCAATTCTCCTGTCGCCATAGAATCGCGTCCCGACGCTGGAACGGCGTGGCGGGAATTTCCCGCGCCTGCCGATTCTCCGACCCGGCACGGGCTTGGAGAATCCTGGCCCTGATCTACAAGGAATCATAACGACAAAGCGTCGGTGAATAGCAGGGTGAATCTTCGTGCTGCAGCCATGGAGAAACACCCTACCAAATGCAATCGAAACTGGACTTAGTTTCAATTCTGCTGAATCGCTGCCCATGTTCTCACAATTCCCCAGTTGTAGGTGTGTTTTTAAAGTTATGTTTGTTACTGAGTGCCAAAGGACGGAAAACTCCCCCATTCATTGTTGTTGATGCTTTAGGGAAAGGGCAAGATGCGATCACCTGGTGATTATGTTGCAATAGTAATATGTGACAGTGACTAGGTATGTGATGCATGGTCATTGTGCAAATCCCATTGCATTTGTGTTGTTGATGGCTAATGTTTTGTGTACATCCCATGTAGATTCATAGGATTGTACCAAAGGCAGCTGAGGGTTACAATCATTTCTTGTTCCTTTTAATCCACATTTCTGCAAAGTCCAACTTGCACAAATGTGTAGCTCAGCTCTGTCACGTCTGCGAAGTAGTTCCACAGGTATGTTAATGAAGTTTAATAATAATGCTCGAGAAATTCTCAGTGAATGTTGCCGAGACAAGTGAGATTAGTTATTATCTTGATGCTCGTAACAGTACCGAGAATGAAAGCTGCTCGTGACATGTTCTGCCATCTCTACACCACATCAGTAAAAGAATGAGTTTAGGAATCAATTTTGTGCATGTTCTTCACTGTAAACATCTTACTATTTGACATGGTGGTTTCAGGGAAATACCGTTCATCCTCCGGCACATTATATCCACTACCAAAGTATCATGTTCGGAGTGCTTCAAAGACGGCATCCACGTCAGGGGATATGGTGATGCATTGTACGTTTCATATTCATGCATCAAAGGTTTAGAGACACTAGCTTCAAATGCCTTCAGGTCACATTACAGGTGCTACAAGTTTGAATATTTGCTCCTGGCTATTGACATTTAATGTGGCAATTTCAAGCAGGTAGTTCAAAAAATGGGTTTGGTGGAAAAGGAACCTTGCCTCAGAGGGGGTGGAGAAATTGGTTGTCAACTAGGGTGTTATTTGGCATTTAGTTCTTCTGGTTCGTAAACCTGTTGATCCACCTAAATTATGGGGGAGGTGGTGGTGTGGTCATATTGCCACTGGATTAGTAATCCAGAGACCCAGGGTAATGCTCTGGGAACACAGGTTTGAATCCCACCTGGAAAATGGTGAAATGTGAATTCAGTGCAAATCTGGAATTAAAGGTCTGATGTTGACCAAAGTAAGATAGCCATAAAGACCCATCTGGGGAAGGAAATCTGCCATCTTTACCTGGTCTGGCCTACACATGACTCCGGATCCACAATGATGTGTTTGACTCTTAAATAATCTTGCATGTCACTCAGATCAAGGGCAATAAATCAGTCAAAAACACCCACATTCCAAGAATGAATAAAAAAAACAATTGAAAGGTTTGAGGAATTGCTGTTTGATGTTCAATAGCTGGGAAACAATTATGCACTGTCATTGCCCAACTGGATTCAAAATGAAGCCCTTCTAGATATTGAATAACATCTTGAGAGCCAAAGTTAATTGATTTTACTGTGATGCCTGTTAAGAATGAGGAAGAGGGTTGATTTATTTGATCTGACAGGTTCTGGTGATGAAAGATTGTTATTTGGCAGAAATACCTTTGCTGGTTGAACAAAGAGTTCATTTCCTAGAAATCCATAGAATCCTTGAAGTGCAGAAGGGGGCCATTTGGCCCATTGAGTCTGCACCGACCCTCTGAAAGAGCACTCTATCTGGTTCTGGTGGAGCTGAAAACCCTGGGCGAAATTCTCCGCACCCGCGGAAAGTCGTAAAACCGTCGTAAAAATCGGGAGCGTTTTACGATGGTCGCGAAGGCTTCATTTCCCGACGGATTCACTTCCTGGAAATGGGCTAGTAGTGCGGCCGCGTCAATTACGTGCGTGATGACGACGGAACGCGACGACGACACGATCACGCCCACGTGACGCCGCCCGACACCGTAAAAAGGCGCGGGCGACCACAGAATCTGTCGGGCAGGATGTCGGAGCCGAGGAGAGCTGCTCCTCGCTTTGTTGATGCTGACGTCGAGGCGCTGCTCGATGCCGTGGAGCAGAGGAGGGGCATCATCCGCCCGCGGAGAGGGCATCGCCAACCTGCCAGCGCGGTACGCCAGGCCTGGCGTGACGTGGCTGCTGCCGTCAGTGCTGTGGGGCAGACCCCTCGCTCAGCTGAGCAATGTAGGAAGAAGCTACACGACCTCACCAGGTCTGCCAGGGTAAGTGCCATGAGGGTGCCCCCTAGTCACAACCATCCCTCCCCCTTAACTTAAGCACCCCCCCCCCCCCCCCCCGGCACGGGAGTGGGGGGGAGAGGGATTGGGGCAGAGTTATTTGAGGATGGTTCACAAAGTTGTCGCAGACCCAGTGCTCTGGCCCCGAGGAGAGATGCAATCGTCTTATGACAACTTGCCCCCCCCCAAACTGTGCCAGTATCTGAACGGACTGCTGATACCTACCGTTTTGTAACGATCTACCTATGTTCCCTCCCCCAACAGGCCAAGGCCGCTCACAACCACCGTGAGTGGCACAAGACTGGAGGGGGTTCGCCCAACCTGCACCCCCTCAGCACCTTTGAACAGAGGGCCCTGGACCTTGTTGGGGGGTCTGCCAGCCGCGATATCGCGCTATGCGAGGTTGGCGGAACTGCAGCAAGTGAGACAACCCTACCTGACAAACACTCACCCCTCCCCCATCCTCTGTCCCTTCACACACCCTGCCCACTGGGACACCTCCCCCATCCTCTGTCCCTTCACAAACCCTGCCCACTGGGACACCTCCCCCATCCTCTGCCCCTTCACAAACCCTGCCCACTGGGACACCTCCCCCATCCTCTGTCCCTTCACAAACTCTGCCCACTGGGACACCTCCCCCATCCTCTGTCCCTTCACAAACCCTGCCCACTGGGACCGTACAGCGGCCTGCCGAGCAAATCGAAATAACCCGTCTCATTCTCTTCCCTAGGACGTGATGCCGAACGACCAGGGCCGTCTGCCTCCAGACGGACACAGGAATCTGCCGCCACCTCACCCGGGGCCTCACAACAGAGGGTGCCCGATCAGCGGGCAGCCCCATCCGCCCCAACCCAATCTGCGGACCAGGACGCACAGAGGGTTCGAAGTCCACTACCACCAGAAATGACCAGGGACAACCCTCCTGTCGCTGAGCAGCCCCACACCCTGGAGGAGGCCCTAAACATTGAGAGCGTCGGGCTTGCGGCACTGCTTTCTCCCACCACATCCATCATCCCAGAGGGGTTAGGTACTTTTTGGCGCAGCCATTTGGGCGCGGCCGTTTTGGCGCGGCTGTTTTGGCGCCAACCCGTTTTGGCGCCGGCTGTTTTGGCGCCGGCTGTTTTGGCGCCGGCTGTTTTGGCGCCGGACGTTTTGGCGCCAAAATAACATTTCTTTATTATTAGCCTCAGGTGAGTTGGCTGGTGCGGGTGCGTTGAGTTGGGTGCTGGTGCGTTCTATCACCATCTGTTTATATATTGGCGTTATATATTGGCATTATTGACGTTTTGGCACCAAAATAACATTTCTTTATTTGTGAATTAGCCTCAGTTGAGTTGGCTGCTGGTGCGGGTGCGTTGAGTTGGGTGCTGGTGCGTTCTATCACCATCTTTTTATATATTTTTTAACTAAACCAATTCACATACCCATATGATGGCTGAGGCAGTATCAACGAAACGTGGTAAAGAAAAATTTGTTCATAACGGATTCCTTTACGTCTTTGACAAAACAAGCAAAGGTGACAGCGAAGTGAAATTTTGGCGTTGTGAGCAAAAAAAACCGGTGCAAAGCACGTCTCCATACTAAAGCTGCAAACGTGGTGAGGCAGCTGAACAGCCATTCGCATGATGCTTCTGCTGCACAAGTAGAGGTTGCAATCGTGAAAACTAAAATAAAAAAGAGAGCACAGGAAACCCTTGAGGCACCGACTGGAGTTGTTAATGAATGTTTGACAGACATATCCCAAGCTAGTCTACCCGCCATTCCTAATATATCTGCTTTGAGGAGAATGATAAGCAGAAAGCGTAATTATGTATTGAACGCCCCCACCAATCCAAGTGATTTACAACAATTGATTGTGCCAGAATGCTACAGGATATATGTCCCTCAACCAGTACTGGAAGAAAAATTTTTACTTTGTGATAGCGGACCAGGTCACGACCGGATATTAATCTTCGGAAGACAGAGCTGGCTACAGCACTTATTGACATCTGATATGTGGTTTGCAGATGGCACATTCAGTATTGCTCCCAGCCTCTTTTCTCAGATATATGTAATTATGGTAAAAAAACACGGAGGAGTTACTCCTACGGTTTATGCTCTTTTGCCCAACAAGCAACGCACCACATATACGAGAATGTTCGCATTATTGAAAGAAATCGAACCCAACTTGAAACCCAGTTCAATCGTCTGTGATTATGAACAAGCTGCGCACAGTGCTATGAAAGACATATTCCCTGATGTTCAAATAAAAGGATGTTTTTTTCATTTAGCTCAAAATATGCAAAAACATCTAGCTAGTATGGGGTTCCGTAGTTTGTATAACACTGATCCAGATTTCGCGTTAAAAGCTAAAATGATTATTGCCATTGCCTTCGTCCCTTTGAACAAAATCGATGAATATCTGGATGCTTTAGCGACCCAACTGCCGCAAGAACTTCAAGATTTACTGAACTGGTTTGAAGATACATATGTTGGTCGTCTGAACAGACGAGGAAATGGTAGACGACAACCTTTATTTTGCCCTGAGATTTGGAACCTTTATCAGAGAACATTAAACGGGGAAGACCGCACAAACAATAATGCAGAGGCAGCCCACCGTCGATTGAAATATGAACTTGGCATGCATCATCCCACCATATGGAAACTAATTGATGGCCTGCGTAAAGTACAGAAAGGTAGAGATGCATATTATGAAAGGTTACTAGCCGGCCATGAACCGCCACAAAAACTAAAAAAGTATAGAGATGCAGATAAAAGAATACATGAAACTGTTCTTAAATTTGAAAACATGGATGCTATCGAGTACTTGAGGAGCCTTGCTCATAATTACCAAATGAACTAAACTAAAGGTTTTTGAACTTTAGTTTTTAACTAAATGAACTAATTTAAGGTTTTTAACTAAATGAACTAATTTAAGGTTTTTAACTAAATGAACTAATTTAAGGTTTTTAATTTACAATAAAGATAAAAGAATACATGAAAGTGTTCTTAAATTTGAAAATTTGAGTACTTGAGGAGCCTTGCTCATAATCACCAAATGAACTAAACTAAATGAACTAATTTAAGGTTTTCTGTCGTCTGCGCCCAAACGGCCGCGCCAAATTGGCTGCGCCCAATTGTCCCATGGCGCCCAAACGGCTGCGTCCAAACGGCCGCGCCCAAACGGCCGCGCCCAATTGTCCCATCCCCTCCCAGAGACACACACCTCGGCGGGCCTATTTAGTGATGAGTCTCCTGGGGCACAGTCTGGTTGGCACATCACAGCTGAGCAGGTACAGCAGGTGGAGGTCGGAGCAACAGAGGGCCCGGACTCGCGGAGGCCAGACCAGGCCCAGGATGCAGCTGGCTCCCAGACGTTTTCTGAGTTCCTGGAGTTTATCAACCCACCCGCACAGCCGATGCCTCAGGAAACCCAGGGAAACAATGGCGGGAGGAGGGCTGCCTTCCTGGCTCTGCAGACGCTGTTAGAGGAGTCGAACCGCGTCCAAGAGCAGGGAGTGGTGCCGCTCACGGCAGAGACCCAGTCCGACACCGCACGGGTGGCATCCGCGGTGGAGGCAATGGGTCAGGTTATGCAAGACGTTGGGGTTAATGTGCACGCGTCATCCTCGGCCCTGGACAAGGTTGCCCTCTCACAGGCAGCAATGTGCCAGAGCCAAAACGACATTGCCGGCGCCCTGCGGGCCATGGCCGAGTCTCAGCAGGTCATGGCCCAGTCGCAGCACGCCATGGCACAGTCCCAGCAGTCGATAGCACAGTCCCAGCAGTCGATAGCACAGTCCCAGCAGTCGGTAGCACAGTCCCAGCAGTCGATAGCACAGTCCCAGCAGTCGGTCACGGAGACCATCAACCGCCTGACACGTGCTGGATGGCGTCGTGCACACACAGGTTGAGGTCGCACAGTCCCTGGTGGGAATGTTTAACTCCCTGGACTCCGTCTCTGCAAACCTTCGGATCCTGGTGGATACCGTTGCAGACCTCCAGGACTGGCAGCGCCAGGTGTCGGTGGTGCGACGGGGCACCTCCCCGCTCGCACCTCTGTCCCAAAGTGAGGCCCGGGGGCCACCGGGCTCCCCGAGGGAGGAGGAGGTTTCGGGGCCCGTCCCATTAACTCCATCACGGGACGTCCCGGAATTCTCGGCCTCCCCCCGTCCCATCCCTGGTGCATCGGGTGGGCAGCAGGCAGAGCAGGGTGGCACAATGTCACCCGAGACGCCCGCAGAGCAGCCTGGCCCATCAAGGCCTGGTCGCCCCAGGAAACGCTTAGCCAAGGAGAAACGAGTCGAGGGGGGCGATTCGCAGCAATCCTCCTCCACTCCTGCTGTATCATCTGGGGAGTCACTTAGACGTAGTGTTAGGGCCCGTAAGGCAACTAAGATAGACACTGAGTAAATTGGCATGGGTGAAGGGCACAGTTTAGTTGTAGGGGCTAGGGCACCTGTAAATAATTTTTAATATTAAACGCACTGTTCCACCTTACTTGTAATACCGTGTGATTGTTCCACAGCCACAGGAATCGTGATGGTGACCGAGTGTCGCTGGGGGTGACGGGTGGTGAAACCTCGGTGCCGGGTGTGCAGTCCCTGCCCCTACCCCCCTCCCACAGGTAGCCCACGCGGGCACGTGATGGAGTGTCAGTGACGAACTCAGCGGCCACCAAGGTGGATGGTTCAGCTATTGCCATGGGTCAGACTCTCTCTAACGATTCTGAGCTCACAGCTCTTCGCAGAGCGGGCTGTCATCATTCCACATGGCACTGATCACACCCGCTGACACAGCCATCAATGTTGTGCCATTCCGTCTGTACCCAGTGATAAGCGTCATGTCGAAGTGGAGCAGTGTACACTGAGGGGGGGGGGGTGGTTGTGGTGGTGGCAGTTGTGTGTTGACCCTCTGCATGACTAGCGATGCAGGTGGTGGTTTGGTGTTCATCGGGGACGTCACATGCGATGCGTGAACCGTGCTGCCACCAGGGCGTCGCGTGCCCGCCGTCCTTGCCGGGTCCGTCGTGCCGCCTCCTGGACATCACCAGCACCTGGGTCGTGTCTGCGTTCTGCGCCCGCCACTCCGCCAGCCTCCTCCTCCTCCTCCTCCTCCTCCTCCTCCCTCGCCTCCTCCTCCTCCTCCTCCTCCTCCTCTGTGCTGGCACCACTGCCACTAGCTTCTCCCTCCGCCTCCTGCAGCAGGTCATCTCCCCTCTGCATCGCGATGTTGTGCAGCGCACAGCAGACCACAACAATGCGAGCGACCCTGTCGGCCTGGTACTGCAGGGCCCCTCCGGAGCGGTCCAGGCACCTGAATCTCATCTTCAAGAGGCCAAGGCAGCGCTCCACCACACCCCTGGTTGCTGCATGGGCCTCGTTGTATCGTGTTTCCGCATTGGTCTGAGGCCTCCGTATAGGCGTCATCAGCCAAGACCTCAGTGGATAACCCCTGTCGCCTAGCAACCAGCCCCTCAGCCGGGGGGGACGTCCCTCAAACATCGCAGGTATGAACGACTGCGCCAGTATGTAGGAGTCATGCACACTCTCTGGGAACCTTGCACAGACGTTCATGAACCTCATGTGGGGGTCGCATACCACCTGGACATTAATGGAGTATGTCCCCCTTCTTTTTGTGAACACTTCCTTGTCCACAGCAGGCGGGCGCATGGTGACGTGAACACAGTCGATTGACCCCTGAACCCTCGGTATCCCGGCCACACTGGCAAATCCACGGGCTCGTGAGTCTTGACTTGCTTGGTCCTCGGGAAAGGTGATGTAGCGGTCCGCGATGGCATAGAGGGCGTCGGTCACATCCCGGATGCACCTGTGCACCGATGACTGGGAGATCCCGGAGACGTCCCCGCTCGGAGACTGGAAGGAGCCGGTAGCATAGAAGTTCAGAGCGACCGTCACCTTGATGGCAACCGGGATCGCGTGTCCTCCCCCCGTTCCACGTGGGGCGAGGTGCGACAGGAGTTGGCAGATATGTATCACCGTCTGCCTACTCAGCCGGAGTCTTCTCCTGCAGGTGATGTCCGGCATTGTTAGGAAAGAGACCCGGACACGGTACACCCTCGGCTTTGGTCGTCGCCTCTGGCGCCGTGGCTGCACCCTCACTCTCTCCTCTTCCTCTTCCTCCTCCTCCTCCCCCCCATGCTGCTCGACGACTGGCAACTCCTCGGCCCTTCCCTCTGCTGCTGCAGCTGGCCCTGCATCCACTGCGGGTTGTGGCTGTGGATGCTGCTGCATCTCCAAATCCAGTAGAGCGGCCCCAACCACTGTGCAGAACATCGCCGTTCTGTTCCCATACATCGTGCTAACCTACAGATGGGTGGTGGGGGGGCAGAGAAACGGGACATGTTAGACGGAGGTTAGTCGACACCTCGGCAGTCGCCTGCCACGGGATACCTGTGTGTCCCGGTGGCCTGGTCGCGCTGCTGACACGCGGTCAGCCTAACCCCTGGTCACTTTCTGCATCCAACGGCCAGTAAACTATGGCCTCCTCACGGGTGCGTCAGTGGCCTGTGGCCGGAAGCCACAGGGCAACCAGCGGCCGTGTCCTCGTGACCTGCACACCATGGCATGGTGGCAGACATTTTGTTACGGGGTTGGACAGCTCACTCTCTACCTAACCCCCCCCCCCTCCGTCGCCCCCCACTGCCTCCCCCGTCTCCCCAACTGCCTCCCCCGTCGCCCCCCACTGCCTCCCCCGTCTCCCCCACTGCCTCCCCCGTCGCCCCCCACTGCCTCCCCCGTCTCCCCCACTGCCTCCCCCGTCGCCCCCCACTGCCTCCCCCGTCGCCCCCCACTGCCTCCCCCGTCGCCCCAACTGCCTCCCCCGTCGCCCCCCACTGCCTCCCCGTCTCCCCAACTGCCTCCCCCGTCGCCCCAACTGCCTCCCCCGTCGCCCCCCACTGCCTCCCCCGTCGCCCCCCACTGCCTCCCCCGTCTCCCCCACTGCCTCCCCCGTCGCCCCCCACTGCCTCCCCCGTCGCCCCAACTGCCTCCCCCGTCGCCCCCCACTGCCTCCCCCGTCTCCCCCACTCCCCCCGCTCTGGACCCCCTCCCGTTCTCAGGGATGCCTTCCCCGTTGTGGCCAGACTCGAGCGGTGCGCTGAGTGGTACGCAGAGTGGTGCCCTGACCTCCTTCAAGCTGTCGTCAGCCAGGCCGACTGGTTGACGAATTTAAAAAGCAGGTGTGTTTCACGACGTGGAAACAGGGCGCCATGACGTCGGGACTTCGGCCCATCCGGGCTGGTGAATAGCGGGGGGGCTATCAGTGGCGATTCTGGTCGTGTCAGGGGCGGGAAGGAGGCGTTTGTCGGGAATGGCGACTCCGACATTTTGCGGGGTTCGGAGAATAGCGGGAGGGCGTCGGAACAGCGTCGCCGTAAAAATTTCCGACGCCCGCTATTCTCCGACCCGTCGTGAGTCCGGAGAATCGCGCCCCCTTTATTTATTGTAAATTATTTATTGCTGCAATATCAGCTGAAGGTTAAATCGCTCTTGTTATGGTCTCCCAGTATTTGCTGCTGTTTTCAAGGCTGGGAATAAACTGCCCAATTCAGCACCTTTGATTATAGACTGAAGTTCAAGAAATAATTTTCCCTTCTGAACAAATGCCGCAAAATTGAACAAGTCTGTGAAATTTATTGCTTGGCATCAGGCACCTATGGCTAATGGATTTATTTTGAAGCTGTTGATGAAAGTTTGCATGTCATAATGAAAGGGCAGCATGGTCGAATAGTGGTTAGCACAATTGCTTCACAGCTCCAGGGTCCCAGGTTCGATTCCCAGCTGGGTCACTGTCTGTGCGGAGTCTGCACATTCTCCCCGTGTGTGCGTGGGTTTCCTCCGGGTGCTCCGGTTTCCTCCCACCGTCCAAAGATGTGCAGGTTGGATTGGCCATGCTAAATTGCCCTTAGTGTCCAAAATTGCCCTTAGTGTTGGGTAGGGTTACTGGGTTATGGGGATCGAGTGGAGGTGTGGGCTTGGGTAGGGTGCTCTTTCCAAGAGCTGGTGCAGACTCGATGGGCCGAATGGCCTCCTTCTGCACTGTAAATTCTATGATTCTATGAAAGATATTTAACCAGAACTTGAGCATGTTCTTTTGGTAGGAAGAATATACTGTTTAGAGGTGACATTTGCCAAATTCTTCCCATCAACCAAAAACAAGCTCAAACACAAATAATTTGTTCTGCTCTGAAACTAAGGTCATAACTTTACACCCCTTCTCATCAGTGGTGTCTCCTGGTTCTTCCAAAGTCCCACCCTGGATACGAATGCCCCAGAAAAGGATGACATCGCTGATATTTTTGTCAAAAAAGCCAATAAACTGTGGTCAGTTTCCGGTGTTGACCACTATACAGCGCAATATGGCGGACTTTGGACAATACAGGATCTGTTTGTGTCCACTCACCGCTGGGCCGCTGTGACTGGCAATGTATCCATGAAGTTCAACAAGGCCACCACTTTGCCGGCTCTGAGGGAATTGGGCATCATGTCGGTAGTGGAAGTCTACTTAGTGCATCTGTGTTCACAATCTGTGTGCCTGGTCAGTGCTTGGGCGGGTATTCAGACAACTCCAACAAAAGAGCCTATCTCTGGATACGGGCAGATGTGATGAGCAGGAGAGCCTCATCCTCCCTGAAGAGTCCCAACAACGGTTTGTTGTCCCAACATCAGTATTGCACAATGCTGCCCATACATGTATTGGTGAAACTTTCTGACTGTGAAAACCACGGCCAATCCTACATTCTCGATTTGTGTGTAGTTTCACTCTGCCACAGTCAGTGCCCTGGAGGCAAGTGCAAACAGCTGCTCTCTACCGTCGTCCATACGGAAGTTAGTTTAATCTTTACTTGAGTAAACGCCAATTCCTGTGGTGTGCTCCATGCCCATGGCTGACTTTTCTTTTGCAGGATGTGCTAAGTCTCGATGGGCCGAATGGCCTCCTTCTGCACTGTAGGGATTCTATGACATCCAATATTATCTAGATTGCCTTCGAAAGATGGATGTTTATTGAATGAAGAGTGTACTGTTACATAGATTGATGTTATACAGAGGTCTAATGACATAACCCCTCTCCTCCCAAACATCCGGCTCTGTGCTTTTTCATTCAGCATAATGTTCTTTTTAGCAATTAAAAACATATTCTTTGCGGATATGAATGCCTCAAAATTATGAAAAACACTGGTTCAGACAAAATGTTCATTCTGAAAAGGTATTCATAAACAAGGTAATGTAAATTAAAAATCAATATAATTTAAAGGTTTCTGTACACCAAACGAAAGACGTAAATGTCGCATTTTCTTGTCAGGGGTTGCCTGACTGGCTGAATCTCTCCCAATGCTTTTGGTTCCGATTTATGGCATCACCTGTATTTTGATTTATGTTCAACTTCCTTAATTCATTGCTACTTGTGATCCAGGAATCCATAGAACCCCTGCAGTGCAAAAGGAGGCTATATTTTGGGCAGCGCGGTAGCACAAGTGGCTTCACAGCGCCAGTGTCCCAGGTTCGATTCCCGGCTGGGTCACTGTCTGTGCGGAGTCTGCACGTTCTCCCCGTGTGTGCGTGGGTTTCTTCCGGGTGCGCCGGTTTCCTCCCACAGTCCAAAGACGTGCAGGTTAGGTGGATTGGCCATGCTAAATTGCCTTTAGTGACCAAAAAGGTTAGGAGGGGTTATTGGGTTACGGGGATAGGGTGGAAGTGAGGGCTTAAGTGGCTCGGTGCAGACTCGATGGGCCGAATAGCCTCCTTCTGCACTGTATGTTCTATGTATGTTCGGCCCATCAAGTCAGCACCTGCCCTCTGAAAGAGCACCCTACCTAGGCCCACACCCCTGCCCTATCCCTGTAACCCCACCTAACCTGCACACATTTGGACTGTTTGCTTGGAGATGCTCTGCTCCTTTTTGACATCATTTCAACTTATTTTACTCTGTTTATCTTCATTTCTATCCCCTTTCTTTTTTAATACATTACATATCTGCCCTGCTCGTTTTCACAGCCACATCTCTCTCCTCAGCAAGTCTCCAGGCTCATTCCACATTTCCGACAATCATCAATACTCTTGTGATATTAAATGCTCCTTCAATGAATGCTCTCACGCTTCGCAAGATCCACCCTCACCTCTATGGCATTGCTAAGGCAACCCACATGGGTTATGCTTTTTGTCATTCAATCTTACTCCGGTTCCTTTCCTGACCTATTTTTCTGGTACATTGATGACCGTGCTGTGCTTCCTGCCTTCATTTGAATCTGGGGAATTTAATTAATTTTGTTCCAAATTTCTTCGCCTGCCTTATCTCAATGAGGTCCTTTCTCTTCCCTTCCCATCTCTGGCTGTCCAATAGTCAGTACAAGCCCACCGATCCCCACAAATATCTGTGTTAGACTGAAAGGACAAAATCCATCTCACACAATTTCTCTGTCTCCGTTGCACCTGTTATAACTTGCTACCTTCCAGAGTAGAGCTTCTGAAATGTTCTTCTGTTACGTCAGCCAAGAATTTCCCTTCCTTCATGATAGATCGGATCCTTGAACAAGTCTCTCCTATTTCCTATTCCACTGGTCTTATCCTTTTTCAGAACAGTAGGTGGATTGGCCATGATAAAGGTACCCTTTTGCCTTCACAATACTATCGCACCAGTCTTCACATTCAGCAGATTATCTTCCCATCTTCTGTCACGGTCAATGCAATCTCATCACCGAAAATAACTCCCCTTCCCCTCTCGGCAAAAAGAGCAAGTTCCACTTAAAAGCCTGTTTCACTTTTCCATTCACTTCCCTTACCCTGGCACCTTCCTGTGCAAATACAGGAGAGGCAAAACCTGTCTATTTTCCAACTCCCGTACTAATGTCCAGACCTCCAGACACTCCTGGATGACTGGAACCTCAGCCACGTTGGAGGGGGTGATGATGACAGTTTTGAGCAGAAAGAGGACAGTCCCCAAAGAGAGAGAACTATTCGAAAAACTGGCTAACATGGGGTCCGAAAGGCAGGAGCAGAGGCTGCTGATATTAGAGGTGGAGGCATAGAGTGATGGAGGGGGCAAGGGACCAAGCTCAACTTGGAGTCAAATTAAAAAAAATATATACTTTATTGAGGCATTTACGTATTAACACAACAAACAAATCAAGCCAGATCACTCACCCACACCCTCGGTTTCGGGGGCCCGAGCCCCTCCATTCCAACAATACCCGTCTCTGAGCGACCAGGGAGGCAAAGGCCAAGACATCGGCCTCTCTCACCCCCTGGACTCCCGGGTCTTCTACACACTAAAAATCGGTATCTCTGGACTCGGGACCACCTTCACCTTCAGGACCTCCGCATAACGTCGGCAAACCCCTGCCAGAATTCCCCAAGCTTTGGACATGCCCAAAACATATGGACATGATTCACGGGCCCACCCACACAATGCCCACACCTATCCTCCACCCCTTCAAAAATCCAGCTCCTTCTAGTCAGTCATGTGTGTCCTGTGGACCGCCTTAAACTGAAAAAGGCTAAGCCTAGTCCACTACGAGGATGCATTAATTCTCCTCAGGGCATCCTCCCACAACCCAGTCTCCAACTCCCTACACATCTCTTCCTCCCACTTGCTCTCACCCAGTCCATCAGATCCTTGTAAATCTCCGACACTTGGGGTCAAATATGATGGTACGGTTCAGACCAGTCTGGTTCAATCTCAGAAAGTTGAGAGGGAGAAAGAATCCATAGAAATAGTTTGACGGTTTTAGAGGTAGAACTCAGTGCCTCAGAAAAAGAAGATGGATCCATGGGGGCTTCAGGAGGTATCAGTGCCAGGGCAAGGGTTTTCCATCACTAGAGATTTGTTTATCATTTGAATTTGGGGAGGAAATCTTCCGTCCTTACCTGGCCTGGCCTACATGTGACTCCAGACCCCCAGCAATGTGGTTGACTCTCAAAAGCCCTTTGAAATAGAGGGCAGTTAGGGATGGGCAATAAAAGCTGGCCCAGCCAGTGATGCCCACATCCCGTAAATGAATTAAAAAAACAATCTCAGGTAACCAATTTTATTTGTGTCAGGGTGAATCCAATTGGTGCATAAACATTTTTTTCACAGGATCGGGCTTTATGTTAGCCCTGAGAGTGATGGGGCATTGACTTCAAGGTTGCTTATCAGTTTCTCAACTGTAAGCTATATTTTAGAACCTATGAATTATGAGCTAGATATTCGCAACAATGGACAGTAAGTGTTGGTCTTTCCAGCAATGCCCACATCCTATGGATTAATAAACAAAATCCTTGGCACTCATGACATTTGGTCTTAGGAACAATCAGAGCGAAAGAATTTGGCTGCTTAATATTATGCACCTGCCATCAGCAATGGGAGTATAGTGCTCCAACTTTAATGGATCATTGTCGACAGAAAAATGGTCACAGTGTACAAACAAAAATATATACCTGCCCCAAAGTGAAGTGTCAAAGCCGCTTTTAAAAATAGGAGCCAAAATTAATTTAGATGTTTTTCACCTTGTACTGTGTGGTTAGATATTACACAGCTGACATCCTATTCTGAGAACAGTATTAGTTTTGTTTTTTTCCCCTTAAACTCAGTAAGGTGGCGATAAGAAGGAAACAAAGCAACTCTTATCACCACACCTGTTTCGGAGGGGAAACATTATGAGCAAGCTCAAAATTCCTGCCGACATGCCCCAATTACTCTAATAACCATTCAGCCACAGGGCCATGATCACTTATTTCAGCACAAAGTAAAAAAATAGGTTCGCTGGATGGAGGCCAGGTAATTCCATTTCAAAGAAAATATCAGGTACATCTGGCAATTGCTAGAAAGCTCCACCCATCGTGCTCTTAGGACAATACCTCTTAAAATAAATCCGATTCATTTACCTCATGATGCATCCTAAATTAAGCTGCCGTTTTCTGATCTTAGTTTTTTCGTTGCCGATTCTGCAGTGCCTGGAATTGGCTGCTGTGCCACATGGGTCCATCGTGCTCTGCCTCTCAACTCTT
Source organism: Scyliorhinus canicula (assembly GCF_902713615.1). Lineage (NCBI taxonomy): Eukaryota > Metazoa > Chordata > Chondrichthyes > Carcharhiniformes > Scyliorhinidae > Scyliorhinus > Scyliorhinus canicula. The sequence goes on from NC_052147.1 coordinate 58,109,745, forward strand.
CTTCAGTCACAGGAGATCCTCTGGATTTCAGAATTTTCACAGCTGTTTGTAAAATGTTTTAAGACATGACTACAAATTCATTGGAGAAGTTCCCAAAATAGGATTGCCATTTAAAAGAAAAAGATTTCATGACTTATTTTAATACCTGTTCTATTAATAAATAAATGATTTTGAAGAAATACCCATTTTGAGGAAAGGATTCCCACAATGACACTAGTTTATCCGGTGACTGATATAGGTCAGAAGTCCTAGGTTGTGCCCCTTAGCTTTGTGCTGAGTTAGCTGGTCTTCGCTCACGCAATAGTGAGTGCTTATAGTGCACATATGCACTCGGCTGCATAATTGACGATCATCCATTTTTGGAACAGATGGCCAGCTTTTTGTTTTGACTACTATTTGTGCTGTTGGTTGAGAAAACACATGGGGCTGGATTGTCCGCCGGCGGGATGCTCCGTTCTGGCGGCAGCCTGGGGGTTTCCCGACGGCGTGGGGCTGCCCCACAATGGGAAACCCCATTGATCGGCCGGCATAATGGAGACTCCCGCTGGCGTGCTGAAGCAGAAATGTGGGGCGAAATTCTCCGACCCCCACGACGGGTCGGAGAATAGCGGGAGGGCCTTCCCGACATTTTTCCCGCCCTCCCGCTATTCTCCCCCACCCCCCGCCCAACTCCCGACACGAATCGCTGCCGCCGTTGTTTTACGGCCGGCAGCGATTCATAGCTGTTCGATGGGCCGAAGTCCCAGCCCTTTACGCCGTTTTTACGAACGGCAAACACACCTGGTCTGGCCGTTCGTAAAAACGGCGTCACAAACTTGCTTTTCATAACCATGGCACCGATTGGCACGCAGTACCACGGCCGTGCCAAGGGTGCCATGGGCCCGCGATCGGTGGGCACCGATCGCAGGCAGCGGGCCCGATGCCCGCGCACTCTTTCTCCTTCCGCCGCCCCGCAGTATCCATTCGCGGAGCGGCTGAGGGGCAACCCGGCCCGCGCATGCGTGGGTTTCGCGCAAATACGCGATGACGTCATGCGTGCATGCGCGGGTTGGAGTCTTCCAATCCGCGCATGCGCGGCTGACGTCATATGACGCGTCAGCCGGCGCTAACTCCGGCAAGCGGGCTTAACAATATTCGTTAAGCCCGTCATGCCGGAGCCTACGGCGTCGGGCTGCTAGCCCCGACCGGGGACCAGAATCGGTTCCCGGTCGGGAAGGGGCGCGCTGGCGTCAAACCCGCCCGGGTTTGACGCCAGCCTTACGATTTTTCCCTCTCTGGGAGAATCGCGCCCGTGGTGCGGAGGGGCAGAGAATCCAGCCCATGATGTTTGAAGTTGTACCATTTTGGATCACAGCATAGCCAACAAACCACAATGTGCCATTAGCACCAATAGAAGATGTGACTTTGTGCTACCCAATAATCATCATCAACCACTACTCAAAAGTAAGCCACATTCGACTCCTCTTGCCTACCAAGCCAACACTTTATCATCAACTTCCTTTTTCTATCCAAAGTGCCTGACCACAGAATCATAGTACCGTAGAAATATTACAACATAGAAGAAGGCCATTCAGCCCATCTTCCTTTATGGGCAGCACAATAACACTATTGCTTCATAGCGCCATGGTCCCGCGTTCATTTCCTGGCTTGGGTCACTGTCTGTGTGGAATCTGCACGTTCTCCCCGTGTCTGCATGGGTTTCCTCCGGGTGCTCCGGTTTCTTGCCACAGTCCCAAAAGATGTGCTGTTAGGTAATTTAGGCATTCTGAATTCTCCCTCTGTGTACCCGAACAGGCGTCGGAGTGTGGCAACTAGGGGCTTTTCACAGTGACTTGTGCTACTCACTGTTAATGTAAGCCTACTTGTGATAATAAAGATTATTATTATTATTGCCCAGGCCAACCTGGGAATACCTAGGTCCCACCTTCCTGCACGCGACCCATAGTCTTGTGTAGAACCATGGAAACCCGACAGTGCAGAAGGAGGCCACTGGCCCATCACGTCTTCACTGACCCTCCGAAAGGGCACCCTACCTCGGCCCACTCCTCTGCCCTATTCCTGTAACCCCAGTTAACCTGCAAAGCTTTGGACACTAAGGGGCAATTTAGCATGGCCAATCCACCTAACTTGCACATCTTTGGACTGTGGGAGGAAACCCAGACAGATACATCATATTGTCACCTCACAAATAAACCTCTCACCTCTCAAACGGGCAGCATGGTCGCACAAGTGGATAGCACTGCGGCTTCACAGCACCAGGGTCCCAGGTTCAGTTCCCCGCTGGGTCACTGTTTGTGCGGAATCTGCACGCTCTCCCCGTGTCTGCATGGTTTTCCTCCGGGTGCTCTGTTTCCTCCCACACTCCGAAGATGTGCAGGTTAGGTGGATTGACCATAATAAATTGCCCTTAGTGACCAAAAAGGTTAGGAGGGGTTATTGGGTTATGGGGATAGGGTGGAAGTGAGGGCTTAAGTTGCTCGGTGCAGACTCGATGGGCCGAATGGCCTCCTTCTGCACTGTATGTTCTATGTTCTATATGCTCATCTTCCCCATAACTTCATGATTGAATTTCCCCAATCAAATTTGCATCCAAAGACAAGCATGAAAGAATGTTAATCCACCGTGACTATACCGTATTTTCCTCCTTAACCTCTCTGTAGCCTTTGACATGGCAGATGGTGAAATTTGAATTCAATAAAAAATCTGGAATTGAAAGTCTAATGATGACCATTAAACCATTGTCGATTGTCCTAAAATCCCATCTGGTTCATTAATGTCCTTGAGGGAAGGAAATCTGCCGTCCTTACCTGGCCTGGCCGACATGTGACTCCAGACCCCCAGCAATGTGGTTGACTCTCAAATACCCTTTGAAATAAGGGACAGTTAGGAATGGGCAATAAAAGCTGGCCCAGCCAGTGACACCCACATCCCGTAAACAATCTCAGGTAACCAAATTTATTTGTGTCACGGCGAATCCAATTGGTGCATAAAATAAGGATACATTGAAAACAGAAATAAATTCGGCTAGATATCTACTCTGAAGCTTACAATTTAACCACTTCATTTTTGCTTTCTCCTCCTTCTGAGTCTGTTTCTTTTATATTAGTCTGCCTCATAATATTTCCAACTCTGCTCCCATCCATGTTTGTCCACCTAATTGACCACCTTCACTTGGTTTTAAAAATGGTGGCCTAGATCTCAGAGAGAAATCACATATTTTTGAAGGAATTTCTAGTCATAGAATCACGCAAGAGCCTGAAGGGTGAGCATTTTCATGTTTTCATGCACTTATTTCTATTTGCCTCAAAGATCTCTTTAAGTAAGTGGAATCCTCAGTAGATCCAAGGGCATTAAACTGGGACCTCAGTTTGTGAAAGGAAAAACCATCTCACGCACATCTCCATGAAATATCCACGACATTACACCCCAATCAAATGTGATCCTTCAAAATGAGCAATGAGCTACATTATTTGTTATACTGCAAAATATATTCCATTGAGATTTGAAGGCATTCTCCGTTCAACATCTGGAAAAGTGCATTGTAAATAGTTGCCTTTTGCACAGGCAAAGCAAGAGGTAACATCAAAAACCCTAACTGTCCTTTGAAAGACTGACATTTAATACAAGGATGTAAATCATTTTTGGAGCTATTATTCTTCAAGAATGTAGTTAAGTACTTTAAAATAAAACTTCCAGGAACAAGAGTTGGAAAATGTTAAATGAGTTAAGCACGAGACATAATAGACGGTGAAAACATTTGTTTAAATAAAAGTGCTCATATTCCCATTGCAGGTTTCTGTCTGAAGATTAAAAGGGGGTTTAAATTATGAAAGGGAAATACAGATGAGTAGACGTATAACGTTAAAAAAAATCTGAGCAATGTTTTAGTGCAAATGTGAAATCAAAAACTTCAAATGAATGTTTGAAAATAAGCATTTTTTGCGATCTCACCCCACCGCTACCTCACCATTCTCGATTCCTTTTTCAGTTGAGGCTTCTCCATCCAAACTTCATCACTGCCTAATTTTCACTGTTCGTAATGATTGAATTGCAGTAGGTTAATCTGAGTAGAAGGAACTCTTTGTGACACATTGGATCGTCTTCATGATGCCAGAATGGACAATCAGGATCGGGCGAAGAATCACGTGGAATAGAAAACATCCGTTTTGCGGCCAGCGGCGATTCCGACGCGATGCCCCGGTCCCTCTCTGGCGGCGAAATCGAAGTTTGCGACCCGTCCCAGCAGCTCCATGCAAAACCTTAATTTGCATGCATTTTAATATCGGTAACAGCTTGGACACCTCATGCTCCACTCATCCACAATGCTCGCCCTTCTTAAGTGGAGATCTCATGGGCGGAATTATTTACAAGCAGGACCTGGGTGCCATGGCTGCGGAGGGGGAGCAGGAAGCTACAAAAACTCACAAAAAGTCTCAAACATTGTTGGGCTTGCCCGGGTCAGGGGCAATGGCAGGGACTAACTCAATGCCAAGTCTGTGGACTCGGGGTGTCCCCCTCGGTATCGGGGTGGTCTGGCTCTGACCGCCATTGCTGCAGTATGTGTTTTAAACCCATCCCTTTGGTATTCCTTGCAGACCCCTGGCAGTTCACACTGCTAAGTGCTCACTGGGTCCTATGAATGGTCAGAGTGCCTCTGGTCATCTGGGAGCACATCCAGGCAGCCCCTCTGGACACCCCATACCCCAGCTGTTTCATCAAGGGGATGGGTGTAGCCGAGCTCAATTAGGGGCCCACCAGGTGGTGGCACTCCTCAGAAGTGTTGCACCACTGCAGAGGGAGCAGGGGATAAGTAGAGCTCACCCCAACCAGAGGACACGCACCCTGGCCTTTGGGTCCCTCCCTCGTTCTATGCCCCTCTCAGGGCAGAGGCCTGATCAGTGACCCCCGCCCCTCAGGATCACCAGCTGTCTCTTCCTGGTGTGGTTGACAGACTCTGACTATGTCTGCCACCACTCCCCAGGCGCTGTTCAGGGGAGAGTGTTTCAGTCTGCGGCCCACCCCGGGGAAGAGGGTATCACCCCTCTCGTCACTGGCACGGAGCTCTGAGTCCATCTCAGACTCCCAAACTTGGGCGCAGGTCTTCTCTGAGCCATCTTTGTGGCTGCAGTGAGTGTGTGATAAGTGGAGAGCTTATTTAGCTCAGTGGGCTAGACAGCTGGTTTGTGATGCAGAACAAGGCCAGTAGCGCGGGTTCAATTCCCGTACCAGCTGAGAATTCTGAATTTTCCCTCTGTGTATCCGAACAGGCAACGGAATGTGGCGACTTGGGGCTTTTCACAGTAACTTCATTGCAATGTTATGCCTACTTGTGACAATAAAAAGATAATTTAATAAAATCAGCTCCAGCTGCTAGACCGATTAGCTCCAGCTCCAGCACCAGTGGTTAGAATGCCCACTGGGCCGGGAATTGCTCTGAATTCAAACTGGCAGAGTGCGGGCCCATTTACATGTCCTGATTCTCTTACCAAATAGTACCCCCAACGGAAGTGCGAATATCCCGCTATTCAGTCCTGGCAAATGGAGAATTCCGGCCATCATGTAACTATTAAACGTAACTAGGAAAGTGACCAGTAACAAATTTAAATGTCATTTGAAGGGGAATCATAGAATCATAGAATTTACAATGCAGAAGGAAGCCATTTGACCCATCGAGTCTGTACTGGCCCTCAGAAAGAACATACTACTCAAGCCCACGCCTCTACCCTATCCCCGTAATCCCACCTAACCTTTTGGACACTAAGGGGCAATTTATCGTGGTCAATCCACCTAACTTGCACATCTTTAGACTGTGGGAGGAAACTGGAGCACCCGGAGCAAACCCACGCAGACACGGGAAGAAAGTGCAAACTCCACACGGTCGCCTGAGGCCGGAATCGAACCCCGGACCCTGGAGCTGTGAGGCAGCAGTGCTAACCACTGTGCCACCGTGCCACCCCATAGGAATTGTCCTATTTTCCTAAATGTCGGAGCTGAATATTAAATTGTATCTTAAGAACTCACTTCAAAAATTACAACTAAATCTTTCTTACAAATTGAGCGTGATTTAACTACCGCATTGCGCCTGGTAGTTAAATAACGGAAACAGCCAAAATCGTGATTCGCAACTTCGTGCAAATCAGTTTGCAATTGAACCTGCCTTCTCCCGATGACAAGTTCCGGATCACGTCCAAATATGGCAAGCATATCATTAACCGTAATTTGCATTATTTTCCATCTCATCAGTGAGATTGAAGCCAAATATAATGGCCTCCCGCAAATTAACCAGCTCCCCAGCGAGAAATCACGTGGGCGGCATTTAGTACTTGGCACAATGGCTGCTGAGGGTAACTGAGGAGGTGAGTGGCCATTTCCATTTTCGGGCATGCAGCTCAAGGGAACTGGAGCTGCTGCCCCTGTGCTCGGTGGGGGGGGGGGGGGAGTGAGGAGGTTTGGACTTGGTAGAGGGGCTGAAGGATTTCAGGTCAGGGGTTGCCCCTGGGCCAGGGTGGGGGGTGGTGAAAGGCTATTAGACCATGTGGCCTTCAAACTATCTTTAAATATTGTGCATACCCATAACAGGAGCAACCACGGCTGCTGCCTGTCTGTCCTTCCAAAAACTTTCAGGACAAAGCCTTGTTTTTGCTTATATGCTGAAGGTCACTTTAACTCCCTTTGACTGTGAGCAGCCTCTAGCTTCACAGCTGAAGGCTACTGCTAATAAGGAATTGACCTTGTTAGTTATGTGAGCACTTCACAGCTGCAGATTGTGTTTGCTGTTTGCTCTTGCTGGTGGCTGCAAATACCTGGAGGCTGCTGCTGTTTCCTTCTTTATCTGTAGCCGGAAATAATTTTTTCTAAGACGCCTGGAACATGGAATGCCGGGCTCCGAGGAAAGTATGAGTCCGAAAGGCAATCAGGTTTGAAGCAAAAAGATGCTGCGGAACCTGGTGTGTGACATTGATCCAAATGAACAGACTGCTGCAGACCTTGATGAAATGTTTCTGCAGATTGCTGATGCTTTTGTTGCTGGTGTGGTAAGTGCTGCATGGAACTGGCACGTCACTGCGGGTTAAACACGCTGGAAGTCAAGATGTGCACCTTGAGCACCAGTGGAATATTTGGATGCCAGGATTTGGTGTAGCTGAGATTGGGCTTTGTGGGAGGGCCTGCACAGCTGCGGATCCTAAATGGAGAATGGCATTGATATGTGGAACAACCAACAAGTAGCACATTGATGGACAGATCATTTCTACGACAAGATTATGGACATGATAACACATTCTCAGGCCTATCCTCCATTTCTGTTAAGGAACCTGTGAGGGGTGATACCGCATGTTTAATTTATTTGTGAAAATGAGCTGATTAGCTTTGTGTTGGTACCAATGTGGAACGGTGATGTTTCCTTGTTGTTTACTGGTTAATGTGAATTAGTGTGATATGTGGAATGTTACATAGTTGATTTTCAAATCTTTGTTAATTTTGACCATTTTTGCCAATAAAATATTCTCAAGTGGTGCTGCAGGGTGTGTTTGCTGATTGCTCCTGCAGGAAGCTGCAAATGCATAAAGGTCGTATGTTTGCGCTGTCACCTGTCACCTTTTTTGCTTCTATGGCCTGAAGTATGGAAATGGAGGATGTGAGATGACCTGCTATAAGTGCTGGAGAAGAGGAAGCAGTGCTCTTTCCCCTTCTGCCATGCTCTGCGACGGTCTGGCATTCTGGTCTGATTTGCCACTGTTGAGAGCCTAATGCTGTGAGCAGAGTGGGGGGGGGGGGGGGGGGGAGGTGCAGAAGGTTGCAGATCCAGATGCAGCTGCCTGGAAGTTGTGTTGATTGGATTGCGCAACTTGATGAAGGTGTTGAAGGAATGATTTTGCAGATTCTGGTGACTTTGTTGTATTGTTGACTGTTTCATGTTTAATGCCTGGAGGCCATGTGTTTGTCTGCTGCTGCCTCTTTTGCTTCTGTGGCCTCGAGCGAGGAAAGGAAGGATCTAAGATGACCTGCTGCCGGTGCTGGAGAAGGGGAAAGGGTGCTCTTTCTCTCTTCTGACTTGCTCTGCGTGGATGCAACTTTCCGGTATCCTGTTACGCTATCTCCAAGCGAATTTCCACTGATGTAATTCTACTGCTGGGAGCTGCTGTAGCGGGAGAGAGAGGCAGATTGATTCGACTGAGCAACATGATGGAGGTGTTGATGAAATGCTTTTGCATATTGCTGATACCTTTATTATACTGTTGACCGTTTAATGCCTGGGGGCCGTGTGTTTGTCTGCTACGACCTCTTTTGCTTCCAAGGAACATATCAGCCATAATTGAATGGTGGAGCAGAATAGATGGGCTGAATGGTCTAATTCTGCTCTTATGTCTTATGATCTTTTGGACATTTGATGCTGGTCCTCCGGTCATGCTGTCTCCCAGGCGGTAGTGGTGGCCTTGCAGCTGGCTGTCTGACTCCTTCGGGCGAACATAGTGCCCATCTCTCATTCACTGTGCTGAGAAGTGTGGCCAGGTTGACATCCCCAAAGCGAGGAGCAGGTCTGCGCGCTGCCATGCTTGTGGGTTGACTGGGAGTGAGTGGTGAGGGAGCGTTTAAAAGCAGCTCCCCCTTTTTCGTGACGAGACCTTGAGGCACGAGTCTGGCGAATCAGATGGCGAGACAGCAGTAATGGTGAGACGCTCATGGGGGCTTCATTTTGGCACGAAGTGGCATTAAGTGCGGGCCGTGGTCTTGCCAACTCGGCCATTGAAAACCACCCCGCCAAACGCTCACTCCCATTGTCCAGCAAATTATATTTTCAAGTAATAAAATATATTGATTTCATGTATCGTGTTTTTGTGTAAAAATATGAAAAAATGTTTCTGAGTTGAACAATGATAATGATAGGATTGCATTTCCAGTGTGTGGATTAAAAACAAAATTTAGAGCACCCAATTCATTTATTTTCCAATTTAACATAGCCAATCCATCTACCCTGCACATCTTTGGGTTGTGGGGGTGAGATCCACGCAGGCACAGGGAGAAGGTGCAAACTCCACGCGGACAGTGACCTGGGCCCAGGATAGAACCCGTATCCTCGTCACCTTGAGGCAGCAATGCTAACCACTGCACCACCATGGTTTGACTTAGGCTGGAGATGTGTGCTGAATTTCTTAGAAATTTTGTCCTGGGCTTTTACTGTCATCCTCACTCATCTCCCAGCTATTGAAAATATCCAAACCTTTCTCTGCTGCTCACAAAAGGATGTTGCTGACCCTTGCCTCTTTACCAGTGCCTTTTAAAAAGCTACTAAAATGTCTCTCTATATGACTGTTTAAACTTGTCAAATGGCTGTACAACAGCAATAGCTTCCCAATACACCCTGAGCTGGAGCAGTGTGTTTATTGCAGCATGGTGACCATTTTGTTTTCGCACAGTTCAGTCAGTTTTTTCTCTCGCTCTCTTTCTCTCTCTCTAATTCATTGATTTTTCTCCACCTAATTCAGCAATTATTTCACTTCTGAAACTTGGGTTTTACTCACAAACACCTGCTGCCACCAATTATTATGGCGGTCGCCAGAGGTTCAAAATAATCACACATTCAGCTGGAGCTTATCGGATCACCCTGTGTGCTGCAGATTGATATATTGTGAATTCAATAAACAGACTGTAATGCAGTCGTCTGGATACTGATCTCCACACATAGTTCAGAAATCATTTGGAAATAATGTCAGAATATTTTTACGAAGACACGGGGAGTCCACACCGAGTTGTAACAAAAGAAACAAAGGTTTATTTACAAAGTTTCAGGTACACTGCACTTGGTGGTACCCCAACCGGGTCTGAGCTGGCCAGTCCCAAACTGGCCAACCTTATATACAATGTTAATCGAGCTTCCCCGCCCCTTTAGCGGGGAAGCCCGTATTCCACAAGGGACGTAGAGAATACAATCGTTCCCAGCCCGTAAGTTCCGTGCGGGTGCAGGTCATGACAAATATAACAGGCCCACTGACGACCAATTGGGAAACCGCCTGTGGTACAATTGTCCAATCTGTGCCACTATCAGCAAATGAGAGTGCAGGACCATTTTTCGCCCTAATGTTGGGATCCCGAAGTGCACAGTAAAATTCAGCCCAGCGAATCAGACCTCTGCTGAGGATACATGTTACTAGTTGCTGACAGATTTCAGTTGTTGCTAATTGGCATGCAAAACTAAAAGTGCTAATAAAGTTTAATTAAAGCATACTACATTGTAGTTTAGAGGCCATTTATCTTTAGGTGCAACTTGGAGCTGCCACGATAAATGAATACGCCGCCAAGCACTAGAAAGTAAATTTTCAAATGATAATGGCTACCATTATTTCAGATGTGGTGCAATGTGAACAGGAGACAGGGACACATAAACATTAAAAAATTTAGAGTATTCCAGCCTTTTTTCCAATTAAGGGGCAATTTAGCATCGTCAATTCACCTTCACTGCACATCTTTTTGGTTGTGGGGGTGAAACCCACACAGACACAGAGAGAATGTGCAAACTCCATATGGACAGTGACCTGGGGCCAGAGGGACACATACACATAAGGCTGTCAGGAGTAAACCATATTAGAGTCAGAAAGAGTAACTGGACACTAAACTGTTGCACCTCGGAGCAGCATTCGACGAGTTAAGTTCTCCAAGGAGCCTATTGAACGTGTTAAATGGCAGCAGATGTTTTACATGACTTGTCTATGATCAGAATTACACTGTGTACGGCTACAGGGGACAAGTGCACTGAGTCTTTTCCCGACAACTTAATCTAAGTCTCTCTCAATGTGAGGAATACACACCTTTACAGCCATAAGGAACTGTTGGAGAGCACAGAACACTTATGGTGTAGCCCAATTTTCCTGGCGTTCCTCCATTAATCCCCTCTTCTTTCCACAAAAAGCTAAAATGTTAGTGGAACGATTTGTATATAGTCAGGTTAGTGAAGGGTTAATTATTACATCTCTGTGTAAATCAAACACTAGGGGCCGCTGCCCCTTCTCTGTATTTAAGTCAGACCCTGAGGGAATTCTGGGAGTAGCATAAGGAGAAAGCATGGTGATAGCATTAGAAGAAGATTAGAGTTTACATGAGGTTAGATCACAGCGTAGTTAGTGACTATTTAGATTATTGAGTACTGCAAGATAGATTCAATATTACTTAATTATTATCTGTAGCTCAGTAGAGTGTGTGAACTTCATTTAATTAATAGTATTATAATAAATTAGTTTTGTTTCAATCTTTTGATTGGTGAATTCTTTGTCATCAACACATCGGATCATTCTGGAAGAAAGGACAAAGAACACAACATATTACCATGAACGGTAATATAACATGGTACCAGGTGTCTGCTGAAGCTAGTCAGATAGTTCAGTAAGGATTTAGTTAAAAAAAAACTAACATGCAACTCGAAGTTTGAAGAACAGACCCGTTACTGCGGGACATCGAAGAATTCAGGACTGATGGAGAAAGCTCACGCTCCACGACAACTCCAGACCACTGGTAAACTTGATGTTAACTGGCGAATGTTCAAGCAGCAGCTTCAATTGTATCTGTCAGATTTTGATTTAAATGATGCGTGTAATGATTGTAAATTAGCTCTATTTCTAGCAATGGCTGATCCACAAGTCATAGAACTGTATAACTCATTTCAATTTGCTGCGGATCAAGATAAGACTAAATATGATGTCGTTACAGCAAAGTTCGATCTTCACTGCAAGATCCAGATTAATGAAACTTTTGAGCATTTTGTCCTCAAAAGAAGAATGCAAAATAATGGGGAATCAATGGATTGCTTTGTGACTGATCTCAAACTCTTAGCTCTAACATGTAATTTCTCTGTTTTAACTGATTCAATGATCAGAAATCAAATTGTATTTGGAATAATTGATGATAAGTTCAGGGACGTTTGCTGAGACAGAAAGACCACCAGCTTGAAAACGCAATTGAAATGTGTCGTATGCATCAATTATCCAAAAGTCAATCTAATGAAATACTCCTGCGGGAAAAGGGCGCGAAAACGAACCTCGAGGTAGAATGCGTTAGGGCTGTATCACAGCACAGAACGATGCGCGTTTTGGATGCAGCCATCTTCCGCATGCACATTCTAAACCTACACATACGCACGTCTCAAAAATATGCAAGGCGGAAGAAGACCGATCTGCGCATGCACGAAGAAGCTGTACGCATGACGAATTGAACGTCATGATGTGTGGACGCTGTGGACAGGACCATCCTCAAAACAAATGTCCAGCATGAGGAAAGATTTGCTCACAATGTGGCAAACACAACCACTTTGCTGCTCTGTGCATATCCACTCTTAAATTTAAATCTTCGAATATAAATTCACACCAGATGAATGTTAGAAGTGTGGACACAAAGGAAGAAGCTTTTCAAAAAGAAAAATTTTCCAACGATCTTGATGCTTATTCTTTAGAAGACTCATTCTTCATAGGCATCATTGAGAAGTGTGATGAAACCACAGGTCTCATCTCCTCTCAAGGTAGTTCATTCTATCAACTCAGATACGGCATGGAACACAGTACTTCAAGTTAATGATTCTCAAATTAATTTTAATCATGACACTGGAGCGTCTGCAAATTTGCTCAATAGGCATGACCTTTCAAAGCTGAAGCAAACTCCAAAGATCAAGAAATCAACTTGTCAATTGCGCGACTACAATGGTAATGCCATCACCTCAGTGGGATCTTGCTATTTGTTACTTACCAATCATGACACTACTATATCTCTAAGATTTGAGATTGTTGATTCAAACAAATCTTCACTCTTAGGTGCGCAAGCCTGTAAGGATCTACACCTAATTCAGAGAATTTATAGTGCGAGTTCATCTCATCCACCTATTCAAGATGGCATACAAGGATTCTGGATTGCTTTCCGTACGTCTTCGGAGGCTTGGCTACCCTTCCCTACCAATATACAATTTAGTGACAGCCAGATGCCAAACCAGTGTTTTACCCGCCGAGAAGTGTTCCTGCTTCATGAGAGATTGTAGCTTGAATTGCAAATGTAGCCACCTAAAATGGATGCTGAGCTACAAAAAATAGGCCAAGCGCTAAGACTGCTGGGAAACAGACAGTTTAGCCAGAACAGCAGTCTGCAAAGAGCATTTTTGCATTCTGCAGCAGCAGAAACCAGTTTGGGCTCAGGTGAGAAGACCTTAGCTAGGTGCAAATGGCAAAATGCTTTGCATGCTAATGAGGCAATCAGACTTGAACACCCACACAATAGATACATTTGATTCTGAATGGACACATTTTAATCAAGGCCCAGACATCGAGGCACCAGAAACCTCCAAACAAAAGGGCATAAGAAACGCCCCCCCATCACGGAGACCCCCTCGCATTGGGGAATTAATCCAGTATCGATGAGGAATTGACCCAATAGGTAAAGCCCGCCCAAGAAGAGGGAAGGACAATGGAACCCCTATAAAAGACAGGGACCTCGTGTTGTCCGGTCTGCTCTGCTTTTCCGTGCTCCGGCTCTGACCACGACCTTGAAGATCCACTCTGACTCCAGCCGTTGAGCACCAGCCGCCGAACCGTAAGTGCCAGTACGACGCTCGCTACGCGAACTAAGCCCGCTAGAACCCCCAGTGACCAGAACGCTTGCTGAAGGTTGCAGCCCAAGACCAGGACGAAGGCCTCGCTCCCTGACCTTGCCTGTTCCTGTTAGATAAGTATTCTGATTACTTTAGTTTAGTCATAGCTTAGTCTCTTAGTGTGTGCATGAATATTTATTATAACTGTATAATAAATATTATCGTTTGGACCTTACTAATCGGTGTATCGTCTTTATTACTTTGAACTTGACCTTGGAATACTAGTGACGTTGTCTATACGGCAACTGGCGACTCCTAAAGCTGAATAAATACATAAGACAGAGCCTAGTGGTGTTAAGCACTTGGAAGTTAATACACCCCAATAAACGCGTTTTGCGCCCATAGCAAAACGTGCAACATTTAGTGGCGACTTCCTGACGGGACACGGTTGTAAGTGGAAACCCCACACCGTCCAGGACCCTGAAATTTGAATTGGAACTCCAAATTACAGAGAAAGTAAGAAAGTAAAGAAAATCACGAGTATTCAAGGTGTTCAAAGCAATAAGCGTAATTCGGAAGTGTGTTTAGTGCATGCGTACTAACAGGGCTGTAAGGTAAAACTGAAAGCATTTTTTTGTTGCGACAAACTTTCGGTAGTTTTGTGAACGGAACATAGTGTAAGCCGTACCCGTTTCTTGAAACACAACCCCAGCAACCCCCTGTTCCAAATTAACTAAAAGAGAGTCAGAGAAAATGGCCATGCAGGCAATGGAACGTCTGATGGATCCAGAAAAGTTTGTGGTCGCAGCGACCAGCAACAGTAGCAGGGTAGGCCAGTGTCCCACGTGGGAGCTGGAACTCCGCAAATATTTACAAGGAAAGGGATGGCCCCTTTGGAAAGAGTTTTGTTTGAATGAGGAGACAGGTCCCGGAAGTATAGGACATACTTGGTGGGAGAACCTCTCTCAAATTCACAAAAAGACCCTTAGTAAAGCACGTAAGCCGATGGCGATTGTGTCCTGTTTGGCACAATTGCGAGGCACAGAGGAGGTCGTCAGGACGCTCCGGGCAGAATTAGAAGAAAGGAACCGAATGAGTAAGGTCGATGTCAGGGACATTGAGAAGGAAAATCTGGATCTAAGAGGGAAGTTGATAGAGAAAGGTAGAGAGGTGGATGATGCCAAGAGGGCACATCAGTCTTGTCTAGCCCATCTCAGCAGTTCCCAGACCCAGTACGAAAAGGCTTATCAGGACGTGCAACGTGCCGTTCTGATAAGAGAGGAATCAGAGAAGCAGGTGGAGGCATTGCAGAGGCAATGCTCTGATCTCAAAGCAGCTTTGAGAGCACTCCATGCTGCAACCACAGAACAAAGGCAAAGTACTGTGGATCACGCGAAATGCAGGAAGCAGATTGCAGAGCTGCAATCGCTGCTTTCGGTGCAAAATGGGTTTCAAAGCACCTTTGGAACCCAGTTAGATGGAGAAAATGCCCCAGATTGGCAAGAATTAAGTGAAACAGCGCAGCGATATGTTCAGGGAACATGTGCGCCAGCAGCGCAACAGAAAAGGCAGGCACCCCCACCCCCCACAGATCAGATCATAACCGCACCCATGAACCCCGTAACCACGCAGAGAAAAGCTATAACGGAAGGCGCACCAGATATAACATACACCACCCCCTTAACTGTAACCCAGCTCAGGGACGCATGTGAGAAGATCACTCCGTTCCTCCCCACCGCAGACCCCCACCAATTCTTTGCTAAAGTAAAGCAGCAGGCTACAATGTACGGCCTGGATGAGAGAGAGCAGGTTAAGCTCACAGTTCTGAGCTTAGACCAGTCAGTAGTAGCAGCCCTCCCCGACCCACAGAACGTGGCAGGAGGCACCCTAGAAGAGATGCACACCTCCATTTTAGATGCCATAGGGTATAATCGAGGTGACCCCGTGGAAGGACTTAATAAGTGCAGGCAGAAAAGATCCGAACACCCCACAGCATTCGCAGGAAGGCTGTGGATTCATTTCAACGCAGTTTTCGGCGACTTAAATAGAGCGCATTTGAACCAGGAAAATATGGTCAAATGGACGCGCACCATTATCTCACACGCGACAGAGGCAGGACAGAGCGCTTGCAACAGTTATGACCCCTCAGAAGAGGCCCATAATGAGAAATGGGTCCTGAAAAGGTTGTCCCGCGCTTGGGAGCAATCAATTCAGGGAAAGAGTAAGGTTCAATCCCCAGAGGAGGCTCAGGCTGCCGCAGATATTCAGGCAGTGAGAGAGCATCAGAAACCCGCATGGGTAAATGAAGGGAAGAGCAGCCCACAACAGAAAGGCCAGGAATGCTATAACTGTGGACAGTTAGGGCATTGGGCAAAAGAATGCAATGCACCCCAGCGATCTCAGAGAGGCCAGCAGACAGGCACTCTGAACCGCAGTAAGGCAAAACCCATCCACAATGTAGCAGTACAGTCAGGACCCACCAATGTGGACGAGACGAACTGACGGTGTTCGGGCTCCCCCACTTGGGTCTGTGACACACTCTGGGATTCATCAGGGAGACCCGTAGTCACAGCAAGAGTAAAAGGGAAGCCCATAGAGTTACTGTGGGACACAGGAGGCTCCCGCACCACCATTAACTCCACGATCACGGCACACGCAGACACGTGGCCGACCACCTCCACCATTACACTTAGCGGGTTCACCGGACACTCGCAGCAGGGACATATTACAGCACCCGTAGCGATCCAGCTAGGGAACATCTCAACCAAACACTCCGTAGTTCTAGTAAATCTTCCCCGGACAGCAGAACACATCCTAGGGATAGACTTTATGAACGCTCATAGCTTGTCGTTCGACCCAGTGAACCAGTGTGTCTGGCGAATGGCTAGATCAGACAGAGCACCAGCCACCCTCACAGTAGGAGACTACGCTAATCGGATTAGCGCAGTGGGAGAGTACTCATTCGACCTGACTACACTCCACACCGACAGACAAATAAAAGCCCTACTGAACAAACACAGGACAGCATTTGCAAGTCATCGTCATGACTGTGGCAGAATGACTGGACCAGTTCACGTTACCGGACAGGACCCCCGACCACAGAAACAGTATAGATTTCCCCTGGAAGCAGAGGTGGAAATAGAAAAGGTGATAGGAAGCTTATTGGAGCAAGGTGTGCTCAGAACGGTAGCATCGACCAATAATGCCCCTATTTGGCCAGTGAGGAAGCCCGATGGATCATGGCGTCTGACCATCGATTATCGGGAACTCAACAAAGTAACCCCCGCAGTAGCCCCAACGGTAGCTACTAGTCCCGAGACTATGCTCAAGCAGGGACTCAACTCCAAATACTTCACGGTATTGGACATCAGTAACGGATTCTGGTCAATACCATTGGCAAAAGCGTGCCAGTACAAATTTGCCTTCACCTTCAAATCACAGCAGTATACGTGGACATGCCTCCCACAAGGATTCCACAATTCCCCCTCCATTTTCCACCGACAGTTGGCAAGTGGTTTAGAGAAATTCTCCCGCCCCGAATGTCTGGTACAGTATGCAGACGACCTACTACTGCAGACAGACACAAAGGCAGAGCACATTACGCTTCTGGCCGAACTCCTGGAACTGTTGACTTCAATTGGATGTAAAGTTAACCCAAGAAAGGCCCAGATTTTGGAAAATAAAGTGATGTATTTGGGAACAGTCATCACACACGGCAAACGCGAGATCGAATTCAAAAGAATTGATTCGATTGTCAAATTGCCCCTTCCCCAAAATGTTTCGGCCCTCCGGTCGTTTTTAGGACTGGTTGGCTATTGTCGGAACCACATCGACGGATTCGCGACAAAAGCCGCCCCACTCTCAGACCTCCTTAAGAAAGGAGCCCCCTGGGAATGGCTTCCACAGCATACAGAGGCTGTGGAGAGTTAAAACGAGCCCTTAGCGCAGCACCCGCGCTGCTAGTCCCAGACCAACTTTCCCCCTATGCAATAGAGGTAGCGAGCACCGATCTGACCCTGTCGGCCGTGTTGCTTCAGGAACGGCACAAGCAGCTAAGACCAGTGGCTTATGCCTCCCGACTGTTAGACCCGGTAGAACAAGGATTCTCTGCCTGTGAGAGGCACCTCCTTGCTGTCTTCTGGGCAGTACAATACTTCTCATACATTACCGGACTCAACCCCATTACTATTCTGACCGAACACACACCCACACAGCTACTCCTAGACGGTCGACTGAAGGACGGTTCAGTTAGCCAGATTAGGGCAGCTAGGTGGACCCTACTTTTACAAGGACGGGACATTACAGTAAAACGGACCCGCACACACACATATTTAGCAGACAACCTCCAATACCCAGGACAGCCCCATGACTGTGAAATTGTAGCTCCCCTGCATAACACAGGACCCTTTATCGCAAAAACACCCCCCAGGAAGATAGGGAACCCAAAACAAAGCCCCCAACCCACAGACACGTGTGGACCCTTGAGGATTTATGTAGACGGTTCCTCCACAGTTTTAAATGGTGAGCGTATCACAGGATGCGACATCTATGTCGAGGACGCGCAGGGGCGCGCTCTCGAGGAAATCGCTCTTAAGTTACCAGGTCACTTAGGCGCGCAGGCAGCAGAGCTCGCGGCCATAGCGTATATAGTGGACCACCCCGCTTCTTTCCCCAGCCCAGCAGACATATATTCAGACAGCTTATATGTATGCAATAGCTTAACAGATTTTCTACCCCTGTGGAGGACACGAGGTTTTGTCTCCGCAGACGGGAAACCCCTTCCATCAGCCCCTCTACTCCAGCATATTTTAGAAAAAGCGAAGGACAGGACCTTCGGAATAATAAAAGTAAGAAGTCACCATAGGTCATCCCCCCCTGGGAATGTAAAGGCCGACGCACTGGCTAAGGCAGGTTCCAGGCGAGGACACTTATGGACCCCCCCAGCTAGCGCACCAGCTAGCGCCCCTGTGAGCGCAGTCCATATCTCACAGACAGATATTAAAGATCTTGTAGCAGCACAAAAGCAGGATAAGGACCTCAGGGAGGTTTTTAAAGGCAACTTTGTGCCAGAGTACGAGAGATTTAAACACGCACTGACCACACATGAGGGTGTGATCATAAAGGAACAACTTTATGTGGTCCCGCAGCAGGACAGGAATGCAATGATTGCTTTATTCCATGATAACCACGGGCATCAGGGAATTGATGCAACAACGAGGCACCTCAGGCAACTCTGTTGGTGGCCTAATCTCAGGACTGATGTCACACATTACATAGAGAATTGCCTTATTTGTGCACAGAATAACCCGGAGCGGTATTCTAAGAAGGCACAACTTCGGCATACTCGCCCAGTTAACGGCCCCTGGACAAACCTCCAGATCGATTTTATAGGACCATTGCCCCCTTGCAGGAATGGCTATAGATACGTTCTGGTGGTCATCGACACCTTTACCAAATGGGTAGAGGCATTTCCCTCTAGAACAAATACAGCTAAGACAGCTGCAAAGATCCTGACCCACCACATCTTCACGAGATGGGGTTTACCCCGAAGTATCGATTCGGACCAGGGATCTCACTTTACAGGACGGGTCATGAAGAACATCCTGACAATATTTGGAATAAAACAAAATTTTCATATTGCGTATCATCCACAGTCCAGCGGGATTGTGGAGCGCATGAATCGGACTCTAAAAACTACCCTTAGGAAAATGGTTCAGGAGAATAACTCCACATGGGATTCAGTGCTCCCCTTTGCACTCATGTTCATAAGGAACACTGTTTCCACTTCCACAGGCTACACACCACACACACTCATGACCGGACGCCCTATGAAAGGGACAGAATTCCTTTTAGGACTGGACATGACCAGCCCCGAGGTGACAGCCCTCACACACGAAAAGACGGTTAAAGACTTGGTTGAGACTGTGAGGTCTGCACAGATTGCAGCCGCAGTTCAGCTAGGCAAACGCCGTCAACAACGCACCGCTTGTTTTAATAAGACCGTACACCCCACAGAATTCCAGGTTGGGCAACAGGTAATGTTATCTGTTTACAACCCCAGCAGTTTTTTGGCTCCAAAATATTCCGGTCCCTACTCAATTTCGGATAAAATTAGCCCCTCAGTTTACAGGGTAAAATATCCTAATGGGAAGACCGCGTGGTTCCATATTAACCAGCTTAAAGCATATGGAACACAGTCTAACCATGCTCATCATGTACTGCTAGATGCAGCAGAACACTTCACCCCGCCCACTAGAGACACTTTTTCACCATCCCCCTCACAGACCAGTCCATCATCGGACTCGCCCACGACTCCGCCCACCGACCACGACAGACCACGCCCCGAAACGCCCACAAGCTGCCACAGCAGAGACAGCAGGACAGACACTGACTCTGAAGACAGCGACAGCACACAGCCATACAGCCCACACTGCACCAACTACGACCCCGACTCCAGTGACCCCATGGAAGTCACTTACCTTAAAAACCCAGACCCACCACCCGACCCCGACTACCCAGACAACACACTTGACACAACACTATGGCACAGGGACAATTCCTACAGACTTGTCCGCAATGACGAAAGTGACCCCCGGTCACACAATTCGAAAATAGCATGCCTGATCCACACAAGGGTGTGGGATCCGGGAGAGCAGGACGACACGGTGTCTGACTCCCGATACGGCAACCCCTTTGTGACCCTGTTCACAGAGACAGAGGAAAAGTGAGGTGTCCAGATGATGTAAAATAGGAATCGTTTGAGGGAAACGATGTCCTTTCGGATGGAACCTGCACGTACGTTTGTCTTCGTTTTATTTATTTTTTGTCTCAGTAATGTAAATGGTTCAGCTGGAGGATGGACATCTTCTTTTCAGCTGAAAAGATTGTGACCACCTCACATACACGTTAGCTTGTCCGCCGATACCTTTGAGAACTTCGGTTCCAAACACCCAGTTTGATTGGAGATCTTTTCAAAGTTGTAAGACTTGTGACCACCTCACATACACGTTAGTTTCTCTGCCGAAACCTCTGAGAACTTCAGTTGTATCCTCTGGTGAACCGACACGGTTCACGACTTGTTCCCTGTTTTCAGATGAAGGAGCATCTTGGCTCCTCCATTGTTTTTAGGTGCCCCTCTATTCGGCGAATAGAGGCTGCAAGTCACGGTAACCACATTCGTACCCGTTTAATCCAGGTTACTCAGGCAGTGGACAAACGGCACTGAGGACCCGCCCTGTCTGAGAACCCACTTTGGTCAGCCAAGCTCGGGTATGGCACAGCACGCCCTACCCGGGGATCCCATCCAACTCGTACCCGTAGCGGCCCATACGCAACTCATTCGGACGTTTCTTTCAAAATTTTGTTTTCATTTTTCGTTAGGCAGCCCTTAGGCCGCCATCCCACATGCTATTTACATCCAGGAACATTCGGATGGTAAACTAGCAAAGCCTGCGAGACGGCTCGCAGGAGAAGGATTGTTAGGTGTATTCTGGTCTTCAAATTCGCTTTTGAAAAAAAAAAATGAGGGGAGTCACAGGGTGTGACTTGGCCAGTCATTTTTAAAGGGTCAATCGGAATATAAAAGACAGATGCACTAACAGGTAAAGATCTTAAACTGTGTATTGACAGATACTGTGCTTGATCCCATAGCTTTCGAAGGACGAGACAGGGATCGAAGCAAAGATTGTCCATACAGGAGGAAGAAAGAAGGAAACCAAGTTAAAGATGATGGAAGCTCACCTATTGTTGTTAACTGTTATATCTGTTTGTGTGGAAACAAGACACGTTTCCCCCACAACCCCCACCGTAAATGTTTCCCTTACAACCACTCCCCAGTGCTCAGCTCTGATCAGTGAGGTTCAGACCTGGTGCACTAAATTTATGACATGGTACTCCATGTCATACGTAATCGAATCACTACTGGTGATTGCGATCCTCGTTATCCTTGTACAGACCCTCAGGTTGAGGAAGTGGAAGAGGAGAGCCTCCCGTTCTTGCCCTTCCGTCTATGGAGTTCGATCTCCGATTTTCCGATTTCATCAATCCCCTCTGCCCCATGATGAATAAAGAACTGTGTAATGAATAAAAAATTCGACCCTGTATTGTATTGTCCTATACTCGACTGCCGAGTTAGGAAATGCGATGTTGTGGTGTGAATGGTTAAGGTTTTAGAGTGTGAGGAAATGTTTAAGTAAAGTTAGGGATAATTGTGATAGGTAGAGGTTCCCAGTTTATGGTAATGCATGTCCCCTTTGACATAGCGCCAAGTAGAGATGTTAGGTAAAAAAAATTTCTTCCCATAGTTTAAGATAGAGTAGCCCAGGAACTGGCAAGAGGTCAGGGGACACAAAGAAGGCAACCCAGATGCACTCAAGGCGACGTACATTGTGATCCTTCACAATATTTTGATTGTGAGGATCACAAGGAGGGAATGTAGCCACCTAAAATGGATGCTGAGCTACAAAAAATAGGCCAAGCGCTAAGACTGCTGGGAAACAGACAGTTTAGCCAGAACAGCAGTCTGCAAAGAGCATTTTTGCATTCTGCAGCAGCAGAAACCAGTTTGGGCTCAGGTGAGAAGACCTTAGCTAGGTGCAAATGGCAAAACGCTTTGCATGCTAATGAGGCAATCAGACTTGAACACCCACACAATAGATACATTTGATTCTGAATGGACACATTTTAATCAAGGCCCAGACATTGAGGCACCAGAAACCTCCAAACAAAAGGGCATAAGAAACGCCCCCCCATCACGGAGACCCCCTCGCATTGGGGAATTAATCCAGTATCGATGAGGAATTGACCCAATAGGTAAAGCCCGCCCAAGAAGAGGGAAGGACAATGGAACCCCTATAAAAGACAGGGACCTCGTGTTGTCCGGTCTGCTCTGCTTTTCCGTGCTCCGGCTCTGACCACGACCTTGAAGATCCACTCTGACTCCAGCCGTTGAGCACCAGCCGCCGAACCGTAAGTGCCAGTACGACGCTCGCTACGCGAACTAAGCCCGCTAGAACCCCCAGTGACCAGAACGCTTGCTGAAGGTTGCAGCCCAAGACCAGGACGAAGGCCTCGCTCCCTGACCTTGCCTGTTCCTGTTAGATAAGTATTCTGATTACTTTAGTTTAGTCATAGCTTAGTCTCTTAGTGTGTGCATGAATATTTATTATAACTGTATAATAAATATTATCGTTTGGACCTTACTAATCGGTGTATCGTCTTTATTACTTTGAACTTGACCTTGGAATACTAGTGACGTTGTCTATACGGCAACTGGCGACTCCTAAAGCTGAATAAATACATAAGACAGAGCCTAGTGGTGTTAAGCACTTGGAAGTTAATACACCCCAATAAACGCGTTTTGCGCCCATAGCAAAACGTGCAACACAAGGATGCAAAATCTAGGCATAATATCTAAAATTACAGAACCAGCTGACTGAGTCAGTTCCATGGTATGTATAAAAAACCTTCTGGGTAATTAAGGATATGCATCGATCCTAAATATCGCACTAAAAATATTAAGAGAGAGCACTCCTATACCCAAGAGAGAAGAAAACACAAATGAGATGGTGAATGCAAAACATTTTTCCAAACTGGATGCCTCCAGAGGATTTTGGCAAATGCAGTTGGATGACTCCAGCAAAAAGTTGTGCATGTTCAACACCCCGTTTCGTAGATACTGTTTCAACAGGATGCCATTTGGAATTATTTCAGCATCAGAGATTTTTCATCGAGTGATGGAACAGATAGCTGAAGATATTGAAGGTGTACGAGTATATGTGGATGATATAATTGTCTGGTCATCTACAAGAGAAGAACACAATTCAAGGTTGTTACAAGTATTTCAATGAGTACATAAATTTGGTTTGAAACAGAACAGAGCCAAATGTAGTTTTGGTATCTCAACTCTGATGTTCCTTTGAGACCAGATTTCAGAATATGGTGTGCGAACTGACAATGCCAAGATTGCTGCCGTACAACAAATGAAAGTCCCAGATGACAAGGAAAGTTCCAGGAAAGTTCATTCCCGACCTCTCATCCAGAACTACTGCTCTCAGAAATCTCATTAAAAAAGTCTACCACATTTGCATTGACTGACACTCATCAAAAAGATCAATTTAAGTCTCAACTGGCTACTGCACCCCTTCTTTCTTTCTTTGACCACGACAGAGAAACAAAAATCTCAATGGACGCAAGTCAAAGTGGAATTGGAGCAGTTCTGTTTCAGAAAGATGACAATTCTAGATGGTTACCAGTTGCCTATGCTTCTAGAGCAATGACGCTGACTAAACGGTATGCCGAAATAGAGAAGGAATGCTTGGGTTTACTGATGGGTGTTCGAAAGTTTCACGATTAGGCTTATGGTCTTCCTATCTTTACAGTCAAAACTGATCACAGACCGCTTGTCCATATCATTCACAAGGATTTAAATATGACACCAAGGTTGCAGCAAATCCCGATGAAGCTACGTAGATACGACTTGCGACTTGTATATACTCCAGGCAAGTAATTGATAATTGCTGATGCGTTATCATGTTCTGTTAATTCAGAAGAGCAACCATCTGAATTTAAAGAGCACGTAGAAGCTCAAGTGCAGCTTCGAGCTGAAACTCTACCTGCATCAGACGTCAAACTGCAACTCATCCATGAAGAAACCAAGAAAGATTCAATGTTACTACGAGTCATAGACTCATCAACCATCAAACAATGGTTGGCCAAAAGGGCATTGTTCCAAGTTTAGGAATATACAAGCTGAACAAACAGTTGTGGATGGATTGTTATTTCGACTTGATTGAATAGTAATACCTATGTCACTCTGACCCACGATTCTGAATCAGATACATGAAGGTCACCTTGCCACTGAAAAATGCAAGTGAAGAGCATGACAAGCTGTGCATTGGCCAGGTCTCGACTGAGACATCACTAATCTGATACTCGACTGTGAAACATGTCAAAAATTCCAACCTGCACAATGCAAAGAAAAACTTGTATCGCATGCACTGGAGACATTTACATGGTCAAAATTAGGAATTGATTTGTTTCATTGCAATGGTCGTGATTATGTGTTAATCATAGACCACTTTTCAAATCATCATGAAGCCATCAAGTTGTCCGCTTTAACTTCCAGATCTGTTATAAAAGCTATAAAAGAAATCTTTGCTAGACATGGTATTCCAAACACTGTAATGTCTGACAACAAACTGTGCTTTGATAGTCATGAATGGCTTGTATTCACCAGAGAATATAATTTTGCTTAAGCCACATCAAGTCCGCACTATCTTCAATCAAATGGGAAAGTGAAGAAAGGGGTTCACATCATGAAGCAACTTCTTCACAAATCCTTTGATACTCATGCTGACATGAATCTTGCTTTACTCAACTACAGAGCAACTCCGCTTACTCTGGGTTTATCACCAGCATAATTGTTGATGAACAGGGATTTAAGGACTACTCTTCCGTCCATTAGACTACCTGATCCAGATCATCAACCCGTAATAAAAAAGATACAACATCAACAAGATAAACAACAACAATACCACAATCAACATGCAACTGCACTGAAAATACTGACTCCAGGAGATCAAGGATGGAGGATGGTCTGCCCCTGCAAACGTTATTCGTCAAGCAGCACCACGCTTCTATATCATTTAAACAAATGAAGGATCAATGCTTCTTTTTTAAAAAATAAATTTAGATTACCCAAATATTTTTTCCAATTAAGGGGCAATTTAGTGTGACCAATCCACCTACTCTGCACATTTTTGGGTTGTGGGGGCGAAACCCACGCTGACACAGGGAGAATGTGCAAACTCCACACAGACCCAGAGCCGAGATCAAACCTGGGACCTCAGCACCATGAGGCAGCTGTGCTAACCACTAGGCCACCGTGCTGCCCTTAAATGAAGGATCAATTGTTCGACGTAATCGACAAGCACTTTTGAAACTCAAACATCCTAACAAGATCTTTCCAGATCTACAACTCCGTGAAAGTATTTTCAACGATATAATAACATCTTCCAAAGTTAGTGAAGATTCACAGAAGACGTTAAAAATTTCTGAGTCTCCTCTTCATGGTTTAAGAAGGTCAACCAGGAGTACAAGGAAGCCGGACAGATTCAATTTGTGAATCGTACCTGTTAAACATTTTCAATATTGATTTTTTTCACTACATGTCAAATTCTTATACATATACGAGGGCAACACGGTAGCATGGTGGTTAGCATAAATGCTTCACAGCTCCAGGGTCCCAGGTTCAGTTCCCGGCTGGGTCACTGTCTGTG
This sequence comes from Scyliorhinus canicula, assembly GCF_902713615.1. Lineage (NCBI taxonomy): Eukaryota > Metazoa > Chordata > Chondrichthyes > Carcharhiniformes > Scyliorhinidae > Scyliorhinus > Scyliorhinus canicula. The sequence goes on from NC_052147.1 coordinate 58,135,584, forward strand.
CGGAGTCTGCCCGTCCTCCCCGTGTGTGCGTGGGTTTCCTCCGGGTGCTCCGGTTTCCTCCCACAGTCCAAAGATGTGCGGGTTAGGTGGATTGGCCATGCTAAATTGCCCGTAGTGTCCTAAAAGTAAGGTTAAGGGGTGGGGGGGTTGTTGGGTTACGGGTATGGGGTGGATGCATGGGTTTGAGTGGGGTGGTCATTGCTCGGCACAACATCGAGGGCCGAAGGGCCTGTTCTGTGCTGTACTGTTCTATGTTCTATATCATGTATTGTGCACCAATATTATATTTTTGATTTTGTAAACAGAAAATAAATGTCTAAAAATAAGGGGAATGTAATGATATGTATAAGTCAGGTTAGTGAAGGGTTAATTATTACATCCTTGCGTAAATCAAACACTAGAGGGTGCTACCACTTCTCTGTATTTAAGTCAGACCCTGAGGGAATTCTGGGAGTAGCATAAGGAGAAAGCATGGTCATAGCATTAGAAGAAGTTTAGATTTGACAGAGTTAACATGAGGTTAGATCATAGTGTAGTTAGTAACTATTTAAATTATTGAGTACTGCAAGACAGATTCAATATTACTTAATTATTATCTGTAGCTCAGTAGAGTGTGCGAACTTCATTTAATTAATAGTATTTGAACAAATTAGTTTTGTTTCATTCTTTTGATTGGTGAATTCTTTGTCATCAACACATCGGATCATTCTGGAAGAAAGGACAAAGAACACAACATATTACCATGAATGGTAATATAACAGTCAGGACGTTTCTACAGGGCAACCTAATTGACATTAGAGCTGGGAAAAGAAAACACAAACTGGAGGAACACCACTTTATCTTCCGATTAGGCACGTTGCAGGTTTCGGGACTTAACATTGAGTTCAACAACTTCAGACTGTGAACTCTCTTCTCCACCTTCTCCCCATTTTTATTTCTATCAATTTATTTTCATTTCTTCCACCAATCCATTTTTCCCTACCACTGTCTCCCTACCTCCACCCCACCCCACCCTACTAGGGCCATTTGTTCCCGTTTCCTAGTTGTCATTTGACACACTGCTTACCTTTGTTATGTCATTAACCCATTCTGATCTCTTAATGCGCTACGATCAGAACCCTCCTTATCTCCAACAATCCCTTTGTCTTTTTGTCTACGACATCTTTGTCAATCTCCACAATCTCCACTTATCGCTGGCCCCCTACCCCGCCCCACCGCTCCACGCTGCGCCCCCCCCCCCCCCCCCACAACAGTATAAATCTGACCCTCTTTCTCGTTCTCTCTCGCTTTGACAAAGAGTTATTCAGACTCAAAACGTTAGCTCTATTCTCTCTCCACAGATGCTGTCAGACCTGCTGAGATTGTCCAGCATTTTATTCCAGATTTCAGCATCCGCCGTAATTTGATTTTACATTCAAAAGAAAACCAAAATCAATCTGCCCAAAGGTTCCTGAAAATCTGAAAGACAGAAGAATGAAAACATCAAACAAAAAGAGGAACATTACAGAATGGCCCAAAATATTTGACTGAATATTCTTGCTCTGCTCCCACTTCTCCCACTCCAATCTTTGAGACACACATTCCCTCTCTGATCTTATTTACTGTATGCCAATACACCCGTGGCTCAGGTACTTCCTTAGCAGACAGAACCTCTATCCTAGTCCTACTTATGTGGGCCATGTTAACTGGTTCCTTCCCCTCCCACTCCAGGCTCCTCTCCAGGCCCAAGGAGGTGTCCTTAAGCCTAGAATTGGGCAGGCAACACAACCTTTGGTGCTCACACTCTTGATTGCAGAGAACAATATCTATCCCCCTAACGATACTGTCCGCTACGATTACTACATTCCTTTTAACTCCCCGCCCCAACTTGAATGGGATCCTGCACTATGGTGGTGTTTTCAGTTTGTCTACTTTCAATCACTGCAGTCCCTGTTCTCCTGCCCACAAGTTGCCAGGACAACTAACCTCTTGGACAAGTATAAGAGCTGAGGTTCCTTCTTTGCTACTTTCTGAATCCCCATACCTGTAATCATGCTCTCCTATCCCTGAACACAGGCCGAATCTCAGGTACCTAGCTAAAGGGGAATGACTACTTCCTGCAACAAAGTGTCCAGATAATTTTCCTCACCCTGATGCTGTAATGTTATTTGATCATGCTGATCTTGGATCTTGATGTGGTAGTGTTAACAAAGAACATTAGACTTTGTTTTACAACAGAACTATTTATTACTAACACCACTCTAAATGATTACTATACTGTCTAAGATTAATACAGATGGAAACAATGATCTAACACTAACTTACACTAAGATACTACAGAGCTACTATAATATGCAACTGCGATCTAATCCTTACTAACATCTTTTGACATAACACATGGTGCATCCGGGTCACGTGCCTGCATACTTACACCATCTGCTGGTCGGATGCTAGAACTACAAAGGTAAAACATATAACATATAATACACATACAGATGATGATGATGATCTACTAATATTAGATACAGATGGTAGTTGACC